>NC_048295.1:4146002-4446002 GCF_009762535.1 Notolabrus celidotus | reverse complement strand
TCTTTCTCCTCTACCACAATGCGGAGACCCTCGTCCGGTTCGTCCGGTGGCGGAGGCGGGCAGCACAGGAGGACGGGCTCGGTGGGCGCCGTCAGCGAGCAGGAGGCTCCGTCACAGCGATCCAGCGTGAACTCGGCGTGCGCCTCAGCGTCCAGCATGGACTCGCTGGACATCGATAAAGTGATGGCGGGCGGAGAGGGGGAGGGACAGAGCAGCCCGGGGACGCAGGGGCAGAACCAGACCAGCACAGAGGTATGACTGACATGACATGACAGGAAAACACAAACACACACACAGGATATACAAGCTGAAGGTCACGTGTGCGTGAAAAGAGGTCATTGACCTGGATCTGACTCTGATCCTGCACGTTAACCGCGCTGCATGCTGTTTTAAAGAAAGCTGCACGCCTCAAGTGTGTTTACAGTCAATCCTCAATGCGTCCCGTGTGCTGTGCATTGGATTGCACGTCATGTTTACATTGTGATCTTTAACGCTCTCGAATGTGGGTCACAATGTAAACATGCTCCATCTCTGTGTGCCTGTGTTCACTCACAAAGCATGTCGGCTCTCTAACACAAGCAGAAGATTCTCAAGAAGAAGGAATCAAAGCTAATACACTCCGAGAACACGTTAAGAAGAGTCACAACACAATGTCTTGCATGTCCCCTGTCCCCTGCATGTCATCAAGTTATCTGTGTTTGCATCCTTTCCTATAACCTGTGGTCCCCGTCCACGCTCCCCTCTGTGCCTGCACCTCCCAGCATGTCACACTGCGACGGGCCAACGGTAAGCCGGCCAGGCGGCAGCTTGACTTCGCCTCACGCGAGGGTGAAGTGGATCGGGCCACTGTAAGTGCATGTGTGTGTGTGTGAGCTTGTATATGTGCGTGCATATAATAACCCACTCAGAGCACGGTTAAGTGTACACAATGCACTTTCATTTCTTTACATCATTTGTAGTTAAATCACATGATTACAGTTTGCATTCACAGAACAAATGTGTCTTAAACTGTCTTTGGTTGACGTTTGACCTCATGCACGTTTAATCTTAAGCAGTAAAGTGTGTGTGGAGTGAAAGAAAGGTGTGTGTCTGATTGTGAAGTAGCTGTAGGTCGTATTTTTTACCATGCACACACTGTTTTTTAATCTCTGCAGCACTCCTCAACAATCATTGCTTCTCTCCCCACAGCTAATGTCAACCATTCTTCTCCTGCTTCCACGCTTCTCCATTCACACACACACACACCAATAAAAAACAATCACAACACCTGCGATTAATGCGCCTCTGAGAATCATCTGGCACTGACTCTTCTCTCTTTTGTCTCTTCCTCTGCTCTCCTTTTTTGCTCTCTCCTCACCCGACAAAGCACTCGTATCTGGACCGAGAAACCTCGCTCATTCTGAAAAGCATAGCTGGAAAGCCTTCTCACCTCCTGACCAAGGTGACCTCCTCATACACTCTTTCTCTCTCGTGTGTGTGTGTGTGTGTGCACGTGTGTGTGTGTGTGTGTGTGTGCACGCTGCTTCTCTCTGCTGCTTTGCATGTCATGACTACTTCACGTGTATTCAAGTTTCCTACATGCACACACTGCTGATTGTGTGTTTGCTGAAACAGACGTCTCTCACTGGCTGATGGTTTTCTCTTTATGGGACTTTATTTTCATTCATCATCCTCTGCTTTCTTCTGATTTACTCTGTCTTTAGAAAGAAAGGAAGGGCAGAGTCGTGTGTTTATTTGTATCATGCTTCGACGTTTGTTAAGCTCCATTTAGGGACGAGTTTCATGCATTTACTCACATGTCATAGTGTGCATGAACGAAACAGGTAAATGCACCAACACCTGGTGCACAAATTTTTCTCACATAATGCTGCATCATGTCTTGGTGAAAAAAGCTTTCCCAGCACTCAGTTTGGCAGCAATCATAAGATTCAGTTGCAGGTTTTGCGCTCAGATTAAGGCCCCCATCGTTTGGTATTTATCCTGCAAGTCACAGGGTACCAAATCAGGGATTCAGAGAGGTGGGCGTCTGCAGGACAGAAGTTCTTTACGACCCGGGAGCTGGACTGAATAACGGTTGATGCATTGCCAAGAAAGCTGCAACTGAATCACCTGAGTACTGAGAACGCTTTTGCACCACAACATGAAACAGAAACACATGTGAGAGAAAGTTAGCGCCAGGGATGCGTGCACCAGGTGGTGGTGCATTTAACTGTTTCATTGATGCACACGCCCTGTGAGTAAATGCATGAAACACGTCCCTAAATGAAGCCTGCAGAAACAATCAACACACGTCGGATGTGTGCAGATAAGGGCCCCTGTCGATTTTGATTTATCCTGCCGTCACTTCAAGATGCACGGCGCTAAAGCAGGGATTCAGAAGGGTGAGGTTGTTTGCGATGATGAATACGGGTGATGCATTGCTCAGGAAAGTTCTGATGAATGATGCATCTTTGCACTCAGGATTAAATCACAGATGTACTTCCACAACTCTGTGTTTTTGGAATAAAATGGCTGCCAACAGTGGGGGTGTTAAATCCTTTAAATAAGCAGCCAGAATCCTGGAGGAGCAGCTACCTGCTTTTTTTTCTCTCTGTTACACAACACTTGGATTAACTCAGTGTTTTTGAGGCGCTCTGTTTCCACATCAGCTCTCAGTCTCTCCTCGATGGAGAGACCTTTCGACTGCCGTTTTTGAAGAAGAAGCAGAGGAGAGCTTGCCCGTGGCGTACAGGCTGTGAGGGAGTTTATGTGTCAGTGTTACACTCCTTGCCTCTCTGCAAATCAGAATCCTGAATGAGCGCGAGATGTTTGGGAACAAGCGAGGAGTGGAGAGACATCAAAGCAAGCGGGTGCCAGGGTTTTCTCTTTTTTTCTTCTCAGAAGGAGAGTCTTTTTTAGATTTGATGGAAGAATGTGTAATAAGAGGAGCATGCAGGGAGGAAATAAAGGGAGATGTGGACCGGGTTACGCTCACAATTAAGGGGGTAAAGCCTGCAGCGTGACTCAGATCGACTCTCCGGCTGTAATCTGCACAAACCCACCCGTGACCTCCGCTCCCCTCACACTCACACTCGTCAGACTAAAAGCCTGCCGCTATGTGTTGGCCAAACAGAGTGTTCGCATTAATGTGCATGTGCCCTGAAGTCGGTCATGTGGAAGAGGTAGTCTGGGTCAAGGAGGGGGGTTCTTGAGTCTTGCGATAAGAGGCTTGGGGAGCACTTTTAATACCCCCTCACCCCGTCTGTGTACTTCAAATATTCAGCACTCCCGCTCCTCATTCATCCACTCTCCGTCCTTGTCACTGTAGTTTAGCCATGGGGCGGTGCTGGTCACGGTTCTTCCCCCCTCCTCGTCCTCATTGGCTCCGAGGTCTTGCAGTCGGGGCTCGCTGGTGCTCCGATTTTTGTGGGGATTATGCTCCATCGATTGGGCATGCTCCCAAACCTCTGCATCAGATATATACAGAGAGAGGAGGAGGAGAGAGAGAGGAAGCAGGAAGAGAGGGGGAGAAAGGGGGGAGGGGCATCATCCTCCTGACTGTCTCACTTGGCTTTTTTTAAGTCAAGTTATGCTCGTATCGGGCGCACATGTCTGCGTGTCACTCACAGAGTCATCTGATGTCTGCAGACGAGGATGCACCGGTGCGTTTCAGTCACTGAGGATCACTGAGGACTAACTTTTCTTGCGCCTGTGGCTTCATTTGAAAGAAAGCAAGAAGGCAACTTCTCCTTTTTTTTCATTTAAGAACAAAACCCCCTTTTTTAAAAAATCATGGACGAATCTGGATTTCTCTCCCCTTGAAGTCTAAACATGATCCCTGCTGGAGATCAGTGAGTGGAGGGCATCTTAACTCATCCGGAGCCTCTCGACCTTCGGGGATCTTCTACTATTGTCTCCCCCTCTCTGCTGTGCAGCGAGATCAAAGGCTGCAGCTCCATATGAATCCAATATGGAACCGTAGACGCCATTTTTGAGGGACCGATGTCACAAAAGCGGCAATTTTAGCCACGTTTGAGTCAAACATCTGCAGACAATCTCTCTTAAAAACACACCCGGCTGCACACCTGGAAGCTCCACGACGTGCAGCATGGAGGTGATGGCGTCTTGTTGGCGAGGGCAGGTAAGAGAGCGTCAGAATCTGGAGGAAGAATTTGGATTTGCACATGACAACATGCGCCATCACGCCCGGGGCTTGTGGGTTTAAACGGTTTGGAAGGCTGCTTACTATTTAATGAAGCCGAGTGTGCATGATGTCTTATTCCTGCCAGAGAATAATGAAAGACATGCAGAGAGAGGATGAGGCAAGGCTGTGAAATCAGACATCACTGCTTCTCTGTTTGTGTCAATGTTTTAACCTCCTGTTTGTCCATCCAGGAGGAGCAAGCCGCCAAACTGAAGGCGGAGAAGATCCGAGTCGCTTTGGAGAAAATCAAGGAGGCCCAGGTCAAAAAGGTAGGACATGCACACTCGCACACTTCCTGCTTCTTTTATTAAAACACATTTCCGACTCGTGCCGGTAATAGCCGTCTCGTCATGTTCGCCACACGCTGCATTTCCTTTGTGAACTTCATTCACGGCGAGGCAGTGGAGCGCAGAGAAAATAGGTCATTGCAGTGTTTGATTATGTGCGGGGAGGGTAGCAAGGAATCAGAAAGACGCTTCACGCTGCAACACAATGCAGACAATCCCATACAACACATTTATTTACCACACAAAACAAACCAGTGGGAATTCAACGGGGCGACTGGTTCCATTCAGAGCTTGTTCTAGGACTCCACAGACGGGCCATTTTTCCCGCCTCTGAATGAGCTCCTCTCTGACTGAGGGCAGCAGAATGAGCTCCTTTTTACGCAACCAAGAGATGAGACCCAGTTGTGTGTTTGTATGACAAGATAAAGAGGGCTGTGACAGCTGACACATACGAGGAAGAAGAACCAGTGCTTGAAGAGGCTGTCACGTACTAAATCATTCATCAGGAGTCCACGCTGCGAGCACATTTACTACGTTATCCTCTCTCCACAACTTGCATGTTTCTGCCAAACTCTGGGTTTAAAGGGCGAGGAATATAGGTCAGGCTCCACTTCTCGGTTGAGGCCAACGGCTCAATCAGCTGCACGCAAGATACATCCAAGAAGTACTGGACATCAGGGTCTTTGTGGGAGGGGGACAGACAGGAGGTCAGGGCTTTACTAGATCTCACACCAGGAAGTAGACTGCGATTGAGGGAGGCTGGATTTGGCACGTGTGTTTGTCTCCAGATTAGATTAAGCTGACTGGTTACAGGGGCCTTTTTACTGCCTGTGGAGGCAACCTTGGACAGATTATGGGATTTTATCGTTTACTGTATGTTTGTGAAGTTGCGACCGCGGTGACCCCCTTGAATAGTTTGGAAGTATTTGGAGCAAGCCCTCCCTCACGATCAGATTTCCCTGCTCCCAGTAAGAAAGCTGTTTATCCACGACCGCGATCTTTGACCTACTTTAAGAGGAGCTGCAGAAACATGGAGGAACATTTCATCACAAGAAACTAGAAATCTGAGGCTTTTCAGGAATTACTCAACCATCTGTCAGTGTTTCAACGTGATGCAATAAAAGCTTCATGCAGCTTTGATGCAGAAGGTTATTAAAGGTCATACTAAGGGCATTAAAGTTGACTTAGGTTGCCAATTTAGCTCAGTGCTTAAATTGATTGAAGAGGTTAGAGTCCTCAAAGCAGGCGGCATTCTCAATCCTCTCTCCTGTTGCATCAATAAAGGCATTAAAAGCACTCTACAGTATATAAATAAGCAGGATTGTTAGGAAGTCAACTAAAACAAAGATGAGGACATGGATGTCTCCAGTGTTGAAAAATTAACCTGCAATTCCCAAAGTGTCCACTAGAGGCAGTCATCAAAGACAAGAAAGAGCTCATGTTAAAAGTCAGATCATGGGGGTTCAAATGTTTAACTAATTGATCTGTTTTGATTATTTGGAGGCTCAGAGTTAAGCATAATCTGGCAGAATAAGGGGCGGGGCTTATTTGACTGACAGGTGGGTGCAACCTCAACTCGAGTCAGCTATTCCAATATGGCAACCATCATCGTTTCTCTTTTGTCTTCGCTGTAATCATCAAGCTGAACAACAAACACATCTTTAACATCCACTCTCCCTTCCTCCTCTTCCTCAGCTGGTGATCCGGGTCCACATGTCAGATGAGAGCTCCAAGACCATGATGGTGGACGAGCGGCAGACAGTCAGACAGGTGCTGGACAGCCTGCTGGACAAGTCTCATTGCGGCTACAGCCCCGACTGGTCTCTGGTGGAAACCATCAACGAGCTGCAGATGGGTAAGAGAGGATCCACTGAAGCTTCAGTCTGCACTGTTAGCATGTGGACTTCGGGCCTTAAAGGGATGCATGTGGCAAACCAGACTTGAGTCTCACAGTTGAAGGTGCCACCCGAAAAACAGAAACCCCCTGGAGGGAGGTTGCACATTTGCAAATCAGCCACAAAAAGTGCACATCCTGCATCTTATGTTCTTCTCTCTCTTTCTCAGAGCGTATCTTCGAGGATCACGAGAACCTGGTGGAAAACCTTTTAAACTGGACCCGGGACAGCCACAACAAGCTGATGTTCATCGAACGCATCGAGAAGTACGCTCTCTTCAAGAACCCTCAGGTGACTGCCCGTTACGCTCTCCACTAACACCCACACCAGATCAGGGATAGATCGCTTCTCACGTAGCCGCTGTGCATTCAGTGTGTAAAAGCTGGAAGCATATGGAATACACACACACACACACACACACACACACACACACACACACACATTGTTTATGCATGCTCAGCCCAGAGAGCGAACAAGGGAGTGTGTTTGTGGAGGAGAGTTGGAAGTAGGTCAAAGCTCCAAAGCGAGTAAAAGGTGAATAATTTATTTCACATAAGAAGAGGTGAGCCGCTGACTTCCCCCTCCCTCCTCCTCCCTGTCCTCCATTCACTCCACTAATCCTCTCGATCATCTGCAGAACTATTTGTTGGGGCGGAAGGAGACGTCTGAGATGGCTGACAGGAACAAAGAAGCCTTATTAGAGGTGAGAAAAATACAAACTTCCCATTTCTCTTCTCTCAAAAAACAAACAAACTGACACACCTGTGTCCATTAGGAGTGTTTCTGCGGCGGCTCGGTGTCGGTGCCAGAGATCGAAGGCATCCTCTGGCTGAAGGAAGACGGGAAGAAGTCCTGGAAGAAGCGTTACTTCCTCCTCAGAGCTTCTGGGATCTATTACGTCCCCAAAGGCAAAGCCAAGGTCAGTGAGACGGAGTTAAGATGCAGGACAGACGCGAGAGCCGGAGGAGGTTTCATTACGCACATGTGCTCCAGGTTTAGAAGGATCATGCTCCAAAGTTTCTGCAGCGTCAGCAGCAGAATCATCTTTCTGCACATGCTCAGTACTTGTTTTGCAAGTGAGCGTCTCTTATTGATGAGTCTTACTTACTTCAGGAGCAGGATTATTTCTGCAATCGATGCAAAACTTGATTTCAGTTCCTAAAAAGCATCACAACTACATCAAAAATCCAAACTCCTGCAGGAATCTGTTGCATAGTTTGACTCACAACATGCAGAAAGAAGCCCTTCTTATGCATGCAATTTGATGATGCATGTTTGCCCATCTCCAGTTATCCCCACCTGTTAGTCAGGTCCCAAAAAAATGAGCTCAGGTACATTCCCCCGTTAAATCCTGCAGCTCTGAGTGAGCTCAAACCTAGGCGCTGAATAAAGCATTGTACGCTTAATTAAAATCTGTGTTACTACTCTCCCAAACATGCACACAACATCCACCGCAGTGGCAGCCGGATCCTCTTAGCATAATTATTTAAAGCCCTTTAAGGGGAACATCACTCCAGCAGAGAAACAGTGTGTGTCCCAAAAATACTCGTCCATGAATATGCCAGTGTGTCTGTGTCGAGTCGGTTCAAACTTCACCGAAAGTATCAGGTGAGTGTTTCATCTGTGTCCCTCTCTGCAGGCGTCCAGAGATCTGGTCTGCTTCCTGCAGCTGGACCACGTCAACGTGTATTACGGACAGGACTACCGCAGCAAATACAAGGCTCCAACCGACTACTGCCTGGCCCTCAAGGTAAAGAAAGACTTCCTCCTGGATCTGCAGGGAAGTTGGAAAGAGTCTGCAGAGTGGATGTTTGTCTCTTTCATTGTTAGAAAGAAAAACCTGCAGCCATTCACGTCCGTTAAACACTCTGCAAACTGCTTCCAAACGAGTCTGTTTAATTGAATCAGACGGCGTTTTAAGTGTTATTGCTCCTGTAATTAATCCACAAGTTGTTTCTGAGCGTTTGCATCAACTTCTCTTCTCTTCTGCAGCATCCACAAATCCAGAAGAAGTCTCAGTACATCAAATACCTGTGCTGTGATGATGTCAGGACCTTGCACCAATGGGTGAACGGGATCCGCATCGCCAAGGTGCGTCTGAAATGGAAGAGCTAACAGCAGTTTTCTCACACTTTAAGAGAGAGAGAGTTTTGATGTAATGTGTGTTTTCTCTCAGTACGGGAAGCAGCTGTACATGAACTACCAGGAGGCCATGAAGAGGACGGAGGCGGCCTATGATTGGTCCTCTCTGTCCACCTCCAGCATCCGATCTGGCTCCAGCTCTGCAAGCATACCAGGTAAGTTTTGCTACAGGACAGTCCAAGAAATGACCTCTTTGTTTATCTTTATGAACATATGAGTTGTTGGAGATCTGTGATGTTTGTCACTCAGGTATCTGCAGACCCTAAGCCGAAGAATATAAGACCTCAACAGCCTTAGATGATGTTGCTCTTGAAACGTCTCAATCTAAAAAATAACGCCACATCAGTCCTGTACTTAAAGAATATTGATGCAGCCGTTAGCGTACAGACTCATACTTCCTTCCTTCAGTATCTAAACCTCTCTTAAAGAGTCTGTCTGTGTTTTGCGTCTCCTTTCAGAGTCCCAGTCCAACCATTCAGGCCACTCGGACAGCGGCGTGGACACAGGCTCCTCTCACGGCCGGTCTCAGAGCGTGGTGAGCTCCATCTTCTCAGAGGCCTGGAAGAGAGGGACTCAGATCGAGGAGAACACCAAGGTGTGGATTGATCAGAGATAAAAAGGTGTGTTTGTTATGGATGATGTCGCTTCACAGCGCTCATTTGGTCTTGTTTTTTCTTTCAGCAAATGCGGATGGAGGCGTCCAGGTCGGGGACTCTGCCACACGGCTCTCACGGTCACCGACATCACAGCCATCATTCAGTGGATCACCTGACTCTGACACCGTCTCCCCAACCTCAGCCTCCACCTCAGACTCCTCCTCAGACTCCACCTCAGCCCCAACAGCAGCAGCAGCAGCAGCAGCAGCAGCCGCTACAACCGCCTCCGTACGCATCCCTGCAACACCAGCACTCGCCACTCCAGCCTCCGTCTCCTCAGCAGACCCCACAGCCGCCTCCACCCACCATGATCCAGCATCCACCGGAGACTCCACCATCTCCACAACAACAGCCGCACCCCATCAGCAGCTACATCCACATGCCTCCCCCTCAGCAGCAGCAGCAGCAACAAGAAGTGGCAACTCCACCCCCGCCTCCTCCTCCGCCGCCTCCCCCTCCACCTCCACCCCCAATGCAAACAATTTCCCACCACTCCCCAGCTCCGACCATGTACAAGTTCAGCACCATCAACCGGCTGCAGAACCAGCAGTCCTCCAACAACCACCGGCTGCCGGCTCACATCCACTCTTTGGGTCAGCAGGTCCTGCCTCCGTCTCCTGCTCCAGCACGGGAACCCATCAAACCCAACGTCAACCACATCGCTGCAAGGACTAATGTCCCGCCTCCTCCTCCACCTCCGCCTCCCCCATGCATGCCGACCCCTGGGTCCGCCATGGCTGTTTTAAAAATGGGTCCTCCAAGCCCTGCTGCCCCCCCTTCCTTCATTCCTCCGCCCCCTGCACCTCCACCTGCTTCCCAATCCAATGGATTAGCATTTCCTCCCCCTCCACCTCCACCTCCTGCGGTGATGGCTCCCATGAGCCACCCTGTTTATCCCAACGGGCTGAAGCAGGCGCTGAAGGAACGGTTCCCCAGCCCGCCACGGGACCTCCTGCCTCCAAACGGAGGCCTTGAAGACTCCCCACCTCCTGCCCCAGCTCCACCACCTCCTCCTCCTCCCCCTCCCCCTCCACCACCACCTCCTCCTCCTCCTCAGCAGTTCCCAGTGGCAGCCCACTTCCCGCCTCCTCCTCCAGCACCACCCAAAACCTTCAACCCGGGCTTCATCCCTCATGCTGCCCCCAAACCCATATCCCCCGTCTTCCCGTTCCCTCCTGCTCCACCTCCTGCCACTCTTGGTTGTCCAACCCCACCACCGCCCCCACCTCCTCCTCCAGCTGCTCCTTTCAAGAAGCAGTTCAGTCTCCAGGCGGGGCACACCTCCAGCCACCCTCCTCCGACTCTGCCGAAGCAGCACAGCCTCTCCAAGCCCTCCTCCATCTCGACCGGAGGCCCGCCTGCGATGTCTTTAGTGAAGCAGCTGGCGAGTCAGTTTCCAGGAGCGTCATCACAAGCAGCCAATCACAGCGAGAGCCCCAAAGCCCCCCTCTCCCCCCCAGCAGTCAAGACCAAACCAAGATGGCAGCCAGGTGGAGGCCAGCAGCTCCAGTCTCCAGAGTTCCCTCCTCCGCCTCCGGCTGATAATAACGCCAGCTTCCCTGCTGCTGCTGCTCCACCTCCTCCTCCTCCTCCTCCTCCTCCTCCACCACCACCACCTCCTCCCCCTGTCACAGGTCCGACTCCTCCACCACCTCCCCCAGTCAAAGGACCAACTCCTCCACCCCCCCCCCTCCCTCCTGGAAACCTGGGCTCTCCTTTGAGGAGGTCACCGTCTGGATCCTCAAATTTTGGAGGCAAGAGAGCTCCGCCCGCCCCGCAGAGGAACTCCAGCATCAAGCTGGACGCCTCGGCTTCTTATGAGGAGTCCAGGAGGAACTTGCTGAGCAAGTTTGCCCCCAAGGGTAACGCTCCTCCTTCCTACCCAGGCTCCTCCTCCTCCTCCACCGGATCCCCCTCTAAGGACCCCTCAAATGGCCCCCCAGCTCCCCCAAAACCGGGCAAGCTCAACCTCTCCAACCTCCCGGCGGCGCTCCAGGCCAAAGTGAGCCAGGTGAAGCAGTCCAGCGGCGACTTCCCTTCTCCGCCTCCTGATTGCGCCTACTTCCCTCCTCCGCCCCCCGCCTCTGACCTCTTCCCCCCTCCTCCACCTCCTGGTTCTGACGCCCATAGTGGAGGGCCGCCGAGGGTGGCTGTGGTCAATCCGCAGCCCCAGGCCCCGCCTCCTCCTCCACCAGTCCCCCTCGTAAGCAACTCAACATGGGGGAAAAGCTCGCTGAAAAAGACTGCTCCACCAACACTGTCACGGCGTAGCAACACCACGCCAGACCCCCCTCCACTTTCCCCTCCGCCCACCTCTCCAAAGGGTAGCTCGGGCCAGCCTAACTTCCTGGATGATCTGCACCGGACTCTGAAGCGGAAATCAGTCGGACGCCAAGGTTCCCTGAACTCAGCCGGCCTCTCGGGCAAGCTGGAACCTGCGGGAACGATGGACGACATGGCGCTGCCTCCGCCTCCACCCGAGCTGCTCCTGGACCAAGAGAACCAAAGCAACGGAGGGAACGGCGGCTACATGTCCGGAAACATCTCAGGCTATGCAACGCTGCGACGAGGACCCCCGCCTGCACCACCCAAACGGGGGGACGCCACGAAACTCACTGGAGAGTGTTGAGTTCAGATCAGGACATGAGAAAGACAATGAAGAATATATGGGAGTGAATATTCATACGATGACTGTGTACATATGAAAACCCAAACCAGACCCTGATCAGTTAGTGTTTGCTGAGTATTGCATCTTTAAAGCTTGGTGTGCCGGATCAGTGCGGTTTCAATGAACCCCATTAATCCGGCTCACCAAGCAGAGTCAAGTAATAATAAGAATCCTGCAAATATTACTGGATCCAGGTCTGAGCTGAACCATGTATCTGCTTCTCTGCCATAAGTTTGTGCCACGTACAGGATCAAAAACCGACATGAGGATCTTTCTGCTTTGGTACTGCATGGAGCTCATGTGGGAACAGGCTGTGACAACAATCTGCTGTTCTGGTGTGTGTGCATGAGAGAGAGAGGGAGAGAGAGAGAGACACCGAGACTGAAGATACATACATGCATTGTGTGCATGCATGTATGACTACAAGGTGTGGGGAAGCGTGAAGGAAGGCCGTCGTGGAGCGCAGATCGGTTTGTTTTTATATGAAATTATTTAATGATTGCTAAATGGAAGGATTTTTTATGAGTTTGTATTTTAAAAGTCAAGAGAGGAACAAAAACATTCAGGCACAGTGGAATGTATTCGGGAAGGCACATTTGGGAATGATGAATTACAGACATGAAGGAAAGACGACTGAAAATACTAGAGCCCGGCTGATGTCCGAGTCCGGCCTATCAGAGATCATCTCCAAACTACAGAACATGCTATGCAGAAAATAATGATTTTAAATGAGCGTCATCCTGCAGTTTGTCCAGCAGAGGGCGCTCTAACTTCATATTTTAGAGTACTCACAGCACTGTCTGCTCTGGAGTTTAGTGACACTTAAAAAGCCTTTAATACGTCATTACTCGGCGATGCTACCTGCTTCCGAATGATACTACCTACGATATTTCTACATGATGATAAGATCGTAATGTACCGAAGTTTATATTTAAGTTATATTTTGGGGATTTTTTCGCCTTTATTGACAGGACAGCTGAAGAGACAGGAAATGTGGGGAGTAGAGAGAGGGGCAGCAAATGGTCAACCGGCCTGGAGTCGAACCAGCGACCTCTGCAATGAGGACTATAGCCTTGATATGTGGGGCGCTTAGACCGCTAGGCCACCAGTGTCCCAGTACCGAAGTTTATGAAAAGGGCAGATAAGTGATCGGGCGCTGCGAATGAAAACAAAGCCATGAAACAGAAAATAAGTCGTGGTTTTTAAACGCAAGTCTTTTTCTGAGCTAGCAATGTTTGTGACGATAATAAGAAAGCCTATCATTTGATTTTCATATCGATCAGGATCATATCGAAGTTTAGAGCTCTGGTATCATCCCTAATATCAAATATCAGTATGGATTGATGTAACAAGTCAGTATCGTTAATGTTAAATCACGTAGCTGTATTAAATAGGTCTATTTCGTCTTCTTATATCGACTCTAGGCCCCTACATTTTCATATCAGCAATTATTGCGTCATTATCCAAAGAATTGGTCGATATTTCTTTGATTCATGTTGCTTTTTTTTTTGCCATAATTATAGGAGTGAAAAATCCCTCAGTGTCATTCCAGCTCTAGAAATGAAATATCGGCTGCAGTATTGGTAACAGACGGACTCTCCTCTCTAACATCTGTATCAGTCTTATATCGGTCTGATATCGGTCTGATGTCGGTCTTATATCGGTCTGAAATCGGTCGGGCTCTTAAAAAAAAAAAAAACAACTCAAACTCTGTTAAACTTTTGACTCTGTTCTCATTTCTAGACTGTTTCATAAACTTTGCAAATGCAAATAAGAAGGACGCCTTATTCCCAAAGTCTTGCACAGAGGTCCGAGCGGATCTGGACTGTGCTTCTGGAGGATGTTTTTTTATTTATCAGACTTCTGTCAAGGAGAAATGGGGAAGGCCTGCTGCGGTGGTTGGTGGTGCATCTCTGTGGACTGTGTGAGACCCCCATGCGTGTGGCTCGATTTTGGACCTTATCCCTTCAGTTTGTATCTGTACAGTTGCAGCTGCTACTCCCTCCGTTTACCGTTGGTCCCCCCCCTCCGCCGCCTTCTGAAGTCACATGGTGTCACATTTCAGGAAGTCGAAGAATGTACAGATCGGATCTGGGAAGTGAACTCATCCACACAGATTGAAAAACATGCATTAGTCCGGGTGATGTACAGAGAAGTAAACCATGTAACAGAAGTGGCATTAGACTGAATGTTGCTGTGTCTGTCATCTTTGTTTCTACATGGTGCCATTACTGCTCCACTTCTAGATTATGATTTGATTTCTTGCAGCGATTCCTCCATTTGAAGGGTGCTCAACGTGTATCAGGACGACATATCATTCATATCTGACACTTTAAACTGGATTTAAATTGGCTTCTGTGCAGAAATGTGTGCTCTGTAAATCACTTACAAGCATCAGGATGCTCTTTCCCGTTTAAACCCCTATTTAACATGCTTCTCTTTCGTTCTGCTGCAGCCACTGAAGGGCAGGCGGCGGCGTACCATTTCCTCTAACTGAATATCATTGTCTTCTGCAGGATGTTTGCTACAGTACAGTATGTAAGTTATTGATGTGCTGACGTGAACACGTGGGGCCAAGTGAAGTGACGAAAAAGCGGTTGCAGATAAAGAGTAAATGTGTTCCTCTTGCATTTAGACTGAAAATCACAATATAAATGTTCAAACCAGATGCCAACCCGTCTCAGAGTCCTCATTTGTTCAGATTGCTCAGGTGTGGTGCAGCATGACAGGTTAGTAAACACACATATTCATTGTATCTGTGATGTTCATGTGCCCTCTAGTGGCTGAATCCTCTACTACTTATATTAATATTTGGGTCCTTTATAACCAAACAGGATCTTTTGAATGTGGATAGAGAGAGAGAGCAGTCTGGATGGAGCTGGAAGATGTCTTAAATCTGGTCAGTCATGTGCTTTTATTATGACACTAGGGGTGTTCATTTCAGCAACCACTGCACCATAAATAATTCATTTAAACTAATATAACAAACGAACAGTTGGATATAAGTGAGCATGATAATAACTAAGTATAGTGACATGACATAAAATGTTTTTAACTTGCACTTGTTCTCTTAATAGTGGGAACCTTGCTATGACAGTATATATAGGACTCAAACAGACTCATCTCACATATCTTTATTACTTTGTTCATCAATATCAAAAATACTTCACATTTCAGGTTCGTAAACAATAATCTTTCTCTCCTCTCTTTAGTTATATTACATTTCTCTGTAAGTGATTGCACTCTAAACGACTAGTTAGCTCCCCATCATCATTTTTTTAAACATATTGATAGTATACATCTTGTTTTGGATGAACTAACACGTCCAATAAGGGAATGTTTCCTGTAAAACGGTGTCTTTCATGTAGCAGGAGAATCTAGTATTTACAAAAACAACTCAAACTGAAATGCTAAATGTTCCCCTAAAAAAAAATCACCCTCCCATCATTCTGTGTCAGCAGTCAGTGCATCAAAGTAAAGGCGTAAAGAGTCAAACAGCTTCCATCGTTTCAACTCCACACACACAGAGGTCTCATCGTTCAAGTGTCGCCATCAGAGACTCCATCGCAGCGCAGAACCACACCTCGAACTCCTGATCAGAGAAACGAGCGACAGACTGGCGTGCATTGCGTCTGATCTGCAGACGGGTTTCAGACGGCAGAGTCAGGATCCTCTCTATGGCCTCCGCGTAACCGTCCTCGTCATCAGCAAGGAAGCCTGTTTGTCCGCCCTCAAAGGGGACCACGATGTCCAGCTTGGGGCCGCCTGATTTGTGCGCCAGGATGACTTTCCCTGCTGCCATACACTCCACGATCCCTGCAGAGGAAAAACAGTTGTTTAACATCCATGACATGATTTTAAAACATTTAAAGTAACTGTATCAGGATGAGGTACCGATCCCGAAGTGTTCGTTCCACATGGTGTGCAGCCCGATAGTAGCTTCCCCCATTTCTCTCTTCAGCTCGTCAAACGGAACATTCAATTTAAACTCCACTCTGTCCGCCACCCTCAGCTCCTGGCACAGCCCCCTCAGCATCAGCACCCGGTCCTCATCCTCCTGATTCCTGCATCCGCCAATCAGAACCAGCTTCAGCGCCTCCCTGTCCCTCCTGCGGTCCAGCACCTTCTTGAACGCTCTGATCTGGAGCCGGTGATCCTTCTCCGGCCTGAACTGCCCGATGGAGACGATGGAGTGGCACTTCCTGTCCCCGTCCTCCTCCAGCGGGATGTCCAGGAAGGCGCTCACATCGCAGGGCGGGTAAACCACGCTGGTGCGGTTTGGAGCGCGCCACAGCGACAGGATGTGGTCCAGGGTCCAGGAGGAGTTGACCATGATGAGGTCGCTGCAAGAGCCGGCCATGCCGTAGAGCAGAGCGAAGAGGCAGTAGTAGACCACTTTGAAGGCGCTCAGGAAGAGGTTGTTGGTGACGTAGTCGGTGTTGTTGAACCTGAAACATCAACAGTTTGTAAATCATCATCTCACACTGAAGTGAAAGGTTAGAAACACAGCGAGGAGGTTACCTGGGGTTCCTCTCTCTCACCACAGACAGCATGTCAGTGCTGACGGTGGGGTAGTGCACGTAACTCCCCACGCTGCAGCCTCCTAAGTATCGGAAGAGGGGCAGCGTGAACGCGTAGCCCATGGAGTCGATGTAAAGGTCCGGGACGAACTCTGTCAGAGCCTCCCATCCCAGGAAGATGGAGCCCACGCTCTGCCCCAGCAGGGTGAAGTGAGGAAACAGACCGGGCTCCACCAGGAGGCGGTGCCTCAGGAACACGAACTGAACGGGCCGGGGGAGGACGATGTTGAAACGGCGACGAGCTCCGTCCAGAATCTGCTGACCTGTCACACCCAGGTCCCCCGTGTACACCACAAAGTTAACATCCACGTACCTGCAGGAGACAAAGTTTGAAGAGATCATGCACAAACAAACATGAGTGAGATGTCATAAATAAATAAATAAATCAATAAAGGTGGTACCTGTTCTGCAGAGCCCGGATAGCACACCACAGCACCCTCTCTCCCCCGCCCCCTGCGTTACAGTAAGGGTGGAAGAAGGCAACAGTCGGGCGTCCGTCCCTCGCCCGCCGAGCGTTCCTGCTGTTCTGAAGCCAGAGGCGGACAGCGACCACCAGCAGGACCAGGACAGCAATGAGGAGCACGCATAGAAACAGGAGAGGGAGGAGCAGCTTCCACAGCAACCTGAAGGATGGAGATTTACACAAGAAATGCATCAGGGTGAAGTTTTACAGCTTTTGGGGATGAATAATAATACAAATAAAATAATACAAATTAAATTAAAATAGACTAATGCAAAACCAATAATAAAATATGTTTAATAAAAATAAGTTAAAGCATTAAAAATTGTTTATTTATATTTAAAATAAATAGATTTAAAAAGGGTAAGGATAAGAGTTGAAAATAAATAAATAAATGAATGAATTAAATAAGTAAAAATAGAATAAGATGACAGTTAAAATTACTAAATAATAATAAGAAAAATAGACTTTAATATTACTAGTATTTGACAGCTGTAGTAATCCCTAACACCTTAAAAGGCCTGATTTAATTCCATTATTATGATAAATATCAGAGGGTTTAATAATCTATATCACGAAAGACTACATTACTCTAACGTCTGAAACATGACGTATTTGACGTAAATGACGTACGACTGCTTTTGGAAGCTAGCATTGTAGCCGTTAACATACCCTTACAATGATGATTACTGCATGAAACATGCAGTTGTATGACCTATCTGTGAGTTAATACACTTATTAAGAAGTGTGTTGAATCTCACCTCGTTAATTCACACAAACAGAGCACCAGCTGATCGTGCGCCGACATCTTGACAACAGTGTACACATACTTCCTGTTTTTGAAGTTCCTCCTCTGTGTTCGTTGTATTCACACAGCGCCACCCAGTGGCGAGGAGGTATCATTACACCCCCTCTCACTTAGTTTATTAATGAAAACTCGTTTTAAAGTTACTATTTTACACATGTTTAAATTAAATTAACATTTCAACTGAAGCTTGAAGTACACTCTGTGGACTATATTAACCTCCTGTCTTATTCAGCCATGATTGCTGATCTCTGCCCTAGTCTTTCAACAAAAAGTAATGTTTAACTTCTAAATAAACACTGTTTTGATCAATAATCTCTCCCTTCTCTCATGCATTCACAGCAAACCTTTGTCATTCCCAGGTTTTGGATCCCGCCATCATGAAAACACTTTTGATCCTGTTTGTTTTGCTTCATTTGGATCGACTCCTGAAGACGGGATTGTGCACAGAAACACAGTAAGTACATTTTGCATCATGTTATTTATTATCTAGGAAAGGGTGAGTCGTTGTATTCCTCTCAAAGACAGCAGCAGTATGACGCACCACTTGAAAACAGTCTGACCCCTTTAGTCTGAGGAGAGTTCACAATATAATCATCTGATGTCTTGTTTTCTCAGTGATCAAATTCTCTCAGTCACCCCAAAAACACCTGAGCAAGTCGACGTCTTGAAGAATGTGTCCTCTCAAGATGAGGTAGGAGTTATATTCTCCCTCATATATTTCCCTTTGAGCGATTTTCTCCCTCTTTTGTGAGTTTTAATGCGTCACACCTCCTCTCAGACCGCTTTATGGCAGCCAGCCTCACCTCAGTTCATCAAAGAAGAAACCGAGGTCCACCTGTTTGTTCCTGCAACCAGCTTACAGACTGTGACGGATCTGCTGCAGAGACATGCTATGACACATGAGTGTGTTGCTTTTCTTTTCAAATCATACGTGCATTCATCAAACATTAATGTTATATCACACAGCATGCATGTTGTTTCAGGGTGTTACTGGCCAACACCAATGAGTTGATTGAAATGCAGACGAGGAACGACTCCACCGACCCACGAAGCAGCTCGACTTTCTACGAGAGGTATCATAGTCTGGAGGATGTAGGTATTTCCACACAACAACACATGCGACTGTCAGATTCTACTAGTATAAAGTCCTTTGTTGCATCTGTTGTAGATCTATTATTGGATAAACAGGACCACGCAGGAGAATCCAACTACAGTCAGCACTGTTTTTATTGGCTCATCGAGTGAGAAGCGACCTCTCTATGCTCTAAAGGTACTCATATATCACACTGCATTCCACTTTCTGCACACATTCACATCAGCTTAATCATTCTTTTCCCCTCAGTTGTCTTTTAATAACAGACCAAATAAAAAAGCCATGTGGCTGGACTGTGGGATTCATGCCAGAGAGTGGATCTCTCCTGCTTTCTGCTTATGGTTTGTGCAGCATGTGAGTACATTTAATCCAACAACAACAACACAAAGATGCATTTAACTTGAACAGTGTGCTAGCATTTAAATCCACCATCCTTTCTCCCACAGGCTCTGTCATCTTACAATATAAACAGTGACATCACTGAAATCCTGGACAACATGGACGTCTACATCCTGCCTGTGTTGAACCCTGATGGGTACCAGTACACCTGGACCACAGTAAGAACACATCAAGCAGAACTTAGGTGCTTTAGACGTTTTTAAAGTTCTGAGTCATTTTGATGTATCTGATTTTTGCGTCTCAGAACAGGATGTGGAGGAAGAACCGGTCCGTCTCCAGGAGCAGCAACTGCATCGGAGTGGACCTCAACAGGAACTTTGATGCCAACTGGTGCAGTAAGTCTAACTCTTTTGCAGAATTATACAATTGGGCATCGCTTCATGTCCTGTGTTGTTGTTGTTTTATGACTCACCATGCATGAGACTCTAAGTAGCCCCCATATCAGCTTTAAAGATCATCTTCTTACAGCAGTGTGTACGTGGTTTCCGGTGTTTCTGCAGCATGCCTCAAGTGGACGCTCGATTAACTGCAGTGTGTAGCACTTCCGCATGGGCTTCATATTTTTTAGAACGGAGGTTGCCGCTTGCTCCAGACCAAAGGTTGCTGCTATTTCAAGCCACCCCCACACAGGTCTGTGCCAAACGGCAACCTCTGCTCTCAAAATATGAAGCCTATGCGGGAGTGTTATAAACTGCAGTTCATTGAGCATCCACTTGAGGGTGGCTGCATCATTAAACTCTACAATACAGGTCCAACATTCAAACACATGCTGTGTGTTTAAAACAGAGTTACATATTTATTTAAGGGTGCAGATTTTTGTTGCTGAAATCCAGTGAAGGTATTAATAACAGTGCAGGAGTAAAATGTAACACATCAAGGTGGACATATAGATAAGGAATAAATGCATAAATAACACATTAAAATAAATAAATAAGAACATACTTGAGTGAATAATCCATGCAGAGCATTTGCAACACCCCTTTGTTGCACCTGCTTCATCGTCATAGCGCCCATCGTCCAATCAGGTGTGGCGTCACATGCAGCATCAGAATTCCTTTGAACTGTGACACAGTTATGATGTCATAATCACTTACTATAGTAGAACTCTCAGTCAAAGGCACCCAGCGGATCCTGAATCCAGACCTCCAGTTCAGTCAAACCAGGATCTCAGGGATCAAACTGAGACAGAGACAAGAAACTGCCGACAGAGACAAGATGACAACCCTTGCTTTGTGCCGTGCTGTTCGTTCATTTGCAACCAATTTTGCCCAGAACACGTACAATGTTTTCAGTAGGATAAGGAGGCCACTGGAGACGTTGGCCGGAAGATTCATCACCTGGATGGAAACAGACAAAGGAGCTGCGGTCATTATAGGAAGTGCTGCTGTTGGAATTCTGCTGCTAACTCCCAGTACTCGGGCAGTTCTTGGAGGCGTAGGACTCAAAGGCGTTAAGGCCATCCTGCATGGAGGACTGACTGTTGCTTCATTTCTGAGTAGAGCAATGCTCTCAGGCTGCTGTGATATCATCGAAGCTGTACTTGATGTTGTCTATTATGTTGTCTCTTCCCTCATCCTCGCACCATTCAGAGCTTTAAATTATGCACTCTGGGTTTTATTCCCTGTGGAGGTCTGAGTAAATTGGTGAGACGTATAATTGATTGACCTGAACCCTACTTTTAGCCCAAGTCCACATAGGAGCTGCATTTCCAAAGTTCCAAGGATCCAAGGTCTTACGGAAGCAGTTGCAAGCTTTTTACCCCGTCTCAAGATAAATCAGACCAACACAAAGCTTCAGTGTTCACACTGCAGCCTCACATGAAGACTTTGAATGGGTTTCCTCCAGGCATTCTGGTTTCTCCCATATTTAACAAGATAAAAAACTGATTTTGCTTGTATATTACACCTGTAATATACATTTTCCATGCTTAAAACAAAAACAACTATTAAATCTTATTAAACTGAAGTAAAGTTGTCAGATGTCATATTTAATCCAACATTTCTTTATTGGTTTTTCTGCACAGACAAGGACAAAGTAGGTTCTGTGAGGTTTAACAATTGAAACAGAGATCTGTGATTGATGTTATAGAACAAATTTACAACAGCAACATTGAAATCCCACCCACACCAGAACAATGATCACTTCACACACACACCACACACACACCAACATTAATTTAGGGTAGACAAACAAAGAAACAAGCAGAACCAGGTAAATACATTAGGCAGGGACTCAATGTAATCTATGAAGGGCTGCCATTGCTGGTAGAACGTATTTAAAGAACCTTTCAGGGAGTACCTAATCTTTTCTAATGTAATGTAACGCAGTATCTCCTGAATCCATGAATTATGAGTAGGGGGGAGGAGTTGGCAAATCCTCCCCTTCAGGGTTTGTTGACATTGTGCAAAATTAAATACAAAAAATGGCACTTATTTATTAGCATTAAACATGAATCTAACTGGTGCAGTAAGTCTTCCATTTTTGCAAAATTATACATTTTGGCACCGCTTCATGTCCTGTGTTGTTGTCTTAAGACTCACCATGCATGAGATTCTAAGTAGCCCCTATAAGGTAAACTGATTCTGTTCCCAGCTGAAGGAGCCTCCCCTGAGCCCTGCACTGAGATCTACTGCGGCGCCTTCCCTGAGTCCGAACCAGAGTCGCAGGCCGTGGCTGACTTCCTGCGCAGCCACAAGGACACGGTCCAGCTCTACATCAGCATCCACTCCTACTCACAGATGCTGCTCTTCCCGTACTCCTGCACCACAGAGGAAGCGGAGAACCACAACGACCTGGTGAGTGGCTCGATTTAGAGCATGCAGAGTCTTCGTTCAACCTTTAAATGTTTGTTTTCTGTAGCTTGAGATGGTGCAAGAAGCAGCCCAGAAAATCCGGAGGTACTACAGGAACACGTACAAATACGGGTCAGGAGCAAAGACAATATGTAAGAACAACTTTTGATTTGTAATGCAGAATCATTTGGCTTGATTCAGTCCCTTACATGAGTGTCACTGTATTCTTCAGACCTTGCTCCTGGTGGTTCAGACGACTGGGCTTACAACCTCGGCATCAAATACTCCTTCACGTTTGAGCTCCAGGACCGTGGACGCTATGGCTTCCTCCTGCCTCCGTCTTTCATACCCAAGGCCTGTAATGAAGGCCTGACCGCTGTGAAGACCATCGCTCTGAAGGTTATCGAGAAAACACAGGCTCTGACAAGTCCTCCTACACTTTAATAAGCAGTCACACCTGCAGATGAGGCCGATTGGAGCAAGTTTTCATTTGTTTTTGTGAAGGAAACTTGTAGAAATGTATCCGTGTTCTTCAAACACCACAGGTACCATGTGCATTTAGATGTTTTATTTGTCTATTGCGATTTCAAGACCAGAGAAGCACAAGTCTGATCACTATTACACCTCAGCTGTGTTTGCAATTGGACTCTAAATTCATTTTGTTGCACACCTCCTGGTAAATTAAAGGGTTTTGAAGTGGGATTTGTGAGTCCATGATTGTTCAGCTAATATTCTGTGATGACTTTCTATCCAACAGAAATATTAGCTGCTCAGACCTAAACTGCTTTTTGAACCAGGCTTTAAACATGTTTATTTCTGCTGTAAAGATCATCTTCTTACAGCAGTGTGTATGTGGTTTCCGGTGTTTCTGCAGCATGCCTCAAGTGGACGCTCGATTAACTGCAGTTTGTAGCACTTCCACATGGGCTTCATATTTTTTAGAACAGAGGTTGCCACTTGCTCCAGACCAAAGGTTGCTGCTTCCTGTGCGCACATATTTCGAGCAACCCCCACACAGGTCTGTGCCAAACGGCAACCTCTGCTCTCAAAATATGAAGCCTATGTGGAAGTGTTATAAACTTCAGTTCATTGAGCATCCACTTGAGGCTGGCTGCAGAAACACAGGAATCCACATACACACCCATTGATTTTTAGGAGCTTCCAGAGAGTGGAAGAACTGCCCAATAATGTAAACATCGCTCAACATACAGGTTCATATTGTCAGATGTAATACTGGATTTGCAGAATAACACTTTCTGGGACTGAGGCACTTCAAACAATTATATATTTTTACTTTAGTAGTCCATAATGTACCTGTGAATAAACCCGGTCCATGTCTCTGCATCATTAAACTCTACAATAAAACAGAGTTACATATTTATTTAAGGGTGCAGATTTTTGTTGATGAATTCCATTGAAGGTATTAATAACAGTGAAGGAGTAAAATGTAACACACATAGACTGTGGACATATAAATAAGGAATAAATGCATAAAGAACACATTAAAATAAATAAATAAGAACGTACTTGAATGAATAATCCATGCAGAGCATTTGCAACACCCTTTGTTGCACCTGCCTCATCGTCATAGCGCCCATCGTCCAATCAGGTGTGGCGTCACATGCAGCATCAGAATTCCTTTGAACTATGACACAGTTATGATGACATAATCGCTTACTATAGTAGAACTCTCAGTCAAAGGCACCCAGCTGATCCTGAATCCAGACCTCCAGTTCAGTCAAACCAGGACCTCAGGGATCAAACTGCAGACAGAGACAAGAAACTGCAGACAGAGACAAGATGACAACCCTTACTTTGGGCCGTGCTGTTCGTAAACTTGTAACCAATGTTGCCCAGAACACGTACAATGTTTTCAGTAATAAATGGAACCCGGATAATGCCCCAAAACCTGATCAGAATCAGAATCGGAAATCCTTCATCTTCTATCGTTCCTATACACCTCCTTCCTATACATCAGTTGTACTTGGTAAAGCTCGACAAAGACAAGTTCCAGCCCGCCAGTCCTTGAATCCCGACACTTATCTCAGACAGATAAAGTTTGTGTGCAAACCTTCCCCTTCCCTGGCAGAACTGTGCCTCCCTTATTTACCCCGCATTGACAACAACGGGGGCGCCCCTCATGGACCTGAACCAGACGTTGCAGAGTTAGAAGTTTGGAGGCCACTGGGAACTTTGGCCAGAAGATTCATCACCTGGATGCAAACAGACACAGCAGCTGCGGTCGCTGTAGTTGGAATTCTGCTGCTTTCTCCCAGGCCTCGGGAAGTTCATGGAGGCGTAGGAATCGAATGCATTAAGGCCATCCTGCATGGAGGACTGACTGTTGCTTTAATTCTGTGCAGATCACTGCTCTCAGGCTGCTGTGCTTTCATCGAAGCTGAACTTTATGTTGTCCATTATGTTGTCTCTTCCATCACCCTCGCACCATTCAGAGCTTTGAATTATGCACTCTGGAATTTCTTCCCTGTGGAGGTCTAAGTAAATTGGTGACTGGTAATTTGATTGACCTCACATGTAGACTTTGAATGGGTTTCTTCCAGGCACTCTGGTTTCTCCCATATTTAACAAGATACTGTAAAAAAACCCTCCATCAGTTGTAGTTGGTAAAGCTCAACAAAGACATGATCCAAGCTGCCTGTCCTGGATTCTCGACACTCATCTCAGACAGACGCAGTTTGTCTACAAACCTCCCCCTGATCTGGCAAAGCTGTGCCTCCCTTACTTACCCCACATTGGCAACAACGGGGGCGCCCCTCATGGACTTGAACCGGAGGTTCCAAGGATCCAAGGTCTTACGGAAGCAGTTGCAAGCTTTCTACCCCGTCTCAAGATAAATCAGGCCAACACAAAGCTTCAGTGTTCACACTGCAGCCTCACATGAAGACTTTGAATGGGTTTCCTCCAGGCATTCTGATTTCTCCCATATTTAACAAGATAAAACAACTGATTTTGCTTGTATATTCCACCTGTAATATACATTTTCCATGCTTAAATCAAAAACAACTATTAAATCTTATTAAACTGAAGTAAAGTTGTCAGATGTCATATTTAATCTTACATTTCTTGATTGGTTTTTCTGCACAGACAAGGACAAAGTAGGTTCTGTGAGGTATAACAGTAGAAACAGAGATCTGTGTTGTTATTATAATTTTTAACTATGTTTGTACAGTATTGTATTACCCTGTCCTGTGTTGGGACATGCTGCTGGAACATGATAATTTCCACCAATTGGGTATCAATGAAGTAAATCTTATCTTATCTTATCTTATCTTATCTTACATTATCTTATCTTATCTTGATGATGTGACTTCTAAGTAACTGGATTTATCTTTAATGCTTAATCATTCATTTATTTAATCAATCAATTCATATTTTAATGTACAAACCTCAAAGATTTGAGATATATTTAGAGAGTTTCATCAATTTATTAGACTTTAAAAATCCAATGTGTGATCCAGCTCCAGGACAGAGGGGGGCGTAAAGCACCAGCAGCTGGATGTTAGCAGCGTCAAATAAAACACACGAAGAAGAAGCCCCAGCAGCAGGCTGTATGATGCTCATTCTGCGCCAACATGAAGGCTCCCGGGGCAGATTATGCCTTACACTTTAAAGAATAAGCCTTGTTACTTCTGCAAGCGCTGAATCCTCTTCCTGGACTCAAGTAGATGCAACACCGAATCCATACCTTGGGTGAGAGAGCTTGTGTTTGTCTCTCAGAGGCTGAATGTGTGTTTGCGAATGAGGGGCGAAGGCCGCGCTAAGCTAGCTGTAGCTTAGTGGGTAACTTTAGCAGCAGGCTTGGTTCGCTTGTTCTGGACATAATGTGGTATGTACTGTCATCAGATGATACTTTAATACTCAAAGCAGCTTGTATGAATGCTTCACACTTATATGATGATAGGAGAATACACCCAGCTGGGTTGGAAGTGAAGCTTTCAATGGGTTTGTGTACAAAACTGCAAACAAGCTGCTGCAGGCGAAATCTTCCATTTGTTTACGTTGGATTATGTTTAAATGTGTCTTTTATTAACTGCATAACTTAAACTGCACACATCCCACTGTATTTAATGTGATTTTAAAGTGAAATGAACTGTTTTTATTCTTTAATGTGGGCGCGAAATATGCTAAATTAGCCCTGGGGCTGGGATGAATGAATGAATGGGGTGTTATTGCAGACTAAGTTCAAGTTTGTCCTTAACTAGTATGTTTAATGTCTGATTTTTGTTCTGTTGCCATAAAAAGGTAGTTCATTAGTTGGAGGCTGAACATCCAAGACACAAACAAAAATACAAAACACTACAGGTCCACTAATATCTGTTTTTCAGAGCTGATCCTGATAATTTAAAGTTCAAGTGACTTCAAATAAAAGTGAAATGACAGAAAAGAAAAATGTAAAGCTCTCTTATGTGAATCCTAAAAGTTAGTCTGCTTCTCTGTTTGCACAACGATATATATTTCAAGTATAGGTTTGGTGATCATCCTCCTTTCATTAAGTATTGTGTGTCCTCCTGTTTCCAGTCCTGCAGAATGTCCAAGATCAGGCGGAAGGTAACAGTGGAGAATTCAAAAACCATATCTGACAGCAGCAGCAGCACCACAACCAGCACCACCAGCAACCCCGCCGCCCCGTCCCGCCGGCCCAGCGTGTTTGAGAGACTCGGCCCCAGCACTGGGAGTAATGCTGCTGATGTACGTACGCTCGCTATCACCACTCTTTGTTTCTGCACTTGACATGTTTGACATGAGTATTACGACACAGAGCAACCTCTTCAAATATGTACGGTCGGCTTATTGTTGTAATCTGGTTTAGAGAGTTCAGAGATAGTTCACCCACAAAGCTGTGCTTATGATGCATATCTGTTTCTCTCTTCTGTAGACCTCGTCGCAGAGGTTGCCGGTTCTACTCCTAGCAGGGACCAGGCTTTGGTGTAATCTAGATTAAAAATCTTAATTCAACAACAACTGCCCGCTGCTCTGTGGAATGCATCTCAGACCTGACAGTGCAGATCATGATGTTCTTATTATAGCATACTTCAGACCTGTTGAGCTACCTGTCTGCCTTGATGGTTTATTACGCCTCTTCTTTGACTTTACATTCCAATAAAAGCAGCTGAAAAACCTGTAACACTTAAGAAATCACAGTTTTTATGAATAGAGTGTGAGTGCTCTAAAGCAAGAGAAGTCACCGCTTTATACCTACAAAGAAGTTTGTTTGTTTCTGTCTTCCAGAGTCACTGTAGAAATTGGCTGAAGACCGGTAATTGCAGTTACGGCAACACTTGTCGCTACACACATGGCACTCAGCCGCGAGGCAAAGGATTTAGCTTCAGTCGGTAAGATGCCTGCTTCGGTTTGAATGCACGCGGTTTCTTCAGGATCGGGGTTAACGCTGTGTTTAATAGTCCATCGTTGTTTTAATGGAGCAGGTCAGCCGAGAGACCCACAGGTGATCTGCGGGAGAGGATGAAGAATAAAAGACAGGATGCTGACCCAGAAAACCTGAAGCGAGACCTAGACGAGCCCACATCCCCCACAGTGAGAGTGAGTGTTCGCCGCATGCAGACAAACACAAGACTTAGACTAAGAGGAGACGAGTTTTAAAGAGTTATTGTTTGTGATCGTGTGCAGCAGAGAGATTCCTCCAGAGGCCGACACAGAGAAAAGGAGGATATAAAGATAACAAAGGAGCGCACCCCAGCAAGCGAAGAAGAGCCCACAGAGTGGGAAGCAACCCGTGAAGGTATCTCTTCTTCTTTTAAACTTTAAAGGAACAGTGACCGGACTGGTTTGAGATTCTGAGATTTGATTCCTTTCTCTTGTTTGTGTTTCTCCGCCCTAAGACTCAGATATCGGTGACTACGACTACGAGTTATCTCTAGAAATGAAGCGTCAGAAGATCCAACGAGAGCTGATGAAACTGGAGAACCTGGAAAAGAGGGAGGAGATCGTCATCAAAAAAGACGAGGCCCCGTCCAAAACGAGAGCCACTGCCATGCCTAAAGTGAGACCCTGTCTCTTCCTGTGTCTGATCTTAAAGACCGGTACCTCTACCTCCTTTCAGACCGCTTTCAGGCCGGGGTTTCATTTTTAACCTGCATCGTCTCCGTTCCTTCAGGCTTCCCCAGAGCAGTTGAGCAACAGAGAGTCACCCCCATCCAGGAAGTCCAGCGGATCCCCAAAACACAAAGGTGGAACAAAAGGCCCGGGATCTGGGAAGAAGGAGAAGAAGGCGCCCGTGGCCTCGCCTGTTTCAGAGACTGCCAGGTAGGCATCTGAGGGAGAGGGTTTTTAAGTTGCTGAAGGAACAAAAAACATGTCACAAGTAGGAGAGAACATTTTATGAATTATTGCAGGTTTCTTAAAAACATATTTGGACTCTGGGGAGGAGGAAGTTTGTTTGGTTTCTCCTCTGTGATAACAATGTTCTGTCCCGTCTCCTATCAGGTCCTCAAAAGGCAGCCACGGTAAGAAGAAAGGCCCCCGCACCCCCAGTCCTCCGCCCCCGGTCCCTTTGGACATCCCCGTGGTCGGGAAGAAGCACAAAGGCAAACACAAAAACAAGGAGAAGTCTGAGGAGAAGCCGAAGGAGGGGAAAGACCGAGGCCGGGACATGGAGAAACACAAAGAGAAGAAGGAGAAACGGAGGTAAATATCCAGCTAATGTTCGACTCGGAGGAATCACAGCTAAGAGGGGATACTCATTTTAACTGTGTTGCCTTCAGGGACCGATCGGACAGCTCCCACAAGGCCAAGCGGTCGGTGACATCAGAGGAGCGCTCCGGCAGCGTGTCATCTCACCCGACGTCGCCTCCATCCAGGAAGAAATCCGCCTCTCCAAAAGCCTCGTCGCATAAGACGTCTGCGCTGGTTTCTCCTCCTCACAGGTGGGTCACTGAACACAGCTCAGGGGGTCGCTTTAAAACTGCAGGACAGGAAGTGACTGTGTGTTTTAAATCTTGCGTGTGCTGCAAAGAAAGGATCCCCAGAAACCTCAAACACAGACACAGAAGTCTGAATCTGAACCCAAACTAGATCTAACACTAATAAAAGTCTTGTCCCTGCAGGTCACCTTCTCCTCCACGCCGCCAGCACACCCCCACTCCCCCCCGCCATCACTCCCCCTCCTCTCACTCCGGTTCCTCTGCTCAGCGGCACTCTTCCTCCCCTCGTCGCCGCCGCTCCTCCTCCCCGGCCTACCACCGGAGCTCTGCAGCCGCGGCCTCTGCCTCCCCACCTCTGAGCAGCTCCCGTCGTTCCCCGTCGCCGCCACCCTCTCAAGACGCCTCCTCGCCTCACCGCCAGTCCGACAGGTCGACCCCCAGCAGGCGCCACTCCAGAGGCCGTGAAAGGAGCAGGGGGGAGAGAGAGAGGAGTCCGCCCGCTCAGGAGCGCAGACACGAGCGCAGAGATGGTAACTTGAGACTTTTGAGTCCTCTTGATTTAAATCTGTCTCATTTGTCCGGCGTTGATCAGATATTTGACGTCTCTTTGGTCTCGTCCACAGAAAGCCGCAGCAAGCGAGAGAAGGACAGCATCCGTGACGACCGGGACTACGACTCCGAGCAGGTCTCATCTCGTGATACTCGCGACGACCGGGAGACCAGAGAGTCCCGAGAGCGAAGGGACACTCGCGACAGAGGAAGAGAAGCCACCCGAGAGTCTCGAGACCACCGGGACAACAGAGACCTGAAAGACTCCAGAGAGAGCCGCACCGAGACCCGCTCCAGCCGGGAGTCGCTGGAGATCCGTGACCGGGAGCGGGAACGAGAGAGGGAGCGGGAGAAGGAGAGGGAGAAGGAAAGAGAGCGAGAGAAGGAGAGAGAGAGGGAGAGGACTGAAGCGCACAGAAAGGAAGAGGCCGCTCAGGAGGAGAGGAGTTACGGGAGAGGACACGGGCGGGAGGAAGGAGGGAGAGCCGAGGGGAGGACGGAGACGAGGGTGGACAGAACGGAGAGGAACGGGCGAGGGAGAGGGAGAGTGAATGAAGCGACTGAAAAACGTAAGACTCATCTTTTCACCTTCAGAAGATTGTTTTGAGAGAATTTAAAGTAACAGGAAACGTTCTCTTCCTCCAGCCTCAACCAGAAACTCCAGAGGATCCCAACTGGAGAGCAGTCACGACAGCTGGGAGTCTCGCAGCAGCGCCGTGCGTGAACGCAGCGTGGAGAGGAGCACGGATCGTAGTGCGACAGAGAGGAGCTCCGAGAGAGGCTCAGACCGAGACCGCTACGAGGGTGACAGGAGAGGAGAGCCGGCGCGGGACTCCTCCTACGACCGGAGAGGAGGACACGGAGAGAGGGATCGCAGAGACAACAGAGAGAGAGGTGAAGGTGTTTGATCTGCAGGGAAAAAATACACGGAATGCCTCTTTAATGTCTGTGTGCTGAACTTCTGCTCTTCTGTCCTCACAGATCAGAGAGCGGCCTCTCCGAACAGACACCAGGGGAGGTCAGAGGACTCCGAGAGGGAGGACAGGAGGGAGGAGCGCAGGACAGACGACAGACGGGACGACAGAACCCGAGACCGGGAGCGAGACCGGGAGAGAGAGCGGGAAAGGGAGAGGGAGAAGGAGAAGGACAGGGAGCGAGAGAGGGAGAGGGAAAAGGAGCGGGAGAAGGAGAGGGAAGCCGAGAGGGAGCGGGCCCGGGAGAGAGAGCGGGAACGGGAGAGGGAGAGGGAGCGCGAGAGGGAGAGGGAGCGAGAGAGGGAGCGGGAGCGAGAGGAGCGGGAGAGAGAGAGGGAAGAGAGGGAACGGGAACGGGAGAGGGAGAGGAAGGAGCGGGACAGGGAGAGGGAGAGAGAGAGGGAGCAAAGGGAGAGGGACAGGCAGAGGGAATGGGAGGAGAGAGAGAGGGGGCGGGAGGAGAGAAGGGAGAGGAGGGAGGACACGAGGGAGGAACGACCAGTGAGAGACACCCGGGATGATCGCAAGACAAGGCATGTCATCATTTCTTAAACTCAAATGGAGGTAAAGTTTCAACTCGTCTGTGAGCGTCATCATCATCATCCTCCTCTTCTTCTCTTGCAGTCGTAAGAGAACGAGGGTGGAGAGCAGCCCGAGCCCGCGGCCGTCACCCAAGCGAGCGACGCGGGACCTCAGCCCGGCGGACAGCGACGGCTACAACAGCGCAGAGGAGAAAAGTGAGCGCTTGATTGGCCGAGGGCAGGCCAAGCTCCACCCACCGCCCCTCCTCCCCAGCCCTGTGTGTCCGCCTTCATCTGACAGTAGGGAAATTCTTTCTGAAAGGACACACTCAGATTTACTGTAACTTTCACAGAGTGCTACATCCAAGAGCCAGAACTAGACAAGCCAAAAGATCAGAGCAGACTCAAACTGTCAGATCTGATGATTCGAAAGTACTGATTGTGGTTTTTCTCACTCCGTAGGCGACAAGCATCGTCTCCTGAGCCAGGTGGTGCGTCCCCAAGAGCCGCTGCTTCGCTCTCCTCCGAGATCCACCCCAGACGAGAAGCCCGTCCACTGGAAGGACGAGGAGCGCAGAGGAGCCGTGGACAAAAGGGAAGCGCGAGGCCGCCTGGAGGACGTGGAGCCCCGCGCGGAGAGAGTCAGAGCGGCCGACAGACGAGGAGAGCACCTCGCAGACGCTCCTCCCGACACTCGCAGCAGAGGCAGAGTTGAGCGGGAAGCCACGCCGCCGCCGCCTCCTCCTCCTCCTCCTGCTGCTAGCGTCACCACTGGCAGCGAGGACCGAGACATTGCCGGCTCCCAGACTCATGAAGACGGCAAAAAGAAGACAAAGTCTCAGAGGAGGGGCTTGAAGAAGGGTCGGAAAGAAGATGATGGTGGCGTTGGGAACGTCTTGGTTGCAGCAGCAGCAGATCGTTTCAACCCCGAGCCTCCTGCAGAGGCACCGCCGCCTCTTCACTCCCTGAGGAAAGGAGCCAAGAAGAAGATGCTGGAGCGGAAGAAACGATCCCGAGGAGGAGAATCTGACGTGTCTGACGAGGATTCATCTGCTCATCAGCCGCACAGTAAGAGGAAGAGAGGACCTCGCACGCCACCGCCCTCCATGAGGCCTGATCATCGTGGCGCTGGAGCAACCACAGAGCCGTCTCCGCTCCCCAAAATGGACAATTTCAGCGACTGGTCTGACGAGGAGGACACAGACAGGGCAGGACCTCTGGACGCACAGCCTCCGCCCGCTGCTGCTGCCCCTCCTGAGAGAGCTCCAGCTGAGCCTCTCCGGAGAGGTGCTGCTCGAGCGGGCAGGGACCGAGAGAGGTGCAACCCTCCTCCGATCGCACCTCTCCTCCCTCAGGACCCCCCGGCGCTGCTGCCAACTCTCACCCCCCAGCCGCTCATGTCCCAGCCTCTGCTCCGGAAGCCTCCTCCCGAGCAGACGCGCAGCAGCAGCATGGGGAGCAACCAGAGCCGCACGTCATCCAGACGATTGCGATCGCCTTCCAACGAGTCCGCCAACAGAGAGGACCCACAAGGTCCCAGAGCCCGCCGCGGGAGGCTGCAGGGGACCAACTCTCGGGACAGAGAGAGGGAGAGAGAACGAGAGAGGGAGAGAGAGAGGGAGCAGGCCAGAGAGAGGCAGGCGGTGACTGATCCACCAAGCGCTGAGAGGAAGTCTCGAATCGACCAGCTGAGGAGGGGAGAGCCGAGCCGCAGCACCTCCTCAGGTAGATCACTTCATCCCTGATTTGAGTCTATGGACTTCACAGAGAGGGGTAGACCTGGATCTGACTCTTAAACTTCATGTCCTCTATTCTACTCTAACTTATATTCTTCTCTCCTGTCCCACAGACCGGCAGGATTCCCGCAGCCACAGCTCCAGACGCAGCTCCCCCGACTCAGAGCGACAGGCAAGGTCCCGCGCCGGCTCCTACGACAGCCGTGAGCGCGAGAGAGAGAGGGAGCCCTTTGAGCGGGAGCGAGACCGTGAAAGAGACAGGAAGGACCTGCGCCCTCAGCAGCAACAGCAGCAGCAGCAGCAGCAGCAGCCGCTCCTCCTCCAGCAGCCGTTGCAGCCACAGAGAGACTGGGAGCCCGAGCCCAGGGACTGGCCCAGCAGGGGGCGGGAGCCTCTGCTGATGCGTCCTGGTCGGGAACCTCTCCTCAGGGAGCGGGACCTCAGAGACAGAGAGCGCTTACTCCCTGAGGGACTCATCCAGCAGCACGAGCGGGAACGAGAGAGGGAGCGGGAGAGGGATGGCAGAGGAGGCGATCGGGAACGAGAGAGGATGATCATGATGGATCTACCGCCACACGGGGATCCTAGAGCTCCAGGACGAGGGGACCTGAGGGGGGATATGAGAGGGGACATGCGAGGAGACATGATGAGGCAGGACAGGAGCGAGTACGAGCCTCTGCTGCCGAGAGAAGCCTTCAGCCCTCTGGAGACGGAGAAGCCGAACAGTCACCACCTGATGGGAGAGCACCGTGAGCTGGAGAAGACGGACAGCTTGGACGGTAAGAAGGAGAAGAAAGAGAGAGGGACTTCTTCTCATGAGGGGTCTGAGTTTGATTTAAAGGAATCTGTTTCTGTTGTTTCAGGAGATGAAGACGGGAAAGAGGACGACGGGCAGTCTGTCCCATCTGTGGGTGAGGAGTACGAACCGATCAGTGATGACGAGCTGGACGAGATCCTGGCCGACAGTCAGAAAAAAGAGGATCAGCAGGAGGATGAAAAGATTTCAGGTACTTGTTTTATCAAACTTGTCCTCTGATCGGAAAGTCCTCATGTCTTCCTTCTTGATGATTAATCCTTGTATGTCCTCTCAGGTCCTCTGGATGTGATCGACGTGGACTGGTCCAGCTTGATGCCCAAAAAGAAGCAGGAGCCCCGTGCTGCAGGGGCTGCACTGCTCCGCTTCACCCCAGGGGCCGTGCTCCTCAGGGCGGGGATCTCCAAGCGGCTTGCCGGGCCTGAGCTCCTGGAGAAGGTGAAGGAGGTGTGCAAGACGGAGCTGGACGACCCTAAAGGTGAGAGTCGGCTGGAGATAGGATACACAGCGTTTTCATGTGATTCATCCCTCTAAATCTGTCTCCACTTTGTTCCTCCAGACGCTGAGAAGCTGTTTGAGCACGACCTGGGCGCTCTGAATATGGCGGCTCTGAACAGGCGGGTGGAAAGAGCAGGTTTGCTGACCAACATCGGGCCCTGCTGCAAGGCCTTGTGTGCCCGCAGGGACTTCGCCATCCGCCGGCAGCTGCTTAAAAATGAAAAGGTAGGTGGCGACTGATCACAGTCGGGTGGCGCTGACATTTACATTTTCATCAGCTTCTCTTTAAACGTCATGACTGTGCTTTAAAATGTCTAACAGACGTGTTAACCTTGATGTCTGCGTCTACAGGGCCTGACCAAACAGTACCCCGCTACCCCCGTCGTCGACACAGAGCTCCTGCAGATGAGCATGCGCCTCTTCAGAAGGACCATGGCGGGCCAGACCTCGGCACCAGAGAGGTCTGACGCGGGCCCGGCGCCTGCTGCGGACGCTCCCGCAGCCAGTAGTGGTAGTAAGGTTAGCACAGTGCAGCCGGAGGTGTGTGTATCCTGAGAGAGTCTGACCCCCTAACTCTCCCCTGACTCTGTCCCGTCTCATTTCCTTTTTTAAGTCAGGAGAGGAATAAAGAAGCATAGAAGTGTTGTGAATCAGTTACGCTTTACATGTCTTTAGATGATGATCTGCAAATGCTGTGCCATAGACTACCGGACATTTTAGCCTATCTATGGAGGTGTGATGAATCATGTACACAAAGCAGAAACACACCTGAGTGACGTTTTCTTTTGGTGCTTTGGTTCTGTTTTAGCGCTGCTTTTTAACAGTCAGTGTGCCCCTGCCTAACCGAGCTCACATGTTTTGCTTTGTCGTGCATTAAAATGGTTAGATGTTGATTTCTGTAACGGGTCTTTTGCTTTGTGCGGCCTTTAAATCACCCGATGTTTACTCCTCCTGTTTGTTTACGACATATTTCAAAACATCTGCAGAGCAAATCTAGAAGGTTTGCTGCAGATGGTTTCTGATGAACACTGAAGCATCCTGCGGGGACTTGATTGAACATTTCCAAGCACTGCCAAACTATTCCTACATTGAATGTACTTTGTTAGAACTGTCGGGGGAACAGGAATGCTTTTATGCCTGATGTGTTTTGAATGGTTTGGCAATGTGTCCTTGAAATAATACTGAACTGAAGAGTCCCAGATCTCCAACACTGCCCTGATGAACTCACTCACCCTCACACAGCGTACATAAAAAAATGACTGACATAACTAATTTCAGCTCCTCATCACATTTCTGTCTCCCTGTGAGTGACCCTCCACAGCCCCAATAAAAAGACTTGAACAGGCGGATAAACTGAACCTCTGGGATGTGTTAATTCAACACTTGAAAAGAGCAGGTTGTGCATGCTGTTGGACGATAAATGCGATGGACAAACCAGCTTCAGGGACATAATAAGAGGGGTAATCTTAGAGCTCTGGACTCCATCTCTTTGTATCCATGCAGCTATGAATCTAAATGACACTGAGCTCTGAAGCAGCTCGCCATGCAAACACTTTTCAGACTCCAGGTCGATTTTTCAAACTGTGTAAGGAGCGATATCTAGTTTAATGATGTATTTTTTTACTTTATAATAAATGTGAAATGCCTTTTTATTCATATGATGATGACGTTTTGCCCAATAAGGATGACCTGAGGACGACAAGGAACTCAAATAGAGTGCTTGTTCAACAACTAGAGGCAGGTGTTTGCATTTTGAGGTAAGTGATGAATTTGACACATGAAGCACATTTATTAGGATCTTTAGGCTCTAAAAACATCATTTAAAGAGCTCTCTCTGCACCAATTTAACTGGTCAGTGGAAATGAACGTGTTTCCTGTGCTGCTGTGAGTCAACCTGCTGCCTCTGGTACCGTCTTGTATCTGGCTCAGTGACCTCAGAGGTCATGTGGCAACAAAGACAAATGGAAATCAGATTTAAAACAATACTTCCATGCTTTTATTTAAAATGAACCACTATTTTCTTAAATACTTAAAATATTATGGATAGAATATACAATTTTAAATAGTTTCTCAGTCCCCCAGCGGGTCCCAACCCCTACTTTGGGAACCACTGCTATAAGAAATGTGCATTTATATACATTTCATAATCCATGGATCGTAGTTTACCATACTCAAAGGTACTCGTTTTTAAAATGTGTGCTTATGGTGTTAAAACATGAACTGGCATATGTTAAATCTGAGCTTTAAGACCAGTTTGTTAAAGACTTTGGGGGGAAGTCACTACATATAGATTGCAGATTCTGCATCATTTGCCTCCACTTTCTGCTCTCTATACAAGTCTAATTCCTAAAGCCTATAGCAGTGATGTTATGCCCTTATAAGTCAACATTTTATATTGTGCACAGACGAGAAAAACTTGTGGGCAAGTTGTTTTTAAATTGTGGGAACAAGTAAATTATTTTGTGCACAAAATCTAGTTCAAATAATTATCTTATGTGCATGAATTAAAACCTTCTTTGTGGCAGACTACAGAAGAGGATAGGGCCACTGAAACAAATTAATTGTTTGGAGGCCAGCAAGCCAAATGATTAGTTTTAAATCATTGTCATAATTGATAAGTTCAAATTCTGAGATTAATTTCATATTTGTAATGAATTAAAATAGAAATACATGTATTTAAAGTTTTTTTTAAATGTTAATGTGATGAATTAGATAAAACATTTGATTTAATTTAATGAATTAATGAATGAGGCTCTGAGATTAATCTCTTAATTCTGAGGAAAAAGTGGAAATTCTTGGACTAAAGTTTAGCATTCTGACTTTTATCTCAGAGTTTAAGAGAAACACCTCAAAAATGATTGTCATGTTATTTAATATGTTTATTCAGAGGCCTTATGCCTCTTCTGTATTAAATAAATACACTCGGAACCATTATTCGTCCACTTGTTGTTACCTAACATTCTATAAATCGGACCGGTTTCCTTTACCCACACTCCTTTGCGTTCCTTCCGTCCTTCCGACTTCCGCCTCAACTACGAGCCGAGGTGAGCCTTTTCTCCAGGAATTATAATCTTACAATCTAACCCCATCCTGTGGTATTAAAGCTCAAACTGAACACAGAATCACTCTTTATACTCATAATAATGTTACATGTTGCTTAATGTGAAGTTTTTGATGAGATCGAGTGGGAGAAAAGTGAGATTATATGGCTGAGTGTTAGCAGTGGGGTCGCCTGGAGAGGCTTCGTATCACCCGGCTGCTCACAGCTCGTTTCTTCACCCTCTGGAGGAGCTTTAATTTGTGTAATATTAATTCTGTGAAGCAGCTGCACACTTAAATGTTGTTATATGGACGTAAAAGCTACATATACTACTGTGTTTACTGCTTTAGACGTTAAATACACCTTATATTGCTAACTAGCTATGCTAATGTTGCTCACGCCATGTCCCTGAGGTGGCTCTGAGTCCAAATGTAACACCATAATCCATTACATCTGATGTTCTCATGCAGTAATGGATTAATGCTTCTTCTTCTAGATGGCCCCAACTAAGAAAGGAGAGAAAAAGAAGGGGCGTTCAGCCATCAACGAGGTTGTGACCAGAGAGTACACCATCAATGTACACAAGCGCATCCATGGAGTGTGAGTACTGAGAGGAGACACATGATCACAACACACTTATTCATGCAGCTCTTTAAACAGAGAATGGATGATCCTGGAAACCTGTTAGTGTTTTGTAGTGTGTTGGATTCTCCTGTAGGGCTTTATCTTGAGCATTTTTGTTGTTGTTTGCTAGCTTGACTCTGAAAGGGACCTGTTTTTTGAGGTACCCATACACGAAAGTCAGTGTAAGCTTAATAAGAAAATGTGAAGTGCATTGCTTTCATGTCAGACAGCCCTGTTGTATTCCCACTAATCCCTGATGCAACATACATGTTCATCAATCAATCAGTTATTTAGATTTAACTTCTGAAAATTGAAGAAAGCAGGTGAAACAGCGGCGTACAGTGAGTCTGCAGGGAATCAAATGAAGTGCTGCTAGGAGTGATATGTTGGTGTTTATGAATTGACACCACCAAGTAGTCTCTGTTTTTGTGCTCCATGACTTGATATTTTTAAAGTGCTGGATTCAAACATGTCACTCTTTTGCAGGGGCTTCAAGAGAAGGGCTCCTCGTGCCATCAAGGAGATCCGCAAGTTCGCCGTGAAGGAGATGGGAACTCCCGATGTGCGCATTGACACTCGCCTCAACAAGGCCGTGTGGAGCAAGGGTGTCAGGTGAGACTGAGTCTTACATCTTAGCAAACACACCACCAAGTGACCTTCTTAATCTGATGCGTATGAATGTATTCTCACCTGCTGGAGCTGCTTTGTGATGTAGTGATAGGGCGTTGATTATTTGGGGTTTCTGTAAGAGCACAATATGTTTTTCTTGCGTTACAGTCATGGCTTTAACTTGCTCCTGTGCTTCAGGTTAAGATAAGTCAACAATGACTTCTGTGAAGGGGTTATATCATTACCTATGCTGCAAGACTAGATCAAGAAGTCTGTTCTCAAGTTTCATGACACAATCATTTATTGGGGGGTTGCACTCAAGATCAGGCCCTTTATTCTTCTAAAATGTGTGGATTAATGCTCACAGGGTTTCGATCAAGCTCTTACATGTACAGAAATCAGAGCTTTGTGTCTATTTCTTGTCACTTTGATGCATTGTCCAGACGTTCACCATCCCATTTGTGTTGTGCAGGAACGTGCCGTACAGGATACGCGTGCGCCTGTCCAGGAAGCGTAACGAGGACGAGGACTCTCCCAACAAACTGTACACCCTGGTCACGTACGTTCCTGTCACCACATGCAAAGGTAAGCAGCACACCTCCACCTGAGTGAGTTCATCATAAGAAGCAAGAAAGATTGTTTCACTAACATCTCCCTCGTCTTCTTCTTCCAACAGGTCTGCAGACTGTCAACGTTGATGAGAACTAAAGTTGTCCCCTCTACGAGTGGAATAAAATAAAATAAAAGGAGCTCCTGTGTTCTGTCTTTATTGTTTGTGTTTCACTGAAGGTGGTTTGTTGAATTTGTATCACAGCAGAAGAGGATGAAACTGTGTCGGCTATTTTTTTAATGACATTTTATAGCCTCTCACTTTTACAAGAAGTTTTTATCAGCTCATCCTTGTTTATAATAACTAAAGAGCAGGCATTTCCCTTTTAATATGAGGTTAAAATGTTGGATTAGTGTGCTAAATGTGGGCTAAATTTCAAATTGTGAGGTAAACGTGTGTTGGAGTAATCCCAGGATGAGACGGCTAGCTGCTGTGGACGAGTTGCATGTAAATCAGTAGAAATGTCCTGTGTATTTTTTGTTGCTGCAGATATTTTCATCCCTTTCTGAAGCTTTGGGGTCAGATTTGGAGTCCAAAACATGGCTTTAAGCTATCAAAAAGACAATATAAAGCCTGAAAATGAGCACAGTACCCCTTCTTAAAGAACTCATGGAGCTAATTCAATAGATATAACTGCAATATACATTTCTTATATGAAATGGTTCGTTTATAAGGCAATTTACTCATGAAAAACACAAATTTTCCAGTTAGAAACAGTCATTTTTGGCCTTGTATGGCAGAAAATCCACTTGAAAGTGTGTCATTAGTGCGCATGCGTCGCATCTCTTCTGCCACTGGAGGGCGCTGCTCGGTTTATTTGTTCGCAGTGTGACGTTGAGAGAAGAGGGACACAACAGCAGCAGCAGTAGCAGGCTACACTTAAACATTGTACCCAGAGTTTGTGCTGCTGTGAAGTCGCTCCAACTCCTCCAGCAGGTAAGACATCACACTCTTATATGACCGAGCTGCTTCTGACACATCGTGTTAGCCTCCCTGAGGATGACTAGCTCGGTTCGTAGCGTCTGCTTCATGTCTGGGAGGGACAGGTGTGGCTAACTGTTTGGCTAACTCACTGACCTGCTAGCTTACAGTTAACGGTATCTGCGCGAAAAAGTGCTCGTTAGCTAGCTTTCCGTAGTAAACAAACAGAAGGCGGAGGCGTGAGCTTTTCAAGAATAACGATGCAGTGTCAGGGAAAGTTGTCAAGCTACGACGACACATATAGGTGACATTGCTGGGTTATAATAGCTTTAAATATGCTGTTTTCGATGAGCTGATGGCTTATTAGGGGAGCCTGGTGTTGTGTGGAAAAATGTTACCTTTCAAAATGCGTGTTGCTTTTGTCAATTAGTCAATCTTTATTTATAAAGCACCTTTCATACAAATGAAGCAGAAATAAAACAATGGCAAGACATATTAGGGGAAAATAATAATAATACTAATATATATTAAAATTAAAATTAAAGAGAGATTAATGCACACCAAAAATAAAATGTGTAATTGAATTAAGTTAAAGAATACAAATAGTTAAAATAGATTTAAAAAGGGTAAAGATAAGATTTGAGAATAAAACTGAGTAGATAAACAAAATAAATGAATGAATAAATAAAAATAGAATAAGATAACAGTTTAAATTACTAAAATAATAAAGCAACATTTAAATCAATATTACAGTAAAAGGTAAGTAATAAAATTGTTAAACCCTACATAAAAGCCAGACTGAATAAACATGTTTTTAGTTTACGTTTAAAAGTCATAATACCTCTGTCCGCTCCTCTTAGATCTTCCAGCAGGCTGTTCCATAGTTAAGGAGCGCTGAAAGCAGTGTCACCAAGTGTTTCTGTTCTCCTCTGAGGAACAGCTAAAAGAGAGGAGCCAGAGGACCTGCCATGCAGCGCCTTAAAAACTAGTAAAAGGATTTTAAAATCAACCCTAAATAAACAGGGAGCCAATGTAAAGATTTGAAGCATCATCCCAATTTAAAATGAATGCTCCTACACATATAACACGCTTTATTTAACAACATAATTAATATTTTGTGATGATAAGGTGTCGAATCATGTTATATAATGTGATAACGTCCTCTTTGATAGGGGGTGTTGACAGCCTCTGCCATCGGGTCGTGGCGTTCTTCGACCAAGCAGCACATCTCATCGGAACACTGGTCCTCAGGTAGCGGTGTGTGTGTGCACAGGTGGGGACGCCGCTCCAGGTTTCCATGGCCGTCGGCTGATGGGCGAAGCGATGCGGCACCACTGGCTGCTCCTCGGGGCTTGCGGCTGGGTGCTGCTCATCCTCATGTTCGTCACCAAGTTCATGAGCTTCAGGGCGATAGATGGTGAGCTGTGTGTGTATTACATGCTTGATTACATGCATGTGGAAGTATACAAATGTGATCAAACAACTCTGGTGACATTTGTTTCAGACTATGGAGAGAGGGCTGGGGGTCAGAGCTGGACTGTGCCGGGGACCAAGCTGGTTAAACCGAATCCTGCATCCAGATTGGAGAAACCGGCTACAAGAACAGCTCTGAATCCATCAGATCAGGTGAGAGATGCTGAATTTAAATGATCTGAATGATGTAAACAAACCTTTATGATCTGTTTTAATTAAAGATATGAAAGGATGTGTTGAGATTGGTGACTGTGGGGCTGTGTTTGGAAGTCTGAGCCGGCCTGTGAGCTGTGACTCCACACCAATGATGTGAGTCTAAATTCATGAGAAGAAGGTCTGGGGTGAATTAATCTTCAGGATTAACTTCGATCGGTCTCTGAATCTGTGTCTGGAGGGATGATAAGACTCACTGGTGAGCCTGATTCTAAGGGAAGATGATCTAGGGTGGATTGTTGAATCTGTGTCACCATGATGAGACTCTTTCTTCCTCTCTTGATCTGATATTTTAACATATCTGTGTTTTGTATATGTTGCAGCCCTCAGCCGCCCCCTCAGTGGCAGATTGGCAGTCGGTTGCAGAGAGGCGCGTTGAGTTGCTCTCCTCCGTGTGTAAGAACAGCAGCCTCAGGAATCTGACTCACGTCTCCATCAGCAAGTTCGTCTTGGACCGCGTCTTTGTCTGCGATAAACACAAGATCCTGTTCTGCCAGACGCCCAAAGTGGGCAACACACAATGGAAGAAGGTCCTCATTGTGCTCAACGGTACGTAGCAGCGTGTGTGTGTAAGTGTGAGGGGCTTCACATGCATGAGGAGTACAGTACATCTAGTGTTGTGAAACCTGGGGCTGTATATTCACTCTGACGGGAGTTTAATCAGCTAATTCAGTTACCGCTTGTGTTGGCAGGCGCCTTCCCCACCGTGGAGGAGATCCCAGAAAGCCTTGTGCACGACCACGAGAAGAACGGCCTGCCCCGCCTCTCGTCGTTCAAGCCGCAGGAAATCACTCACAGGTTTGTTAAAGGGGGAATTCTCCAGCCAAGCTCTTCAACATGCTTCATCATTCCTCACATCCTCTCTGTTTGCACCCCTCAGATTGAGCACCTACTTCAAGTTCTTCATCGTGAGAGATCCCTTCGAGCGCCTCATATCCGCCTTCAAGGACAAGTTCGTGAAGAACCCCCGCTTTGAGCCGTGGTACAAGCATGACATCGCTCCCGCCATCATCCGTAAGTACCGAAAGAGCCACCGTGAGAGCGACAGCGCCGCCTCGGGCCTGCACTTTGAAGACTTTGTGCGTTACTTGGGCGACGTGGACGGGCGTCACCGCATTGACCGACAGTTCGGCGAGCACATCATCCACTGGGTGACGTACGCAGACTTGTGCGCGCCGTGCGAGATACACTACAGCGCGGTGGGTCACCACGAGACTCTGGAGCAGGACGCCCCGTACATCCTCAGTGCGGCCGGCATTGACCAGCTTGTGTCTTACCCGGCCATTCCTCCCGGCATCACACGCTACAACAGGACCAAGGTGGAGCAGTACTTCTCAGGCATCAGCAAGCGGGACATCAGACGTCTGTACGCACGCTACCAGGGTGACTTCCGCCTGTTCGGGTACCCGAGTCCAGACTTCCTACTGAATTAGAAGGACTAACACAGACTTAGACATACTGACAAAGAGACGTGCTGCACACTGAACGTCTTCGTTCTTCTTTTACACACTGGTGTTAAAATTACTGACAGATTGTCGCTATTTTGGCCTAAACTTGCTACCTTATGTTCATATATTTAACAGCGTTTTTTACGGAGGGAGGGAAGAGACATACGAGTCGGTTCAGTCGTGCTAAAAGCTGCAGAATGTATCATTGTGTTTAAATCTAAAGGTCAATACAGGGATGGAGGACACCCAGCTGACACCTCTCATCTTCTATTTAATATCAAAGACTGAATAACTCTCATGTGCTCGGTATATCCAGGGATGCAGGCCTGTTCCCCTGTAATGTAGCTCTTATACTGCACTGTTTAAACGATCCATCCTGTCAGAGGACGGTTTTTACATGTCGAGTCTTAATGCGCTGTATCAGATGAGACAATATTTGAAGGAGCAGAGTCATTGACTTGAACACAACAAGCTGATTTTGCATATTTGAGAGTTTAATAGTTATTTTATTTTGTTAATATTTGCTTCATGATGTGTATTTCACACAATCCAGGGCGTCATTTCTTCATATTTCAGTGTCTTAATCACGACTCGGTCCAAAAAGTTTCAGAACTGTTTCATTAGATTATTTCTGCATGCAGCCGCAAGTTAGCTGCAATTTAATCCTCATTGAACCCAGGATTTCCACCAGATCCGTGTCCGGTCCATCTCCGCGTTGCTCTCGTCCATCAACACCTACCGGTCTTTCTGGTCCTCTGAAAACCTCTGACCTGTTGACTCCAGTCCTGGCTCCGCTCATCATGGCGGTTTGTTGTTGTAGTGAAGTGAAACAGACCGGACACAAATCTGTTGGAAGTCCCGTGTAAGACTTAGTGCATCAATCACAGGGGTCTGTTTTTTTGTAGCTGCCATGTGTGTTTGACGATTGACAGAAAGGATCCCTTCAGAGAACGGCTTCTGCTACCACTGCTTGGTTTGTGGACGGTTAAAATATTTAAGATCCAATACAAACAACTTATCGAACATCAGCAAACTAAGCAGGCGGCAGACCAACAGCTCCTGTGTTCTGCAGGACTGGTAAAGTTCTGTGGATTCTTTCTGCAAAGCTGCAAAACACTAATTATTATGCATGCAAGCTGCAATACGTTTCTCCAATTCCTCAAATCTGCATCAAACTGTCTCCATAAGTGAACCTCCCCCTGCCGTGCTCCACACTGTAGCCTTTCTTCTTCATGACAAACAGTCAATAATGTATCCTCCTCCTCCTCCTCAGCTGGTATTTGCACTGAGACAATGATGGAAACCGGTACTGTATTTTGAAGGATGGTTTTTCTATCAGAAATGTATTGTGTAAATGTTCTTAACATGACCTGCAACTCAACATTTGTACTCCATGTTGCTATTTATAATATAAAGGTATTAATCTGCTGCTGAGTGACCGGGGGGGGCACAAACCAGGGGACTGGATTGTTAGACGGTACTTCTCTCTGCTGCCACCTGCTGACGTTTTGGACAGGTGGTCGTTGTACGAGGAGGACAGCACTACTTAGTAATAAAGTTCAACAAGACAAAAGAAACAAGAGGGTGTGTGCTTTTATTTTGCAGCTTTCTTGAGTCTGCTGTGTCAGTTTGAGTGGATTCTGGAGCGTGGAGAGACGAGTCTGCTACATGAGGTGGTGAGGCTGCTGCTGCTGGAGTCGACAGGACGAGAATAATGAGGTCCAACGTTATCACACGAGGATGTTCTGCAGGTAGACGCACGCAGGATAGAAATACAATTATCAACCTGCAGGTATCTGTCAACTCATCTTGTTAGACACATTCATATCTTCCTTTTTGAAGCTAAACTTCATGGACTTTTCACTGGATTTCTGAGAACACATTTATTAAGATTCATTGAGTAAATGTAGCATAGTTAAGTTTATTAATTTATTTTATTTTTATTTTTTTCAAAGATCTGTTTATTTGAATTTTTACACATAACATGCAAAAGATAAATGTAAACAATTAAAGCAAGTGATGTTTTTTGTATAAGAAACACATTAAGTAATGAAAAATAGTTAAACTACAATAAGATAGTTTAATATTTAAAAAATAAATAAATGCAAAACATGACCCTAAACATGCTCCTTTAATCTCCCTGCAGTACTACCAAACAACCACAAGGTGGCAGTAATCACCTCATTATGTGTCAGCTTATTTAGGACACCCATCCGTCCCCTCACAGGTCTGTGGTGTTGACATTTGAACCATGAAATAAGGGCAAAATAAAAACTCCTCAGCCGTATTTTATAAACAAACATCCAGACACGGAGCGTGGAGGAGAACGATTTACATTATCAGTGTCGTCCCAACAAGCTTACCTCCCAGCAGACGGGTTTAAGTCGATTTGCAGAGCTTAAGCGTTTGTTAAGTGTCTTAAGTATCAGTCTGAGTGCTTTAAGTTGAGGCTTTGTGCTAACATGCTCATGTGTGTATGTGTATGTGTGTGTGTGTATGTTCCCCAGGTCTCTCGTCCTGTCCGACTGGTTCGCCCGGCCCCGTGTTTGAATATCGAGTTTGTTTAACCAAAAGATTAGCTCTGTGTGTTTGAGCGTGTCGTTGTGTGGATGTGATAAATAACTGAACCACTGCAGATCAACATTTGTCCTCCCTGCACCGTGCTTTCTCCTGTAAACACACCGACTCCTGTTTAGATATCATAATTCAAATCCAAGGGGGGCAAAACAACTCATTTATAGAGGATGTATTTTGACCTCACTAAAAGATGGAGAAATAAAGCCAACGAAGATGTCAGGCAGCTTGGACTGAGCTCCAAGTATTTGCCTACAGTCATTGCCTCTTAATTAACGTGTATATATTTGTGTACTTTAATCTCTACTTTACATAATGTGACTTTCTATTTCTTGGAGGCCTCATTTAAAGCTCCAGTAAGGAGTTTTTGATGTTAAAGTCATTTAAGATAGAACAAAATAGCATAAATATAATAATAAAATAACATATAACAACACAGAAAGTAGCAGACATACAGATGATTGGGGAATTTAAGATGTTATGTACATTTAGTGCTAAATATACACACATATGGTGAAATACATTTAAGAAAGGGGGTTAACATATATGAATTATGAATACATCTATAATTAAGGAGGTCATTTCCACTAGAAATCTACAGGCAAACATTAATAGTGGACATTTGAATAAAAATAATGTGCTGAAGTTACATTATTTATCTCTAAAGTAGTCAAGAGTGTCTTTTTATTCACTGTCTTTATTTCTTAAAGGAAGGTTTATTGTGAAATGATGTTCTCTTTCTGTCCTTCAATCCTCTCCCTGCACTCAGAGCCAGCATCACTCCTGAGATTGCTCACCTGCCACACCCATGATTACCAATATTGACTCTGGAGTCCACTCTGCGCATGTCCAGAAGGATGCTGCGTGAGGGGGGTCCACTCCCGTCTGCCTCTATGTAACTCACTAGGCCTCGTGCTTTTTTTATTAAAACACTGATACACAGGTGTGTGTTGAAGAGGTGAGGTGTGTGTAAGATCATCTCGGTGTACATGCTTGATGTTTGAAGGCCCAGCCCTTTTCTTTCTGATAGAAGCGGACCGGCTTCCTGTGTTTGTGCGGCTCTCATCAGAAAACGTCAAGTCAGAGAGCAGCAGGCCGGATGTGAGCGGAAGTGAGCGGTAGGACTTTCAAAATAAGAGATAACCTAAAAGTGTGAATAGGAGGAATAGATAAAAAGAAATGTATACTGTAACAGCAGGTCAATGTAAGTCGTTTCAGACTTATCACTTGTTTTTTTTTTTTTTTTAATTTCAATAGGGACAGTGTACAGCTATTTTATTTGTACCAGAGTTAGCTATGAGCTAATTTACATCTGTAGTCCCTGGGCAGGAGACAGATGGGATGCCTCTGTTAAAACAGTACATAGGTTAAACAGCTACACAATAATCAACATCAACATCCAAACTATCAGTACAGTAATAAAATATAACTAGTTAAAAGCACTACACTATGAAATTGATTATATTCAAGTGTGATGAGTACAAGATTGCATTGATTTTAGCATTGATTTCACTCACTGATTTTACTCTGTAATGAGTTCCAAGCAGTTGTTGCTCTAATAGAGAGGACTGATTTGATATTTAAGATATATACAAATATTACAAATGGAGTGAATAATGTTAATTACAGTAAGTATTAAAAAATGATTCAGTTGTGACATGGTGTGACTATGGTTTGGTTATGACAGATTAAGCAGTATAACAGATAAATATGGGTATATAATATGATTGTATAATAGTAAAATGTACTATATAATAGTAGCATTTACGTCTTCTTATGGTATGTTTAGTACTTTTCTATTATTGTTAAATGTAACATACACAATAATAAGATTCATAGCCAGCCATGACACAACAAACTGCTATAAAATCCCTTTTTGTGGTTTTATTGAAGTCTTTTATGATGAAAGTCTGTACCGGAAGTGGTGGTGTAATGCGTCTCTTGTCAGCAGAGCTGTGAGCTGAGAGAGAGAGCGGACAGGGAGCCCGCTGCTGCTGCTGCCACCTCAACATGGAGTAGAGAGCCGTTCCTGCTCACTAGCGGATCCCACAGAGAGGACAACGCGTCGGCCTCCGCTCCACTCCCCCGCCGAGGTCTCCGCGGACTCTCCAGCGGCGGTTCTTCCTTACTCAAGCTTCGGAAAGCTCTTCTTTAAAGGAGAAAGATGGCGAACGACTCTCCAGCGAAGAGTCTGGTAGACATAGACCTGGCTTCATTGCGGGTGAGTGCTGCCGAACCGAGCCTGTGTGTGTTTTTTTGGTCAATTTGCCCTCTTTTAATCCACATTTCTCGATGAAACCTGTAATCTTTATTAATACTAAGACATCAAGTGAACCGTGGAGCTCGGTGTGTCTTCGTGTAGCAGCTCCAAGTGTTGAAAATGACCGCTGAGCCGCAGCGAGGTGTTGCCAGTGTCTGGTTTTCCTTTGTTCGAGATGCATTTGGCATGTAGGGGAGACCGGGGCGCAACAGCTGGCTCACCCTGGACCATGTTGTGTATTAAAAACACATTTCAGCCCCTCTTTATTCACTGTGATTCTGTCTTTCTCTTTTACAGGATCCAGCTGGGATATTTGAATTGGTGGAGGTGGTTGGAAATGGCACCTATGGACAAGTATACAAGGTTGGTTGGAGGCGCAGTGCATGGCCTGTCCTGTTTTCACAGTATAGCTAATGTTTTTCTCCTCCTCATGAAGTGTAGAAACAAAGGAACCCTCATCAAACACTCCTCTTTGCTTCCACACCTCCTTATTTAACATTACCTTGAAAGAGGAGGATGTACTGCTCTAGTTCCTGGTGGTTTTGGCGTGTTATTGTTAATTATTCAGCTGAGAGGTGAATCAGACAGTCTGCCGTCTGATGCATCACCTATCTTACATCACCTGCCTTCCTGACAGCACATGAGGCAACCATGGATGGAGGAAGACTCATCATGGTGGCCCTCTTGTCTGCAGCACATTCCTCCCTCCTCTCTTTAAGAAAGCCACATTTTCTATCCAGCTATAAATCAGGACTTTTTACACTTCACTCTGCGGGGCCATCTGCTGTCGGTGTCGCATTTCTCTCTCTCTCCATCGAGAAATTAACATCGCTGCTGCTGAAAGATGTCGCCGAGGAGGGAGAGGAGTCATGCTAGAGTGTAGGAGTCAAATATGTGGTTGATGGAGGGATTGGAGAGCCTTAATGGGTCTCCTTTTGTTATTGCTGCAGCTCATATTTGTTGCCCGCCTAATGACATAAACCACACGCCAAAAAAATGCTGAGGCAGTGATTCTGAAGCCTTGATTTGTGAATTGCAGATACTGCTAGGCTAACTAAGCTTAGATGGAGGCATTGCTGGCATTGTTTTATAATCTAGCTCTGGTTAAACCCTTCATAATGCATGATCAGACACAGAATGAACTATCTTTGCAAATAAATTACCATTCTGCAAGGAGGATCTTTCCATTTGTTCTGCAGAGAGCATCAGATAGAAGCACGTTTATTCATGCAATGGCTTTATTTGGATGTAACACTTAAATCTGCTCAGTGTGTCCAGAGGTAACCCCCTCCAAAACCAACCCTCTAGCACCTTAACACAAGCCGCATATTCGCATTATGAAGCATTAAATGAGCCTAAATCAAAGAATATGAACCAGCAGTGACCGTCACACATCCGTGGTTGCAACTATCTTTGTAAACTTGGTGTGAAGCTACCGTTTTAGAGCAGAGAAGAAGAACCCAAGTCCTGTGCTGATACATGATAGTAACAGCATGGTGCATGGTGAGGTGACTTGTGCACAATTTTGCATTTTGGAAGGTCTTGAAGGCGTCCCTTCCCTGGTTCTCTTCTTCTTCTTCTTCTGCATTGTCATTGTTGGTTTCTACCACCATGAGTGGCTCCTTTCCCATTCGAAATACGTCAACGGTGGCTGCACGGCACAACTTGCATTATAACAGGGGTGTGACGATGAAACGCTGTTGAAAAGACTCGTTACACCCCTCCATCATAAGCTACTGTTTGATGGATGATGCACGCCAATAATGAGCTTCAATGTGGAAACTTGTGGAAGTATTTTGAAGTATTGTGAAGCTCAGGTGATGCAAGGAGGAGCCGTCATCATCCTGAGCAGCAGCGAGAGTTTCTGGAAAAGTAACTGCAGGAATCTGGCACTAGCCTTGATGTTACTTGTTCTAGAAAGAGATACAAAACGCAGCTGAGACCCCCAGAAGGTAAAGGAGTGTAGGTCTAGGTCATCCTAAACACGTCTATCATCACACCTTTATTTTAAACAGGCAGAAGCAGGAGCAGCTAAAAAAAAACCACCAATTTGCTCATGAGCTAAGCTGAGTATTTAATTCCAAGCCCACAGTGCTCCAGTGACCTGCATTCAATCCCCCGGTGTGATGAACTTCAGGATCCCCCCTTTTGCACAGAGCGACAACCCATCGGTGTGCATGTGCCACCTGAAATCAGGCTCTGTGCCGCGCTTAAAGAAGAGTGACGCTCGCGTGCTATCTTCCAGCCAGATGCTTCTGAGCCGGGCGTATGGGACGCAGAATTACTGCTTCTCTCTTTTTTTATTTTTTGTGTGTGTGTCCCTTTTTAGTCTCTCGCTCCATTCACTGTCCAATGCTAATTCTATTTGCGAGTGTTGCTGTAAGGGAATGGCGCTCGTGCTGGAGAGAGGCTGTCAGATTAGCCTGACACAAAGACGCGGTCGTAAGAGCCCCCCGCGTGAGATACGCCAAACTGTCTCAGCAGAGTGGTTGCTTTACTGAGCAGCGGCCTCTCCTTCCGATCAGCCGTCGATTTGACGCTCACGTTAAACAGTTGAACGAGCATGTGGCTTGTGAGCATGTGCAACGAGGAGGAGGTGGTGTGGGGGGGTGGGGGGTCAGCTGTAGAGGAGCAGCTGTCCAATTCCAGACAGAACCTGCCCACCGCTCGCACAAAGCTGAGTTTGTCCCCTCGCTCTTCGGGTCTCTGCAGTCCGTCAGTCAGTTCAAACCCACAGAAAGGAGGAGTTTGTCTGCAAGGGTTTCAAACTCCAACCGACTGAATAATCACAACAGGCCCCCCAACCGAAAACAGGGTGGAGTTTCTTCTCCCTCTTCTCCCTCTGAGGCCTTCTTTTCTGCTTTGTCAAGCACTCAGTCACAGATTGCAAAGCCCCTTTTTAGATAACACAATGTGGCCGGGCTTCTTTAGTCTTTGATTTGTGGTGACTTTTGATTCCTTTGAGGCTTTTATTTTGTTGATTCGGGGACTGAAACACCTTCTTAGAGGAAATATTCAGCCTTTAAGAGCATTTCTTTCAGCTTTTGATGACTTTTGTTTCCACTTAGCCTCACATGATCCTCATTTTAGAGTAGATATTGCTGTGTTTACCAGATACACAGGGTTGTTCTCTCTGTGCATCCCCTTAAAGATTCCTGCAAAAGTCAAACTTTTCAGAGTTAAAATCATTCCTCTAACCAAGAAAAACCTGCTACAAAGCATGCAAATGTGTATTTTCTGCACGCCTTTTCAGTCTTTATCCCCATTTTTGATTATTTTAAACGTCACACACAGAAGCAGATTGATGCAGAATAACATTCTTGCTCTTGTGCATCTGCTTTTGTTTAATTTCATAAGTATTTAATCTCTAATTTTGGCGCCAGCATTGAAATATCTCACACAACATTCACTTCTAAACTGGATTAGGTCGTATCTCGGCCGGCCTAGGATCAGATCCCGCTAAAACCCATTCATGTATCTCTGCTGTTTCGCACAACTTGCAGCTTAACGCAGAAAATTGAAGCTTTTCTCTAAGACCCCAAAATGCCATGTCAAGTTCCTCCGTCCCTCCATCCCTCCATCCGTCCGTGCTGCAGCGCTGGCTCTGTTTCGGCTGCTGCCCCTGGAGGACGGCCAGATTACAGTCAAACTTCTGCAGCAGATTTTTCGGACTGACGATGACATCATAGCCTAGAAACCTCGGTAAATCTGTGCATGTTGCGTTGGCTCGCTCGCTGAGCAGAATGTAAGCCTGGATCTGTGTGCTTATTCATTACTCCGGTGTATTACGCACATAGTTCATTCATAATTTTGGAGAGGGATTGTAGTTGTGAGGTTGTGCGGAAAACAAGTCCACAAAGAGGGATGTGTATCAGTGATTAGAACCCAGCTGCTGGATTGCATTGTTTTTAAATGGTTTGCATGCCTTTATTGAGAGGACAGAGATAGAGCTGGGCGATATTGACAAAGATGTTATCACGATGTAGTGAAAGTTGAAGACAGTTTGTTAGCTTGTATTTAGTTTTCTGATCAGCAATCCTATCTGCACGGTGAATCTGGCTATTTTTATAATCTGATGCAACATTTGTAGTCTCTATTGTATCGCCAAATTCCTGAAAACGGTATAAATTTGCATAATAAACATGCAAAACAAACAACTAACACACAGCTTCAGTCGTCAGTTATGTAAAGTGATGCATTTCTACCCGTGCTCTGTGAAAGCACAGCTCTTAAAGTGCACCAGGCGTCTCTCCTCCTCCTCCTCTTATCAGTTGGCGCTGACCCAGCAGGCTCCGTGGACTATCTCAGGTGCCTCGCTCTGAATATAGGAGCATAATGAGTAATGATAACATGGAAGGAGACATAATTCCTCAAATTGCGCGTGGTATGCTGGGAAGATTCCCCCACTGCTCTACAGAAAGGCCATATATAGTCAGGCAGGCCCCGAGGCAGCAGAGCCCCTGCTGACCTGCCTTCCACCCTGCCGTGCATCCAAAGGGAGCGCCTCAGCAGTGTTTTCTCACCGTCATGTGCGCGCAATCTCTGCTGGATTTACTGGGGGGGGGGTTATTTGGTGTGATGCCAGAACTCAATGACAAACACCAGCAGAGTCATGTTGCCGAATCCTCATAAAGGCACACCCAGCACCCTCCTCCATCTCCTCCCTTTTGTTTCCACCACTACCTGTCGAAGCAGCTTCTCTCAGGAGGAGGAGAGTCTGACCTCCAGTGGGCTGGCTCCTCCTGACAGGCGTGAAAAGGCCATGGAGAGTGCAAAACCTTCAGTGCAATCTGTTACATGCCCACCAGTGCCATATGGCGCCAGGCGAGACTGGAGCGCACCTCCAGGCAGAGGTTTTCGGTGATTAGAGCTGCTTCTTGTTTGCAGACAGAGAGAGACACACACATGGCCAAAACTAGGATGAAAATAAAGAACTGCTTCCAAATTTGAGACCAGTTTGTAGCTTTTAAGAATCCCAGATGTCACATTGATGCATCAGAATCATACTAATTATTATCACATGTAGTTTTCTGATTAAATCAACTCATTAAGCAAAACAATGCGTATAAAAACTTGCTCCAGATGAGTTAAAAAGATGCCGTTGCTGGTTTTCTGGCAGTAGAAGGTTTGCCTGTTAATAGGAGAGAGGACTCATTGGTGGAGTTCCTCGCAGCTGATTGGCTGTGTGGCTTTTAGGTCAGAGTCTGCCGTTGCTGAATGTGTCACCCACACTGCAAACAGGGGCCGGGATCCCATACCGTGTCACACTCGCTCTCTGTTTCTTCCCTCCGAGTCTGTTCGCCTGTGTTCTTTATTAAAAGGCGAAGTTAAACGAGGGAACATCAGACCCTACACTCCTGCGTCCTTGCTCGCTGACACAGTGAGCATCTCTTTTGTCCACGTCTCCCCCCCTTCAGCGGTGACCCTCTCCCTAATGGGTGTCACAAGACCTGCAACGTCCCCTGACTGGCCACACTGCCTGAACAAAAACTCTCTGTGTCTGCCCGTCCTCATGGGTGTGTGTGTGTGTGTGTGTAGCTCATCCAGCCACCTCATTATCCGAGTGGTGTTGAGATGAGACACAAAGGCGCTGGCGGACGAGACAGCCTCTGTCCTGTCTTTCTTCAAGGCCTCCACTTGACAATCCTCTTTGCTTTCCCTAAGAGATGTTGTTCTCTAATGTTCTTGTGTTACAGGACATCTGGTCCAAATCTAGAATGGGGTCCCCTTCAGAGGAAAGACCAACTTAACGTTCAGGCAGCCCCAGAAGAGCTGATAATTGAAATCATCGGTCGAGAAGAATAGAGTCAGCGTCCTATTTTTAGCTGCATCATAATTATACCCAGAGTATTGCAGGGAAAACGGCCGCAAACTTAACAAACCGGGTCTTAAAATTCAGGATTCATCACTCACAAGGTATTAGGTTAAGCTGAGTTATCCTCAGAGGTCTTACCCTCTCCAAAACAAACAGACTCAGGGATTAAAACAAGTGGAAACACAGACTGCAGCAGGGTCATGAAAATCTGGTTTTCAAATGTCGACGGACACAGAACGTCTGGATCCAAAGTTATCAGAGGGACATGCTGAGTTTTTTAAGAGACCTAAATGTGATTAGACACAAACAAGATTGAGTCTGCTGAAATAACACGAATGCTCTGTCTCTAGATCTTCAAAATTTCTGACTAATCTGGTCATTGAGTAGGCGTTGATCATCCTGCAGCGCCTGTAAACAGTCTGGGAATGAGGACTATGTCACATCGCCATCCCTCGCTGTCACAAGCTGAATGTGTGTGTCTTTAATAGATGCTAAAAGGACTGAACACACCTCAGTGTTCCCCGACATGTGAGTGAGGAGAGCGAGCAGTGTAGCGGCTGTGATGGAGGGCAGAGCAGAGAGTCCCTTTCTCCCTGAATTGCAGAGGAGTGAGACATCTTGCATCTGTACTATCTTTGCAACCCTCGCTGCCTGCTTTTGCTCTCCATCTCTCCTCTCCTTTAAAGTCTGCACACAAGTGAATGTGAGTGTGAGGACTCCAGCATGCATCTTCGATCCCTCTTGGAGCAGCCAGCCTCTGCACTGGGATCAATAACTGCACCGTCACTCAGAGACTCTTACTCAGCTTTTCCTCCCATTCACATATCTTGTTGCATTGTCACCCATCCATCCAGTCCAGTCTTCTCACACTTCCTCGACCTCTCCTCTCTTTTCTCCCCCCTGCCGTCCTTCCTCCTCCTCTTTGGAGAAGCAGGGCAGAGGCTGCGTGTGTGAGAATTGGGTCAGTGTGCTTGTTTGCAGCAGAGGAGCAGGAGCGAGGAGGCCAAGCCCTGGATGTCATGCGCTGCCTCTTCCTGCTGATTGATCCTCAGCATCCATGTGAAGTGCCTTAGGATGGTGGAGGCATAGCTCAGACCTCTTGTGTCGCTGTACCCGCGTCCACAGGTAGACGGAGGTTCTGACCCGCCTGCTTATCACCTTCTGTCCTCCCCCCGCTTCAACTCCTCCGGTTCAAATGTCACCTTTAGATCCTCACACGCGCAGGGGGTCATCCAGTCCTCATTACTTCAGCTCTACCAGCTCACACCTCACCACAAACACACACTCTCTGTAGTGACCTTTTGAAGAAGCAGACCGTGGCACCCAGCAGCTCCCTCCTTCCCTCTCTCCCAGTGTGAACTAATAATATGAACCACGTTTGTTTTGCACCTACATGGCTGGTTAGTTTGAGCAGCAGTGAGAGCCAGGAGCCTTGTTGGTGGAAAACAGTGAGCTGGAGTCCTGCCAGCATTTTTAAATAAGTGCCAAGTGTGATGGATCTTGCATTAATGTGAGAGAGGTAGGGAGGGAGAGGTCCTGGTCAATTAGGCCGCAGAGGATGTGAGCTTTGTGGAGAAGAGTATGGGAAGCAGCACTCCTCTTTTTCCACACAGACCACTAACGATGCTGCAGAACATTACTCCTCCTGCTAAGTGAAAATCCACCCTGAGAGACTTACGGCGGGTTTCTCAACAGAACACTTAAAATCTTTAAGACTGTGAGAGCAGAGAGAGCCGAAGATTCAAGATTTTACTCTTTAGATAATGGATGGATAATAATAGATAAATGCTGCAAGATGAAGCTTAGTTTGTTTTTAAAGCATCTGTTAACAGAGATAGAGGAAAGTAATATGAGTAAGAAGTACAATGAAATACTTAAAAATAAAAGTAAATCAATATCAGATAAATAAGGAAAAATAAAATAAAAAATACAGTCAAATAACAGAATAAAACAAAAATAGATATAATGGTAAAAGAATGGTAATAATCCAGGACTATAAATGTTAAAAGCCAGATTAAAAATGTAAGTCTTCACTTCCCCAAAGTTTGCATCCTTTAATGTATTAAGGCCTTAAAATGTGTGTAAATAGGTGAAGAAATACCAGAATGTTTCTTTTAATACATGCTTCTTTCATGGGAAGCCTTTAATTCTGAAAACCGCTCCTTCCCGTTTAATTAAACAGCCTCCCTTATCCAGTTAGTAGCGTTGAGTGAGATTGCTCCTCCACCGTCTCGTTAATTGAGCCCTCTCCTCTCAGAGCAGCCTGTTTTGTTTTTATGGTAGATTTTTTTAACTCGCTCCCGAGGCAGCGAGTCAGTCGGTGGTTTTAGTGCCGAGCTGGAGAGAGGCCAGCAGCACATCTGGCCACGCTTAAGAGGAGCTGTGACGGGGAGAGGAGAGGAGATGGAGGGCTGAGGGATCGCTCTATGCCTCAGATAACCCCTCCAAAGACACGCCCAGCTGCCTGCAGAGAGGGGCCGTGGTCCTCCTCTGACCAGCCTGGGTCCTGATGATCAGATGCAACAGCCTCTAACATGTACAGTAAAGCGTGCAAATGCTATATATCAGACTCATACAAAAACTAACCAAACAAAGCTGAAGATACTTGATATAACTCGTCTGTGATGAATCAACCTTCCTCTGTACACATGTCGCTACGTTTCCTGTGCAACCTGCTGCAGCTGATACCGTCTTTTATCTGACTTGGTCACCTCAGAGGTGTTATGGCAGCAAAGAGAAGTGGAAGACAGATAACAATATCTTAATTGCATGCTTTTATTCAAACTATAACCACTTCTTTCATACATATATTTATAATTATGGGTAAAATATGCAGTTTTTAATGTTTTCTGTTTAAGGAGGGCATTTAGTGACCCCTTACTTTGGGAATACTGATTGAAATGAGCATCAAAAACAGCATGAATGATGCTCTTAAAAGCTTTTCAAGATGCTGTAATTTAAGTCAGCTGCAGTTATTTTGACTAACACGTCTTTTTTACACATTAAAACGTCACAGCATGACCTCAATTCGTCGTAGCTGCTCTTTGTCGCATAAAAGAAAGGGATTAAATCATAAAGAAGGTGATTCTGACTTCTCTCTGTCTCTTGAGGATGCATCCCAGAGAAAGTCCTGAAACTGATGCCTCCATCTGATTCCCTTCCCTTAAAGAACCCAATAACAACACATTCGTACGATCTTCAGGATCCACTTGGCAGCGCTTCGTCTCCCAAATCAAACTTTTTCTCATTTCAAAGAGAGAGACCGGATGGATGACCTCGGGGAACGAAAACAAGCCAGGAAACTTGTTTGTAATCCAAGCGTCTTATTACTCATATGCTAATGTTGCGTAACCCGGTTGTTTTGTGGTATCGAAATGCAATAACGATGTGGTCTAGATTACCCGCTCTCCACCCAGAAACTGGAACACAAATCCGACTAATGAGAGAGAGAGTTCAGCAGAAACACTTAGACACCTACAGAGATATACTTACAATCACACTGATTTCCACTGTATGGAAAAAGTGAGTCAGAGTTGACTCCCTCTCCTGTGTAGCTGCAAAAACAACAGGTGAATCATGCAGGTAGAGGATGTTTACAACATGCACTCCTTTCTTTAAAGTTAGGCACACAGTAGAGTAGCGTGCACAGTCGGTTTGAAAAGTTGCAAGTCTTTCCTGTCCAAGAAATGGACAAATGCATGGATTGTGCAGCCTGATCGTGGAATAAATCACACCCTGGATCATGTAAATGTCATTTTTTGATGCCTTATCCTTGCTGCATAATCAAACGTATTCTGCATAAATCAACCTGTGATTTGACTTTACGCTTTGCTAAAACATTTCCCCTTTAACCGCTCACTTTAATCGACACCTTTCGTGCACAAATGATCCGTGCAGCAATCGCAGGAGTCAGCCTGACAACCGACTTCCTCCCCGTAACATCTGTGGCCAGTGAACCCGGCAAAGCAGGCCACATCAGCCGTCAGCGCTCGCAGCTAGCGCACGGGGAGCTGACAGCCGTAATGTCAGCTCCAGTGTTGTTTTTGTGTTGGCGACCCCTGGGATCAAAGTGGGGAGGATTAAAGGCATTGTAAAGTGTCCCTCTCACCCCCCTCTCTCCTGCCCTGTGAAAAGAGCCAGGGCCCCTAAGCCTGCATGGCTTTTATTGTCATAATCCATACAGTTTCAATTGACTATGGAATGCACTGGCTGAGATGATGGCGGTGGTGTTAGAGGGTGTGTTTATATGTGTGTCTGTCTCTGAGGTCTGCACAGCGTATCGACGTCCCTGACACAGTTGCTGCAGTGACCGATGCAGCAGCAGCAGCAGCTTTATCGCTGCAGTGTCCCTCAGAGTCAGGAGGGGAATGCCCCACACAGCCTCCCAGAAATGTCCCACGTTTTATCTCCTCTCTGGGAAGGAGAGCGCGGAGGGAGGGAGGGGCAGCAGCAGCGGAGAGGCCTCTATTTCGGTCCTTTGTTTATGTAAGGAGTGGCAGGAGGGTGTTAGGAGAGCAAAGGAGTCTGGGAATGTCGGGGTGGTATAGCTTGGGAATACTCTGCTCATCCGTGGTATGTCCTGCATATAGAAGGCTTACTTATAGCGTGGGATACATCTGGCTCTGGATGGTGACAGTAAACATTGAAGTCAGTTGATTGATTGCCAAGGGAAACATGAGATGACATTAAAAGATGGATTTATTAATTTGCATGATGAAGTGTATTGTCTAGAAAAACACTCCTGGAGATTGCCCCGTTATTAAACCAAAACCAACCAATAAAAATGCTTCGTTTTGCAGCCATTCAAAGCGGAGAAGCAGCAAGTTACTACATTTATTTCTGCGTTTAAGGCACCTCCTGATAATAACTTAGAGGGAATAAACCTCCCCAGTGTGATGCATTGTGGGATTTAAACGGGTTACTGCATGTTTGAATAACATGCCAATCAAGAGCACTGCACTTTTTGGTTGGCGACACACTTCTATGCGCACACCACACGTGTAAGTCCTAGAGAGTGGGGACTGACATTATGCAAAGTGGAAGCGAATGCAGGCTAGCCTCTCTGTAGTGATTTTTAGATTAAAAAAATCACCCTGCTGTCTTTTTAACATCCAGAAGTATGCTTGAGAGGCCTTCACATCAACTTCTGTGCATTTCTTCACTCCTCACAGAAGCTTTAAGGAAATAACCAGTGTTTAAAAGTTGCAGAAAGCAGCTTTCAGGGTGAAATTCTGAATGCATGAAGCGTCACTCATGAATCAAGAGAGGAAAACATTAATTGCACACCATCCATCTGACGGAAGCGCACATGCACAACCTTCCAGAGCTCATAAATCATCTCATGTTGACGGTTAAGACGGATAAGCGCACAATAAGCTTTGTGTGAATGAATGCTCATCTCTTGCTTTTCTTGTCTCCTCACAGGGACGTCACGTCAAGACTGGACAGCTGGCTGCCATCAAAGTCATGGACGTCACAGAGGTAAGCATGAAGTGTTTTTAATTAAAGGGGGAAAGTAGTGTTTGCAAGAGATGCGTTGCAAACTTAAAACATGCAGTTTTCTTCATTTTGTAAGCTGAAGAATAATCTGCACTCGCATGTACTTGCTTTTGTCTGGTTGATATTAAAATGAGCAGACATTCCATCCGATCTGACGTCTAAATGTTTTCAAGCTTACAAAGAGGAGAAAATGCCTTTCTTTGTAACGAGCCCCCCTCTGTAACAAACAGCAGGGGAGGGGTCCGGGCAACAGGATGCTTATTGAGTGAAGTGCGTCATTCAGCGGCTGAGCAGGCTGCCCAGCTGTGAGAGGTCCCGTCTGCAGATGCACACATGAACACAAAGCAGAGTCGCATTGCTACACACACACACACACACACAGGACAGAGCAAGGAGTGTGTGATCACAAACAGTCACCTCCACCTGCACTCTGATCAACATGACAGTAAAGCGGCTCCTGACTCAGCCGTCTGCCCCGACTTGCCCGCCCGCCACTCCTCACATCACCTGACGTCACTGTGACTCAGAGGGACACGCTCACCTGATTTGTTGTCATGCGTAACCCGGATTGCAAAATCGTTTCCTGTTGCTGTGACAGGACGTTACCGGAGAAGGTGTGCCCTCCAGACGTGTGCTAACTCATTGACAGCGATGCTTCCGTTTAATGAGAGGGATGTGCTGGAGCTGAACCTGTTTGCCATGTGTTGGGACACCTGGTGCTGCATCGTTACTGTCGTTTCAGGGAGAAATTATGCAGCATTAAAGAAGACAAATGAAAGGAGGAGAAACATAATTAATCCTGATATTTTTCTGTTGAGCTCAAGCCCTTTTTTTTTTTTTTTTAATGATGCAAACAACATCTTTTTATCAACACATTTCCATGCAAAGATTAGACGTATCCTCCAGCCTGCAAAAACATCCGCTGTTGGTTTTGCAGGCTGGACTTCTGAAGCCTTAAGTTTGGGATTTGAGCGCCACCGTCTCATTTTCCTGGAAGATACAAACTTATTTGAGGGATTTAAAGATATATTCCTGCAGAAGACTGAACGCCACCCTTACTGGAAGTCCATTTGACTCACATGTCTCATGCTACTCGACACAACAGTGACTAATATTGGGTGTGTGCACCTTAAACACTTACCTGTGCTGTTGTAAAAATCCATGACCGTGATCATTAACCCCGATTTTTATAACCTGCAGACGAATCAATGCGTCACGTTGTTTGCGTCCAACCTTATCTGTAATCTCAGACTGAGATTAGTGTTGCAGGAACAGAGTGTAGGAGTTTTGTGCAGCGCCAGTCTGATGTCACTGAAATATTCAAGTTTCAGGGCCTGAATTAGTCAGAGTGAGGGACAGCCTGTATTATATTCTTGTATCTTCTGGCATAATGCACAGATATCCTAGTTGACCTACTACCATAGATGAGTAACCTCTTTTCCCTGTCGGTTCTACATTGACACATTTTTCCACTCATACCCTCCGTGCTCTTGTTTCACAGAGCTCCTCCTCTCTCTCTCTCTCTCTCACCATATGATCGTGTCCATCTTCCCCTCACCTCCCCACCTGACTTGTGGCAGCGAGGCTTTCTCAGTCGGGGAGTGTGATAATCCAACAGCTGCACAGCAGAGCAGAGAGAGGGGGAGGATGGGAAAGGGAGGATGGGGAGGGGGGGGTGCGCGGTGTACAACAGAAAGGCTTACGTCAACTCAAACGAGTCATGCAGCAGCAGTATTGCCGCCTGCTTCCACACCGACTGCTGTTTCACTTAAGATGGTGCTCAAAGCGTCACCGTTAGCGCTGTTTGGCTTCATGAAATAACACGACACAGTGTAACCAGCATTGATAATGCTGCACAGCCACCCCCACCTTTCCCTCCTGCTCCCTCCTCCCACTGTACTTCCTATTGGAGGAGCTCTGTAACCTTAGAGGAACACAGGCTGATCCCTGCATGTGTTCAATTACACCGTCACTGTTAATCATTGTCAAGTCGCTATTGGATGCAAGCACCGCGGCTCGTTCTGACCTTTTTATCAAGATGTGATCGTTGACAGATTTGCTGCCTTTACTTGCACATTCAGCAGAGACTTCACGCTGCATCAAAGGGGGTACTGTGTCTTTAAATCTGGGCCCTGTTTCAGGGGCTAGATGAAGGAGGTGAAAAGTTTTGGGAGGGAGCTGTTTCTGTGTAGGAAAGGTCAGACAGAAGGTGCTTTTCAACAGCAGGAACTTTCCCCAGGAACTAGAGGCCTTTTGAGGAAATGTGCACGTTTCGATCGCTGGAACCAGGTTCAAATTTAGTCCCTGGGGTAGTTAATCTCCTCTCTTGAAAAGCCCCTGTTTTGGTGTAGTACTTTCCAAAGATTCAGGAACTCTGGGGGCTGGGCCTGCATTGCTGAACATGTCTGATTGGTAGAGTGCACACTTCCTTGAAGAAAGTTGCATGCCAAATAAGGTCAAGGTTGAAATATACAAAACTAAAAGGCTGCAACATCCTTGCATTTGGTATCTGCAAGACTGTATCATGGTACTCTGGACTGTTTGATTCAGGTTGCACTGACTGTTAAAGGTATAGTCCTCTAAAACACCCAGTATGATGATACTCTTTGTGGTTTTGCAGCTAAATAAGAAGGCCTTTGATTCTAAGACTCTAAAAACAGATCATCTCATTTCTGTCTGACATCGATCTCATGCACCTCTACTTATTTTTAACAAGCATGTCCACTGTACACGTCACCTCACAGCGAGACTCACTCATGCATCATTAATCCCTAAACAAAGGAATCACTCTGCAGTAGACGGACGACTCATAGCACATTGTTTCAGAGTCCTACATTCAAGATGAATAAGGCCACGCTGAACAAACCCACACCAGGGCGTCGTCCCCTCGTTCTGACCTCAAAATATGAACGAGGATTGATTCAGACGTGAAATGAGATGTCACTTAAACCCCAATGATGATTAAAGCCTCATAAACCCTCACTGTTATGATTGTGTTTCATCATAAAGACGGATAAACATCTTGTTTTTGTCACTCTGTAACTTCTGTGTGTTTGTTTTAAAGGATGAAGAGGAGGAAATTAAACTGGAGATCAATATGCTGAAGAAGTACTCCCACCACCGGAACATAGCCACATACTACGGCGCCTTCATCAAGAAGAGCCCACCGGGACATGACGACCAGCTCTGGGTGAGTTTTGTTTTTCAGAGAGTTTCCAGATTCAGATTCGAGACGTAAAGGAGCATTTCAAAAACTGTTTGTTCCAGAAAAATGAAAAATAGGACCCAGATTTGAAAACGCTGAAAGAGCACAGTTAATAGGTGTCACACATTCATCCTCTGATGGTTCATTTTCTCTGTTTTCCAGCTGGTGATGGAGTTCTGTGGCGCCGGTTCCATCACAGACCTGGTGAAGAACACAAAGGGGAACCAGCTGAAAGAGGACTGGATCGCTTACATCTCCAGAGAGATCCTCAGAGTGAGCTCGCTATCCACCTTCTCTCCTTCCCTCTCCTCCTCTCTCTTTCCTAACACTCACTCATTCTCTGTGTCTCTTCTCTCTGCAGGGGCTCGCACACCTTCACGCCCACCACGTCATCCATCGAGACATCAAGGGTCAGAACGTGCTGCTGACGGAGAACGCTGAGGTCAAACTAGGTGAGTCTCTACTGCTCGTTAGGAGAGCGATGCAAATGGATGAAGGGGGTTTGGACACGGTGCTATGATCCACCTGACATTCCTCCTGCAGTCTGACACACCACGCAATCGATTCCCTCCAGTCTGGTGCAGATAGTGACTTTATCAGAGCCATCTCACTCCGGATGACATGCAAAGATAGTCTCAGTCTGCAAGGTCACATTTGTTGCACGGCACTTGAGCCTGACTCTTCTTCCTCCACGCAGTCGACTTCGGTGTGAGCGCTCAGCTGGACCGGACCGTCGGTCGGAGGAACACCTTCATCGGGACTCCTTACTGGATGGCTCCTGAGGTCATCGCTTGTGACGAGAACCCCGACGCGACGTACGATTACAGAGTAAGAACCTCTCCAGCAAACCTCCCGTTATGTGAAACAGGTGTAATCGCACCTGATTTCGTCTGAACAAGTCCGTTCGTTGTGGTTTTGCTGACTGGGCGTTGTCTTTTCCTGCAGAGTGATTTGTGGTCTTGTGGCATCACAGCTATTGAGATGGCTGAAGGAGCACCACGTGAGTAGTTTCTCCTCATTCACAGTCCTTCAAGTCGTTTTTTGTGAATTATCTAATGTGTGCTTCCTCTTCCAGCACTTTGCGACATGCACCCCATGCGTGCACTCTTCCTTATTCCAAGAAACCCGCCGCCCAGGCTCAAATCTAAAAAATGGTGAGTGTGGAGGATGGTTTTTATGTGCAACCTTCCTTTCATTTCTCTTGTTCCTCACCTTTAATTCAAACTCTGAAGCAGGTGCAACAGTGATGATAATTCCCTCGCCCTGCGCCTCATATTCCCGTGTTTTCACGGCGTCTAAGCGGTTAAAAGGTTTAATGTTGCCTGTACACATTTATGAGCATCATTAACACGGAGAGACCAGAGGCTGTTGTCACGCCGAGGATTGTTTCAGAGGCAGGAAGGGAGCGCTGTTCGGACTGGAAATCAGAGCTTGTTTGCAGAAATGTCCGTTTTACTCAAGCTCCTCCGACGTGCTCCGTCCTGTCACGGCTGGAGAATTCCTCTGGCGCCCGCTGTCTCTTTATATACGTCTCCCTCCCTCCCTCCCCTCCTTCTCCATCTCTACGTCATGTGATGTTTCCCTCCATTGACTCTTCCCCCTCAATCCTCACAGGTCCAAAAAGTTTTTCAGCTTCATTGAGGGCTGTCTGGTGAAGAACTACACCCAGCGGCCCCCGACGGAGCAGCTGCTGAAGCATCCGTTCATCCGAGACCAGCCCAACGAGAGGCAGGTCCGCATACAGCTCAAAGACCACATCGATCGGACCAAGAAGAAGAGAGGAGAGAAAGGTACGTCTGTCTTAACTTTACTTTTTCTTTTTCACTGTCAAAGAAAACTTTAATTATGTGTTTATATTCTGCCTCTTCTTTCCTTCTTACAGATGAGACTGAGTATGAATACAGTGGCAGTGAGGAGGAGGAAGAAGATCCTCCAGAGCAGGAGGGCGAGCCAAGGTAAACGTCACTCTAGTTTGACCTGCTTTCGGTCGACTATTGGGTACAAAAAGTGTGACAAATGCTCCTCCAGATTACCTCAGCCTGCAGCCAAAGGGACACTTCTTCATTCGATCACTTGCGTCCTTTTGAAGAGCTTTTCTTTGGCTGCATTAAGGCCCAGATTTTATTTCTGTGTCTGCAACCTCACTTCAAAAAACAGAGCTTTACACCTCCTTACTCCAATTCTACTGTGAAAACTCAGAGTTGCTGCTTCTGCTTTATTTGCTGAATGCAAAACAAGTCATGCAAATTATGTAGGCAGTCGTTGCAAGAGTAGATACATGACCTCTGTTATCTGCAAAATAACTTTGTATTCGTCCATTTTTGGAGGTCTGGCAGCTCTTCAAATAGATGTCTACCTGCAATGTTTAAGTTAAAAGAAGCTCCTCTGTACCCAGCGATCGTCTCTGCCCTGAGAGGTTTTGAAGGAGCCGTCACAAAGAAGGATTTTCTGAGACAATAAGTAACAAGTCAGACTGAAAATATATTTAAAAAAAAGGGCTCATGCATTAAAGATCACTCTCTAAAATGATGCACCAACTCAAACCCTGCGCCTCTCTTGTCTAACTTTAACGTCCCGGTTCCCCCTTCCGTCCAGCTCCATCGTTAACGTACCCGGTGAGTCCACCCTGCGCCGTGACTTCATCCGCCTGCAGCAGGAGAACAAGGAGCGATCAGAGGCGCTGCGTCGCCAACAGCTCCTGCAGGAGCAGCAGCTCCGGGAGCAGGAGGAGTACAAGCGCCAACTGCTGGCTGAGAGGCAGAAACGTATCGAGCAGCAGAAGGAGCAGAGACGACGGCTGGAGGAGGTGAGGGTCGTTCTTCATTCTTAATCACCGAGAGCTCTTATGAGATGCTCCTGGATTGACTGAATCCACCGTCTGCGTCCACAGCAACAACGACGTGAGCGTGAGATGAGGAGGCAGCAGGAGCGAGAGCAGCGTCGCCGCGAGCAAGAGGAGAAGAGGCGCATCGAGGAGATGGATCGTAGGCGTAAAGAAGAGGAGGAGCGACGGCGGTCTGAAGACGAGAAGAGGAGGAATGATCGTGAGCAGGTTAGAGTTGAAATATCTTTACTTGGAGTGAAGTCAAGTTGCACCTGTTTCTTGCAAAACTTCATAAAATCATAAATAGATGCAGAGGAGTTAGAGCACCTTGTATTCTCTCTCATTGGGCGTGCACTCATGATCCCGCCTCCTCTGCTTTGATTTACAGGAGTACATCAGGCGTCAGCTGGAGGAGGAGCAGAGGCACCTGGAGATGCTGCAAGAACAGCTGCTGCGTGAACAGGCCATGCTGCTGGTCAGTTACACAAATTAAAACACAGATTTCATGTTTTTAAGATGAATATTCTAAGAGCTAAAATTTGTCTTTTTAGCCTGATTTTCAAACTATTTAAATATGGCGTTTAACGTGATTTATCTGGAATGCAAACAGGTAAATGAGGCTGTGTTTTCTGGCAAAGTGTTTGTGTATGAATGTGTTTTGAGGACAGGAATTAAAAGGTGGCACTGCTTTCAGTCAGGCAAACGCAGGCCGCCAGCTCTCCCGTCTCTTTTGACCACCTTGAATCAACCCCACACTCTGCAACAGGAGTTCAAGTGGCGGGAGCTCGAGGAGCAGCGCAAGGCCGAGCGGCTCCACAAGCGTCTGCAGCAGGAGCAGGCGTACCTGCTGTCGCTGCAGCACGAACCCAAACAGCAGCCTGGCGACAAGACCAAACCCCCCTCAGACCAGAACAAACCTCCACAGACCTCCACCCTGCCACCTGACAGAGTCCTCTCTGCGGCGCCTCAGACTCCCGACTCAGGTCCCTCCACTCAGACGGCAAACTCAGATAGCTTTAAGCCGCAGGCTTCAGCTGCAGAAAAGACCGACTCTGATGAGACATGTCCTAACCAGATCCCAGACTCTCCCAGCCCCCCTCAGACTGAAACCCCCCCTGACTCTGACCCTCCCCAGGCAGAAAGTTTGGAGCCCGACAGGCCCGCTGAGGCTGTCAGTCATCCTCCTCAGCCTGTCAGAGAGGTGAACCTCCTCCGTGGCTCTGCCGACCCTGCTGCCTGCTCTTTCCAGCTTCTTCTTCTTCTTGCTTGTTTTCGGCGTGAGCTGCAAACACTCTTTCGCTCAAACAGTCGAAATATAATCTCTACTTTGGATGCAAATTAGTCCCAATGCAGGCAGCGTTAGCCGGACTCTGAATGAAAACATAGCAGGTATTATAAAGGTTATTAAGTCTTGTTAACGTGAGCTCTCATCTTTTATATCCTGACACGTTATTCCTCCCTCCTGATCTTAAATGGCTGATCTGTGATATCACTCTGTAACATGGCTGTCGTGACTCTCACTATGTGTGGATTGGGCCATGCATGTCGATGGCTGAGGCCCAGACTAACATGCAGGACTCCTGAGCAATGTTTCCCGTCAGCAGCAGAGTCTTTAACACAGATCTTTCCAGGGTTACCTGCACCTCTGTCCGTGCACATGTTCCTGCGTCTGTGCCTCCAACGGGCTCCGAGCATGTTTGATGTTATTGTATTTTATATGTGTTATATGTGCAGGTTTCTGTGCTTGAAAAACAGCTCCCAAAGGACATTAATCTAAAAGTAAAAATACAAAAGGGGAACCATTTATTTCAGCTAAATTATCCAAAAGTAGAAGCTAAATCTGGCTTCAAATCATAGCTTCTTCCTCTATAAACTTCAATTGAAATCACTTTTTTTAAAGTTTAATTTAAGGAATGTCCAGATTTTGATTTAAAGCTCCTTTGGGGACTTCACTGGGTGTGTTGTGTCAATTTTGCAACTCTTGTGGACAGGACAGCACAATTTATCTCTTTGTTTATCTTCTGTGATACATTATGAAGTCTGAAATCCAACTCACTGTGAATCATGTGAATAGAAACATTTTAAAAGCGCCATTTTATCTGCGTGTTGCAAATCTGCACTTCATTTATGCACAAAGAAACAATCAGTCTTCTGTAGGCCATAAAGAGGCATCAGTATTAATATAAGTCTAATTCAAAGTGTGCTAAAAGTCCTCGCAGGATCTTTAAAAAGCCAGAAGTCACTCCCTGCACAGTTCTAGAAGTGGTCCCCTTCTACTTGTTCTGCATCCCCCTGGTCTGGTCTTTACTCCTCTGTCCCGTTCCTGTCCCTCATCCCAGGCCGACGAGCGGTACCGTAAGAACATTCAGGGCTCCCCTCAGACCGCCCCTCCTACCAAGCAGCCCCCTCTGCCTCCCCGCTCCTCTGAACCGTTCTCCAACGGCGGCTCCTCCAACGAGGCCTCCGCCATGCACCGGCCAATGGAGCCTCAGGTAACTCCTCCTTCCTCCCTCCCTCCTTCCTTCCTCCTCTTTTGACCTTTTCTTCCTCCTCCTTTCTCTCTGCTGGGTTTGTGGACTCCGACTGTAAACAGACTCTCACACAGTTGGACTCTGATGTCTTCTTCTTGTAGTTTGTGTTTACACATGCTCACATTACTTTTATTCAGTTGTTACATCCCTCCTGCACACACACACACACACACACACACACACACAGATTTCCTCACCTTATACACACTATGAGGTGTCCTGCCCCGCCTCCTGCTGTTTCTCTTTCTGGTTAGTAGCATCAAAGTTTGTAGGAGTGCAGAATGACGTCAATGCATCAACAGGAGAGCCTCTCTCTGCATCTCTGATCACCTGCAGAGCATGTAGGCACTGCTGGAGATCAAATGTAAGAGGTAAATCGACCGCAGAGGATTTCACGGAAGAGATATCAGTTCCCAGTTTTACGTCTGACTCAGATTTTCAGTATTTGAGTAATTTCAAACATCTTAAGATGCTGCAGTTGCTCGTAAGTGATGCATCCTGGTACATGTTGGCACTGCGGTCAGACTCTGCTTTCCTGTTAGGTATTGCATTGTACAAAACAACATGGTAGTTCTGGTGGAGTAGCACCTCTAAAGCTCAGTGATAAGCAGGTTATAAATCAGAGTTTTGTGCAAATTAAGCAAAGTGTAAGAAATCTGGAGAACTCTTTATCTGACTGTCCTAATCAGGGAAACATTCTGCATAAAAACTTCAAGCCTCCATCCCCCGCCCTGATTCAGAATAAGACCTGTGTTGTCAGATTTCTGCAGTCACAGCTGCAGCATCTCTCCCTGTAACATCTGCATGAAGCCCAAACACACACATCTTCATGTTTGTCTGCATGTGAATAATCTTTAAACACATGAATGAGAGAAACCACGCACATCTTCCCTCATGTCTCACTGTGTTGTCTGCTTGTTTCACCTCCCTTCCCTTCCCTTCCCTTCCCCCCAACCCTTCCCTCCCCTCCCCTCCCCCTCCTCTTGTCTCCCCCCTCCCTCACCCCTCAAAAGGTCCAGTGGTCCCACCTGGCTGCTCTTAAAAGCAGCAACAGCGCCGCCCCCTCTCCTCCTCCTGTTCCGCCCGTCGCTCGCTCCCAGTCCTTCAGCGAGACCGCTGGCGGCGGCGGCGGCGGCGGCGTGACCTCTAACTTTGCACAACTCCACCTGCGCTCCCAGGACCCCCACCATCACCAACACCACCACCACCCATCGCCCGCACGCACTGACCCCCAGCCCCAACCTCCCCTCCACCACCCTCATAGACTCGAGCACCAGGGCAGCAGTGAGGAGGTGCCTCCGAAGGTAAGGTCCCCTCCCCTCCCCATCCTCTCCATCATTCACTCATCGACCCTTCTGTGTGTGTCTGCTTGCCGTGCTGTTGTTGTTTTTCATTTTACATCAACATGAACACTTTGACATGAACAGGGTTGGATTTCTCAGACTAAAACTTTGCTCCAACATGATCTCTCTGGACTACATATCCGTCTGGAGTGTATTCAGACTTTCATTTCTGATTCTGCAGCAACACAGGAGTCCTGAAGTTTCATTTTCACGATCTCTGTATCTGTTTTCATCAGGTCCCGGTGAGGACGACCTCCAGGTCTCCAGTTCTGTCGCGCCGAGAGTCTCCTCTGCCGTCACAGCCCGGGAACCAGGGCGGACAGAGGAACGCCGGGAGGTATGTCAAGACGCCTCAAAACTCTGGATTAAAGAGCGTTGATGCGTCGCTAAAAGAAGTATTTTGCAAAAACTACAAAGAATGATCTGCAGATTTGAACATGAATATTGTGTGATAAATCGTCTCTGCATCTTAAGAAGACTTGGTGACAGATAACCAATATCTACAGGTCACACCTGCATGTTTAGCTCAAGTCGTTTACCTTGTATTTCCTGCCTCTCTCGCAGCAACGTGGAGCAGCGCCCCCTGTGGGACCGCGTGGAGAAGCTGCAGCCTCGCCCCGGCAGCGGCAGCTCGTCCGGCTCCTCCAACTCCAGCTCTCAGGCCAGTCCCGGTGACCGCTTCAGGCCACGCTGTGAGTCCCCTGGTACTGTACTCGGCCACGTTTCACTCACTCTTAACACGATCATCTCCGAAAAACTACTGCGACAACATTCCTCCTCATCATCGTGGTGTTTAAGTCTTCTAGAATTTGGCTCTTATTTTAGTCAGATAGAAAAACAGACAGATGGTTTCTGTCTTAGTTCTTGACGGGGGATTAGATTGTTGCAGTGTGCTGGACAAGAAGGAGCCTGAAGTTTGATGCAAAGACACGCAGAAACAGAGAGCAGCAGGGTGCAGAATACAGCTGTAGTTCCAGATAAATGTGCCCAATCAAAAGCATATGTGCTTAATAAAAAAGGTTGGAAATATAACGGAGAGGTACGACCTTTCAGACGTGATCCAGATCTTTTTAATCAACCAAAAGTCAAACCTAGGCTCCCCTGATTTCACCCTGCAGATTATAAGAATGTCTTGTCTGCTACAGCCTTCATTTGAGGGATTTACATCTTATTTTTCATGCAAAAGAAGCATTAATGTGACACAGAAAGCTAGTTTTATGTTCCAGGTGGATATTTCAGTTTGTTCGATGCTCATCAGTGATAAATTAAAGCTCATCTTGCAGCCATTACTGCCTGTTTTAAAGCTGCTGCATTGCAAGAGCAACCCCAAAAATTCAAGTCCAACCCTTAACGCTGCCTCCTCTTGTCCCCTCAAAGCTTCCTCCAAATCTGAAGGATCCCCTCTCCAGCGGCCCGACAACGTCCCCAAAAAGCCTGATGATAAGAACCTCGCCCGGCCGACTCGACCAGCCGTAAGTCCTCCATCACAAACCTCTCTGTTGAATCAATTGATGCTGAACGGGTGAAAACTGTCTCTCTTTCTCTGACTCTTATTGTTCCACCACCTGGTGTGTGCAACCTGATTGTTGGGGACCCTCTTAGGGTGACGCGGTAAGCTTCTTGAATTGCACCGATGCTTTGCTTGCACAATCGCTCCTCTCATTGCATCATGTGACCACAGATTTAAACTCTCCCTCCTGTGCTCTGTGAGGAGTCCTGCCTGTATCCCGCTCTCCTCTTGCCTGCTCTTTCCTCACTTTACCGCCTGACATGAACACGGCACATGAACGGTTAACTCCCTGCAGCCTGGATTTGAATGCAGCCACATTTGAATGCAAACACACGCCTCCTGTTTATTTGCACTTGTCAGAGCGGCTCCTAATCTCACCTGGCTTTGTCGCTGGATAAACCGCGGCTCATTTGCTCGGTTGAGAATGTCAGGAAGTATCTCTCCTCCCTCTCTTGCTCCACACTGACCTAACAAACGGCGTTATTAAGAGTCTGCAAGGGAGAACAAGCCGAGGGCACAGCGGTTCAGGACAGGGACTCTGGAGGATTTCGCTCTGATCTATGGAATAATAGATTCTCCAAACAACGACTCAGAGAACTTTAATGAGCTGAGATTAAAGCCTGATGAAGGTTGCAAATCTTTTCTGCATTGCTCTATTCTCATTTTGGCAAAATTGGAATAATTTAGCTCAGATGTTTGCTCTCTTCTCCCTTCTCTCTTAGGCTCTAATAACTTGCAAAAATATAAGTTTCCCAGCTGCCTTCTTTCTCAGTGATTCACATCTTTAATCAGACGTCATCTGAGAGACACTGAATTTTATCGTTATCTGCTTTGTGCAGTTTCTTTTGCAAGTTTGTTTGGAGAGGAAGAGATTTATTTGTTTATTTTGTTAACCTTTATTTTACCAGGAATATTCCCACTGGGATACAAAGTCTCTTTAAATTATTATCTTAATAAGTTAGCAATGTTAAGCTTTAAAACATGTGCACAAGCTGATCAGATGATCCTTATTTAAAGAATCCAGTTTTAGGTGAGCTTGAAGCTCAGACCAGGATGAGGGAGCAGAAACATTTAAAGCACTTTTACCAAAAACAGAGTGAGTCCGAGGAATGACAAAAAGAATTTGTCCATTGGACTGAAGATTACAGCCACTTTAGGAGTCAATAAAGAGCATAAATAAGACGGCAGCACATGGAGTACGGACTTATAAAGAAAGACATACCAATGCTCCATCCTTCTGTTGTGTAAGTAGGACAAGCCTACCTTTTCATACAAGATACAGTGAGGTATGAGGACTCCTAGACCAGAAACAAACCGCAATACAGCATGGGACACTGAGTCCAACCTTTTCAGAGAGGCTGAGGAAGAAAGCATACAAAGAACATCACCAGAGTCAATTAAAGATACAAAGGAGATCCCATGAGCAAAATAATGTGTTCTGAGGATGGACTGATATCAGCCTTGGCAGATATTCAGCATGTGACTGATTTTTTCCACCAATCGCTGATAAAAGAGTTAATGAGAGAGTGCACGACTTCAGCCTGGTTTATACTTCTGCATTGATCCGACTCAACGGACGTGAGTTCTACATACTGCCTGAGTGTTCCTGTCTTTCTGAAACCTCTCCTCCGCTCCTCCTCTCAGGACCTCACGGCTCTGGCGAAGGAGCTCCGCGCCGTCGACGACGTGAAGCCTCCCCACAAAGTCACCGACTACTCCTCCTCCAGCGAAGACTCGGGCACCACCGACGAAGAAGACGACGAGGAGGTGGACCAGGAGGCCGGAGAGGAGTCCACCTCTGGAGCCGAGGACTCCCGAGCTGGGTAGGTGGACCTCAAGCTGCGGCTGAATGTCATGATTATACTTTGTTTTTCGTCTGTGTCATGTTAGCTGCACGGCTTCTCTGCATGAGTGTTAACGCCCGTCTGGTTGCGGACGTCAGATATTCCCATGGCTTCCGCAGGAGGCAGAGCAACGGCGAGACCGAGTCGGCGAAGACTATGCTGGTGGAAGACTCTGAGAGCGACCAGGCCATGACGCCCTCCAAGGACGGCACGCTGGTCATCAGACAGGTAAGAGGAGGAACGGAAGAGACTGTTGACTTTTTAATTTAACCACAAAATGTTGGCCTAGTTTCTCCTAGACTCTGGACGAGGCCCCCTGCTGGCCTTTAGAAGAATTGCAGGTTTCTGTTTGTGTGTCATTCATAAAAAATGTCCTTTTTCTGTTTGTAGTTTCAGTTTTGTTGATCCCTTCATCATCTTTCCCTCCGTGTTGTTTAGTTTGACGATGACTCAGTTAGTTTGAGAAGAGCAGCGTAGCAGCCAAACACTCCTCTCCCTCTTTTCTCCACCTGCTTGCTCAACCCCAAGTTTGCCTGTTCTTGCTTCCAGAGCACCGCTGAAATAAAGCGGCTGGTCAGTCTCTCATCCTCCTCCTCCTCCTCCTCCTCCTCTTCCTCGGCTGGTCACGGCCACGGCCAGCCCCCACCCCCCGGGCACAGTCTGCCGGAGAAAAACGGCTTTGCCGGCCGAATACACCACCTGCCAGACCTTATCCAGCAGAGCCATCACTCCCCTTCCTCATCCACAAACATCCCCTCCTTCTCCTCCTCCTCTCCATCCTTCCCTTCATCATCTTGCCATCCCAGTCCTGCCATGTCCCCACAGACCTCCCTGGACTCGTTCACTGCCATAGAGGTATGTCACCCCTCACACCTCCGAGACAAACAACCGAGGAGCGGACTGAGGCAAAGTATACGGGCTTAGACGTGCAGGAAGACGATTAAAGAGCAGTTTTTATTTTAGTTTGTACTCCTTTGAGATTATTCTTTGAGATTGAAATGCATTTTCAAACCCCTAACATTTAGTTTTTAATACATTCAGAGGTGTAAAGCTGCAGTAGCTGCTAAACAGGCTGCAAGGGCTTCAAAGTATGTCCCCTAAAAGTGCTCGTTCCTCACTCTGACAGGCTCAGATTGTTTTAAATCTGCCTGACAACAACACAGAAAGGCATCCTGCAGACATCAGAGCTCTTCCATTCCAGAAAATGTGATTTAAAAGGAGCTTCTTGTCTGATTGTTGCATTTTGAGTCCCCGTGTGCTTCATAAATATGATGTTAGAGCCAAATTAGAACATGAGTCACAAAACGAAAACAAACCTGCAGCAGGAGATTTTAAACTCTCACATCCTGCAGATTTAGATGACTGTTTCTGTCAGCAAAGTCTGCAGGATTGGATGAAAGTGGGATCTAGTTTTGAAAAAAAGGAGCACGTAAGCAGAATGTGTCCACGCAGGGATCCTGTCTGTAATATGAGACATTCAAAACAGCAATCTGAGTATGTCGGTGTCAAAGACGAGCACTTTATGGAGGTTAATTCACCGCTGAAGGATCACGCTTTAGACGAAAAATGTCTCGTGACTTCTGCAAAAGGCGATGAAAGTTTTGTGCATGATTCTGCAAAATAGTGCTCTGATAAAACAACAAATCCCCTTTAAGTGTTTAATTATTTTAAATTTCTAGAAGTATTTGGTATAGTTTGCATCCTAATCAATCACTCCTTCGTCTCTAAGCCCGTAAATATTCATCATCCATCCTCAGTTGTTTGTCAGAGCCTCTCTCCTTCCCCTTCCTCTGCTTCACTCTGTCTCACCGCTGCCCCCTGCTGGCCCGGCTGACACCTCACCTGCCTCCTCTGCTCTGTCTGCACCCTCTCTCTGCTAACACTGGTGCCTCCTGGTGGTAGAACGGGGTCACTGCATGGAGGAAACTAAACCAGGGCAGAAGGAATCTCTCTGCACATGTAACATCGTAGGTTTTGGTGACGGCATGCGAGTAGCAGCGTTCGAACAGCAGAGCAACTTTCTCCCCTAACACTTGTTTCCTTTGGCACATTTCTTCACGGTTTTTCCTCTCCAGCATCTTTTCTAAACAACTAACATCACCACTCATCATCTTTTTGATCCTCTTCATGTGTTATCAAACTTGATCTGCAGTGCCAGCTTTGCTTTTGGAGTTTTTATGTCTTCAAAATGTTTGATTCATCTCTGGTTTTGTTTGAAGGACAGCTCTGGGCGCAACACTTTGACATATTTTAGGCTTTTAGGACTCGATTTTTACCACACTGCTGTGAGGAAAAAGAGCTGATCAAACAGCAGTAACCTACAGAGTAGTCCACTTTGATCCTGGCTCAGTTAATCCACCAGAGCATCCTAAACCTTGGCGTCCCTGTTCGTCTTATAAACCCTGAATATGTCAAATAAACGCCCAGGTTAAGAATCAAACACCTGTAAGTGTTTCTTCTAAATGTGTCTGATTCTCTTCCAGTCCCAGTCAGAAAGCAGCTCCATATCCAAACACAAGTCTTCCTCCTCCTTCACTCCCTTCATCGACCCTCGTCTTCTCCAAGTCTCTCCATCCAGCGGCAGCTCGCTCAACAACATGGGTAAGTTTAACGACGATGAGACTTTAAACTGAGACATGTTGGAAACCTGAGTCTGAGCTTTTATCCTCTTTATCGCTGCAGCAGCGTTCGGGCAGGATGGCCGTCTGGCGGACCCGCTGAGGGCCGAGGCGTCTCGCAAAGGCTCGGTGGTCAACGTCAACCCGGTGAACACGCGCCCGCCGAGCGACACGCCAGAGATCCGCAAGTACAAGAAGAGGTTCAACTCTGAGATCCTGTGTGCCGCACTCTGGGGTAAGAATGAAGAACATGAACCCTCACTTGTCATGAACTTCCTCCTCTTTCCTGTGAGTTATTGAAACGCTCGTCTGCTGCAGGAGTGAACCTGCTGGTGGGGACGGAGAGCGGTCTGATGCTGCTGGACCGGAGCGGGCAGGGGAAGGTCTACCCGCTGATCAACAGACGACGCATCCAGCAGATGGATGTCCTGGAGGGGCTGAACGTCCTGGTCACCATATCAGGTAGGAAAGACCCCGCCCTTGAATGAGGTCTAGATGGAGAGGAAGGTTTTTCTTCTGCAGCGATGAAACATGCGTCCTCCTCCTCCCGCAGGTAAAAAGAACAAGCTGAGGGTGTACTACCTGTCGTGGCTGAGGAACAAGATTTTGCACAATGACCCTGAGGTGGAGAAGAAGCAGGGTTGGGTCAACGTGGGCGACCTGGAGGGTTGTGTCCACTATAAAGTCGGTACGTGTCTCAATCTGTCGCCTCACACTGCTGCACCACAAAGACACAAACACAAACATCGCAACGACTCATCTCTGTTTTTATCTCCAGTCAAGTACGAGAGGATTAAGTTCTTGGTGCTGGCCTTGAAGAACGCCGTGGAGGTTTACGCCTGGGCTCCAAAACCGTACCACAAGTTCATGGCCTTTAAGGTGAGACCGCGTCGCCACTCTGATCGCACTGAACAAACACGCTCAGTTTGATTTGGCTCACTCGTTTCTTCTTCTTCTTCAGTCTTTCGGTGACCTGGTGCACAAGCCTCTGCTGGTGGACCTGACAGTGGAGGAGGGTCAGAGGTTAAAGGTCATCTATGGCTCCTGCTCAGGCTTCCATGCTGTGGATGTGGACTCTGGTGCTGTTTACGACATCTACCTGCCCACACATGTAAGCGCTCACCTTCACCTTCACTGTCGCTCACACTCCTCTCCATCACGTCCTTCTTTGTCATCTTTTAACCCCTACCTGTTCTCTCTCTCTCTCTCGCAGATCCAGACCAGCATCCAGTGCCACGCCATCATCATTTTGCCAAACACTGACGGGATTGAGCTGCTGGTTTGTTACGAGGACGAGGGCGTCTACGTCAACACCTACGGGCGCATCACAAAGGACGTGGTGCTGCAGTGGGGAGAGATGCCAACTTCAGTGGGTGAGTGACGCCAAAACACACCAAACAAAACTCCTCTGGAAAGCTCTGTGTGTCCTTCAAGGGTTTCACTTACTGATGTGGTGTCCCTGTGTGTGTCTGCAGCCTACATTAGGTCAAACCAGATCATGGGCTGGGGCGAGAAGGCTATAGAGATCCGCTCGGTGGAGACTGGACACCTGGACGGCGTCTTCATGCACAAGAGGGCCCAGAGACTCAAGTTCCTTTGTGAGAGGAACGACAAGGTAAGAGCGAGGGACGATATAACCGACACGATCCACATCCTCCCATGCATCCAAAATAAAATAAAACAAATAAATGAATGAATAGTGAGATCTAAAAAAGTTGGCACAGCTTTTCAGGTGAAGCTGCAGCAGAAGTGTTTTAACCTGCCACTAGAGGGCGCCTCCTCTTGCACTTGCAGCAGTCTCTGAGAACATGTGCACACTTCTTCTTGATTAATTCCCCCTGTGAACACTTTCTTCATGAGTTTATGATCTCAATCTGTAGCTTCAAGTCTTCATCACGACATCATGATGTTTGTTTTGTGAGTTGTGCTTTCATTAGGATTCATCTCGTCTTCCTCTCCTCAGGTCTTCTTCGCCTCTGTGCGCCAAGGAGGAGCCAGTCAGGTGTACTTCATGACCCTGGGCCGCACCTCCCTCATGAGCTGGTAGCCGCCGCGATGACGACGACGACCACACCTTTAGCAGAGACCAACAGAAGACGATTGTGACTTTGACCTCCATCGATGAAGAAGAGAGAGCGCCTGAAGAGCCTGAGCAGCGTGTCTTCGGTGCAAACATCGGATTGGACTGAGATCCTGAAAGAAGCGAGGGATTGGTGTGTGTGTGTGTGTGTGTTTCAGGGGACGAACAACACAACCCCTCCAGGTTTTTTCACCTTAACCTTTCGAGCCGACCCCCCTACTCCTCCTCCTCTTCCTCCTCCTCCTCCTCTTCTTCTGCAGAGCGTGGGGTCTGTCGCCTGTTGATGGTAAATCTTTATGTGTCATAGTAAAACTTTGCATCGTGTATGTGTGTGACCGGAGGAACACTGAGCATGTGAATGACTGACGACTCCTGGCTAAACGCGCCCGTTGCTGTATCGGAGAAGGCGAATACTGTCCGTGTGTTTAGTCCAGGTTCTGTTCAGGTAACTCCTCTTCCTCTTTCACGTAGATTTCAATTAACACTTAGCTCACAGCCACCCTCCTTTAATAACGCCTGACGTGTAAATCTGCCTCTGTGTCTTCACTTTTTTGCCTTCTCCTCCTTAAAGTGAAGATTTTTTTAAGGGACCTTTTCTTGATATCTTCATGACGACAGGGTACTGGATATCAGCTTGTACATACTAACTACATGCCTCACGTACTGTAGGTGAAGTCGGACAGATGTAGCCCTGTTCATGGCAGCATGTTGCTTTGGTGTTCTCCACACAGATTAGCCCCCCCCGTTTTTCAGACACTGTATATTTTGTATGTGACTCGCTGCGCATAAATACAGCAGAGGACGAGGACACTTGAAAGCAGGAAGGATCATGACGTCGGATAACAAACCTCCTCTGAGTCATGAAGCTGAGTCAGAGGAGGTTTAATCTCAGTTTGCACGCTCGTCTTCCTTCATATACATCTCCAAATCTTAGATCCTGATTCGAGGTCATGTCATTACACAGTCTGTCCAGCAGAGGGCAGCCCAGAGCGTCAGAGCATCATCAAATTTCTGTAAAACCGATGAAGAAATTGACTTTTTTAAAAGCCTGAACTGCCTGGTTTCCTTTCGTACAATCAGTCTTCAAATTCTTGATATCTATCGGGCTCAACCAGACATACACTCGCCTACTGAGCTTCAATCAGATGCTTTTACTCTCTTGAATGCATTAAAAAAACATCCTTTAATTAAGATCAATAAGGATGTGAGTTATAATCCTGCAAAACTTCTTTAAAAATCATCTGGAAGTCGTCTTTTCTCAAAACCAGTGCAAGATTTACTTAAATAAGCTCATAAAAGCAATAAAAGCTCATGTTAAGAAATCGGTCTTGATCCCAAATCAGCTGCATCAACTGTAATCCTAAATCGATACAGCTCTGCTAGATATATCTCGACTTTGTCCAGCTGCAGAAAACAGCTCATGCACGTCCTCGTCTGCACCAAGACGTCTCAGACTGCATCATCAAACATGATCAAACACGGCCGGTTCAGCTGTCTTTGTATCAGGATCTAGCTTTGAGTGACGATGACGAGGAAAACAAAGGTGCACATGTGCTTGGTGCACAGTTCAGCAACACATGAAACCGGACTCAGTGCAGAGCTCTGATTCTTCCTGCTTCTTTAGCTCTCTGGTATCAGAATGCAGACGCACCCATAGATGAGTTTTAAAGGACAAATCCACCTTATCATCATAACTCTGTCATCATGCAGACTCTTCTTTCTCTCTACTGGATACAAAAACACACAAACACCCCGAAATGTGAGCAGCATCCTCTGCCCGGAGGTGGATTTCTCCTTTAACAGGTAGGGCTAGAACAAACTGTGAATTAGCAGAGTCAGCAGGTGGCCGTTCAGGTAGCATGGAAGTGACGGTAAAGGGAACATAGGCGGTATGCAAAGAGAGGATTTGAAGCCCGGTGTCACATCTACAATCATTCATCTCTTTACAGTTGCCTTACAAGGATCTCCACTCCGACCCTGCATTAAGGTTTTTAGGTTTTCTAGTGACGTTTGTAGGAATATGAGTCTAAACCAGCCGTGTGATTCAATACTGGACCTCTGTTTGACGTTTAGAGCTTCAGTGCAGACGTCAAACTGGATCATTCTCTGTTTTTAATCTTCCTTTTCCATTCACTTCAAAACTAAACGATGATAAAAACCCAAACACTCCTCCTCCTCCTCCTCCCCCTCCTCCTCCTCCTCCTCCTCCTCCTCCTCCTCCTCCTCCTCCTCCTCCTCCTCCTCCTCCTCCTCCTCTGTTGAATCCACTCTGCAGCTACGTGCATGTACGATCGATCAAAATCAACATCAGGACCCCTCGCCCCCGTCCCGTCGTAACTCTTACACCCTGCTCTCTGTAGAGATGTTGCCTTCACTGTCCCAGGTGAAACGATGCATTCACTGTCTGCGGAGAAGGCGTAGAGTCACTCGTTCTAAAAGCAGTGTTAAGAAACCACTTCAGACGGCCATAAAGGGGCATATTTTAAACTCTGGTTTAGTTTTTAGTCTTGTTTCTGCAGTTTTTATCATGTAACCTTCGGATAAGTATGCGACTGCAGTGGTTTTTAAATTGTAATGCACACCTTATGTTGAAATGTTTACAGAAGCAATTGTTTTGTTAAACCAATGTGCATCGATATGAATATTTATGGTTTATTTTGAGGGCAGTTTCTCCCTGTTTTTTGTATTTTGTATTATTCCCTTTTTGTACTTTGATTTAGACGTTTGTGTACAGGAATAATCAACTTTTCATCGCTCACGTTATGAATTACACAAGTCTAGAGTGTGATTTCACCCCCTCCTAATACATCCTGCATCGTGCACAGTGTGCCCCTGGACGCGTGGCGGCGTGGATCCCATGATTTCTACCACCCAGGTGCCAGGTGACATGTCCCCCCCCCCCCCCCCCCCCCCTCCTCCCCCTCAAACGTCTCTCTGCCATGCCTCTCTAATTTATGTCCTCTCTGTGTGTACTATGGGAATTACTGTATTTTCCTGAAGGTCTTTTTTTCCATTGAATAAAATCAGAAGTAATTTACAGTGTGCTGTCGTTATTTTTAATCTTACATGGACTTACAGATTGATGCATGTGTTGTGTTTGATTTTGCAGAGTCATAACAAAGGCAAAGAAGTCTTTAAAAAGGATGCAGAAATATATAGATTCCCTTCATTAAAGCAGCTAAATAAAGAAGAAATCCAAATAAACCTAAATGTTTCATTATTTTATAATGATTACATTTTTTATTCATTGAGAATCAAAACTTAAGATACATAATACTGACCTTTTTTGTCTTTATAAGGCTTATTGTAACATTTATATAATCTTGCACACTGTGTTTAATTTTTTAAATGTATAACAGTCCATCAGAAGATCTTCAGTTAGTAACCCTGCCTCCACACCAAGCTAATGTGCGACATTTAAAGCATGTTTCATGAAATATGTAACTGTTTTATATACATCCAAGCGCTCCTTTATGACTCTGGGGTCATTTAAATAACTTAAATAATTCAGAGAAAACGTGGTAGCTATTCTAAGCTGCCCTTTAGCCCATCTTCATCTTATAAGTTCATGAATATTAATTATAGTGGTGAGATTAGCTCCAGCTTCCTGCTGTCAGGAACAGTAGAGACAATGGAAGGACTGATGGATCATTTAAATAAATGTATATATATATATATATATATATTTTTTTTTTAATTATTCACACCTTTAACACAGTGTATATGCTTCAATACCCACTTTCTCCACTAGAGGGCGGCGTTGCTCAAATTATGGAGCATCTCACTCTAAACTTGCCTTTACATTAATACTTTTATTTTCTCTCTTATTTTTTCATAAAACACCAATGTTATCCCATCCCGTCCCTTTTTGACTATTTATGTATTTATATAAAATTATTTTAATAGCTTTTTGTCATAACTCGTCCACTGCGCGTGCGCGACACTTCTAGTTGGTTGGTGGGTGTTGCTAACCGCCGGTTAATTCCGAAGAAGAAGAAGAAGACGCAGATAAAGACGTAGAAGAAGACGATGACGAACGTTGAATCTTCTAGCTGTTTGTTCATAGCCTAGCATCACACTTGTCACATTTTCGACAAACTTTGAGCAAATAAAAGTTGTTAAACTGTAAAAATGACATGTTTTGTTGGAGAAACCTTACGGCAGACTCAAGCTAGCTATCCGCCAGTTTGTGGACGTAATATGACAAAGTCGCCAACAGTAGAGGGTTAGCAGTTGTACCGGAAATGGCTATTTATTTATCTCGAAATTTGAGCCCTAATATTTAGTAAGACACATAAAATTAAGGATAAGCATTTTAAGCCATTCCAAATAAGATTTAGAACTAATTTCGAAAAATGGATAAATAAAAGTTGATGCAAATAAAAGTTGATTATGCAAGCAACTGTCATTTCTTTGCATGCGAATCTGTGAAATCATATCAAAACACCAAAGCAAGAAGTGATACAAATTTACAAGCACTCATTTTCTTTTTTTTCTCTCTCTTTTATTTTGAAGGTGAACCCGGAAGTCCCGTCGTGTCCGCTCCAGCTCGACGCACCTCGGCTGGGTCACGCTGCAAACCAGCCGGATGTTTTGCGTCGCCAGTATGTGAAGGGAGCATTGTCTCATATTCTCACAAAGCGCACCGTGCAACTCCAGCAGCGGCTCTGACCAGGTGAGTACCCGAGAACAGCGCCCTGTGAGCGGCCTTGTGTGTGGTAGAAAGCTGCAGGTTGTTTTGGGTGAAAGCTGCAGGGAGGTCGTGACGGTGTTGGGTTTGCAGTGACCGTGCACGCCCCTGTCTGCGCGCTCCCACACAGCCGGGATATAGTTTCTGTACATTGTGGTCCCTTCAACAGGCTGGGGGAGGTGGAGCTGGTGTGTTAGTCCGCACGAAAGCAACCAGACAAACACCATAAAGGCGTCTGAATCAGAGGGAAGTGAGCTTTCAGGTGCTGAGGAGTGATCAGGCCTGAGAAAAACATTAGAGCTCTCACTGTGTCTCTGTTCTCCACCTGTCTGAGGTTCAGTTGCATGTTCTCTGTCTGACAGCTGCACAGTGGCTGCAGGATCATGATCAGGAGCAGTCCAGGTTTGGTTTCAGAGCTTTTGATGGGCAGGGGGAGGTGGTGCAAGCTCCAGCAGCTGTCCATCCATCTTTCATAACTCTTCAACTCTTTGCAAATGACACTTTTTGCAACTTAACCTCTTACATGTGAGAACTGTAGCTTCATCCATCACAAAGTTCCCTCTCAAAGATAAGAAGTCACATTTCCTGCACATTCAAACATCTGATAACCTTCCCATGAAGCCTTTTCATTCATTTGAATAACAATCACATGCAGCAGAGGCACACGTCCTGCCATGAGGTGCTAACTTAATCCATACTAGATGTTATTTTGTGTCTTTTTCACGGTTTGTTGGAGATGCAGAGGTCACAGGACAGGTCAGAGGTCAAGGGGGGGGCAGGAGGTTCTCCTTCTGTTGCCTGATCAGTGATCAGTGTTTGTTTGCGCTGCCAGATGGTTATTCCCTCTGGTTCTGACAGTTGGAATATATATTCCAAGTCTTTGTTTCATGCAGAGTTTGTAATTTAAGTTCTGTTTGTGTTTAACACACTAAAGATGGATCACTGGAGCCTGACAGATGTGACATTTCAGTGACTGATGAAGTCTTAATATAGCAGCTTAGATTATGGACACAGGAGTCGCAGAAAACAGCCTTTTTATATGTTGGTGTGTGCTTATTCTGCAGCTTTATGAACATGTTGAATCATTTTTATACAGTCCAAAATACCATCAATAAATTCTAGAATGTCTCTTTTATATTTCTGTTTTTAAAAAGTGTCTCAAACAGCAGAGCTTTAACACAGATTATGAGTTTTACAACAATGCTAGCTGGATTAAGTTGAATGGAATAAACATGAGACATCTTTTGAGTTATTATTTTAATTACTTAATATTCAACATATAAAATGGGATCAGGACATCCCCAGTTTAAATGTGATCAATTCTCACTTTTCTTCTTGTTGTTGAAGAGAACTGAAATATTCTTCAGCTGACGCCTCAGAGAAGATTTAAACGAGGCTGCATGGATTATATTTCATGCAGGAGTTTCCTGAAAAGTGTTTCTGTGTGCACTCAGTGTTATCTGTCACCACAGAGAGAGAGAGTCTCCTCCTGTTGCTGCACAGTTGTTGGGATCAGCACACACACACACACACACCTGTTAGTGTGGACAGATGGTGGACAGAGCGCTCTTCTGTCTCTTGTGTGTTTTGGACGGTGTGCAGCACTCAGCTGTTCCTTCTCCTCTCGTAGTCCTGCAGCACGCTGACTCCGGACACGCTCTGATTCCATCTGAGTCGTCTTCCTGCCGAGACGCCGCAGTTGATCAGAACATAGATGAGGGAACACTCGACCACATGGACCCCTTATGAGCGAGATGCTTGCAAGATCAACTCTGCAGGAAATTGTACTCTTTAACATCTGACGTGTTGATCTCTGCTGTTATTTGTAAAGTTATTGAACTCTTCCAACGTAGTCGTGTTTTGTTAAAGTTTAAAAGTTGTTGCCAGTTTCAAAATGCAAGAAAGAGAGAGGGAGAAGCTGTGGTGGAGTCACATAGAGATACAGGGAAGAGAGCGAGTGCTGCTGATGAAAACAAAGCGGTGGAACAGGAAGTATCAGCCTCAGTGTTTGATCCTTGTTTTGATTTGTACAAGTTTCTAACGTCATTTAGAAGTTTGAAACAATAATATTTTGACACTCTGAGCACTTATTTTCAAACTGTGAGGCACCTCTTCGTCCTTCAGGCTCTAAATACCAGATCTATTCCTCAGAGGAGTCATACTTCCTCTGTTTTGGACCATACCAGCTCATTAATCAGGCGTATAAGCTTGATTTCTTTATTCATGTGTCTCCGTTCTGTTCTCTGCACACAGGCTGCACCCTCACATGAAAGACAGAAAGGCACAGACTTGTATTTCCGAGTCATCTGCCCTAAGTGTGCTGCAACAAAGAGCAGCATGTCCTCTCCTCACAGTCTTTAGGGACATAAAACTTTTTGATGTCCGTCGCCCCCCGCACTCTGAACTCGCCCTTTCTCCCTCCTCCGTCCTGCCACACTCTCCTCTTTCCTCCCGCACTCTCTTAAAGGCCGCGCTGGTCTTTCAGCCGTCCTCTCCCCCTCCTCGCCGCCCACAGGAGACAAAGGGAGGAGAGTGAGTGTGGCGCTCTGCAGCCAGGTGTTCTCCATTGCTGCTCCGGGCTGTAATAGCCCCGGCCCTCACCCTGCAGCTGCCCTCCCCAGCCTCCCATTGTGTGCCTCTATTGTTGGGACGCCCACCCCTCGTTGATTCATCGGCCACACAGGGGACACCCTTTCAGACCCGGGCCTCTGTGTGTGTGTGTGTGTGTGTGTGTGTGTGTGTGTGTGTGTGTGTGTGTGTGTGTGTGTGTGTGTGTGTGTGAGATAGTGCATGTTGAGTACGCGTGCCTTGGGGAAGCTGGGTGTTGCAGCCCTCCTCCTCCTCCTCCTCCTCTCTCGCCACTGCTCCTCATTGTGAGCCCGCCGCGCTCTGATTGGTGGAGCAGCAGCCACTCTGAGCGAGGGAACGGCAGACATTGTTGCTCCATCTGTTCTGCCGCTCATTGTCCAACTTGTCTGCTCTCTGTGGTGAAAAAAACTCCAGCTCAGGAGCACACACAGGCGTCAGGACGGAGGCTGGAGGTGGATGCTGAGACGGAACATCTTCACCTCGGATGCTGCAGGAACTTTGGGACTTTCTCTTTCAGCTGCTGCTGGATCCGGTCTGGTTTCTGAGGACTTAGATCTGCAGATATGAGCTAATAGACCTCCTCTTGTCTTCATCATACTCTGATCTTTTAGAGTCGGTGAGTGTGACGGCTGGAACCTGATCAGTGTGCTGGACATGTAACTTTGTGGTTTGTTTTTTAACTTTAAAGGAAGAACTTTTGTGGAAGTAACTTTAACAGAAAACAGTCAATGTTCAGAGTGAAACAAAGTTTTGGTGTCAGTGACAGAAATCAGAGAAGTCAGATCAGAGGAGGAAGATGAAAATACAGAGGACAACATTCTGATGTCTCTCTTCCTGACAGTCCACTGATCCATTGCAGGAGTGTAGAGGAGACAGCATGACAGAACAATGAGAGTGAAGGATCTGCTTTCATTTCAGACTTTGTTCTTAAAATTATATATATTCTCACAAATTGGAGAGAAGAGAAAGCATTTCTTAAAAAGGCAACACTGTAGGATTATTATTTATGCAAATGTTTTGTAAAAAGCACAAAAAGTTGCCAAAATAATGCAAAAATATGTCGCATAAATTCTTAAAAACAAACTTAACACAATGCAAAAAGTAATTTATAAAATACACAAAAGTATTGATAAAGTATGCAAAAATATTTTATAAAATATGCAAAAAATATTGGATAAAATACGCTAAAATATTTTTTTAATACACTAAAACATTTTAGGAAAATATGCAAACAAAAATAATGAATGCAAAAAAACACAAAATATTGTAGGAAATGCAAAAACATTACAAGAAAGGTTTATAAATATTTTAAGAAGCTCAAAATTCTTCCTCAAACAGAACCTCTTCCTCCTCATTGTGTTGTGTGATTTGCTCTGTTTACAAAAGGCTGCAGCATCATGAATCACTTCCCTGCAAAACTGAACTCTGAACTCACAAGAGCGAGATGTTCCGGGGTTAAAAACACCTCAAGGGTGTCGGATTGTTTGAATTTTATTTGTGCGATACTGTCTGAATCTGAAATATCTTTAAGTGTGATCGTGAGTGTGAAGGGATGAATCCAGAGTAATGTCGTTTTTTTAACAGCATGGCCCTGTGTTTATATGACACTCATTTTGAAGGGAGGGGTGTTGTGGTTTGGGGGATCAGGTGTGTGTGTGTGTGTGTGTGTGTGTGTGTGTTGGGGTAACCAAGCTTCAGATTTAGGTCACATGAGGTTTTGAGGAGGCAAAAAGTGCTCTGTGTGTGTGTGTGAATGTCCTGCTGCGTCCTCTATGCCGTTTGGATACAGGGGAGTTCTGTGTGTGTGTGTGTGTGTGTGTGTGTGTGTGTGTGTGTGTGTGTGGGGGAGACACCAGTTGCAAGCAGCGCTCAGTCGACATCTGTTGCCCCTCTGCTGGCGGGGAAAGCCGAGCGCGCCATTTACACACACAAACACACACACACACACACACACATAGTGTCCCCCTCCTCTTACAATAAGTTTTGCACAGTTACAGGCTGCACATACACAACCAGACAAGCCCCGCCCACTCCCTTCACCCCCCCTCTCACACACTTTCTGCACAAAGCTCCTCCAAACAAAGCACTGTCCGTGTTACATATTCATTACGGCCTCTATCAAAGCCTGCAGAGCTGTGTGTGTGTCTCTGTGTGTGTGTGTGTGTGTGTGTGTGTGTGTGTTTGAATGATGCACATACTCGTCCTGCAGGTCTGAGATGTTGAGATGAGGTCGCTCCGTCCGTTAGGATTTAGTCTGTGATTCCACAATGACATTGAATGCATCTTTGAGCCGTTCGAGACCACACTGGAAGACTTTTAAATGCTGCACCGACGTCCAATCAGATCGCTCCGTTTGAGGGGCTTTAAAAGTGACGGGAACACTGATCAAGTTTGGCAGCTTTAAAACAGGATTATAATCTGATCTATGCAGATAAAAAGTCTAATCTCCTCTGTGTTTGTTTTTCTCAGCCCGCTCAGAGAAGATAAAAAGTCTGCTTCTGTTTCCTCAGAGGTCGTTCATGAACCGTCGTTAGAAGCAGGCGAGGACCGGCCTGAGTTCCCTGGACTACTTTGAGTCTGCCTTGTGGTTCTTGCAGGTCGTGAAGTCCTGCTTCTTCGAGGTTACTCACATAATTTAAGCATCTTAGTGTCCACTCTGCAGAATCTCTTTAAGAGCCGTCCTTACTCCAAGAGTGTGCGTAAAAGTCATGTATGCAATCAGGCAGACAGTTCCATATCTTAGGGGCATAAAAACAGAAAGCTCTCTCTCTTTGTGAGGAACATTTAATAGGGAAGCATTGGAGGACCTCAGTGATTGAGCTGGAACATGAAATGACAAGAGATCAGTGATGAAACAAGCCGACATGTTTACAGGCTTCATGCTTTGAATCACTTAGCTGCAGCGTCTTAGATTAGACGTCACGGCGTTCATCCGATACAGTTAAATTGGTGAGATGAAAAGTGAATGAAGGGGATATTTTTCAAACAGCGGAGGGCGCTGTCTGACTTTGAATTCTGCGGCTGAACATAGGAGGACGGACATGGCGTGCAGGGATGTCCTTTGCTCTCTCTTTGCTCCTCGTGTACAAGTAGCGTCTCCACACCTGCAGAAGTCAGAGAGTCTCGTGTCTCTCTCATGTGGCGTTGTGCGGCACGTGCAGATGTTGGGTGAAACTTTATTACAGAACTCGGATGCGTCAGTTTGGACCATGGGGAAGAACTAGTTGTGCGCATGAAATGTTCCCAGCAGCCTCGTCTCTCTCGGTCTAGCTCCTCATCGGCGTGACTCACCTCATGAGGTGGATGTTAGCGCCCACGCTGGTCCCCGTGCTCATCACTCCTGCAGCTCAGTGAGGCACACTTAAAGGCCCCTCCCTCCCCCACAGCAGACCTTGTTGTATTGTGTTTCCTCCCTGTGTGTGTGTGTGTGTGTGTGTGTGTGTGTGTGTGTGTGTGTGTGTGTGTGTGTGTGTGTGTGTGTGTGTGTGTGTGTGTGTGTGTGTCTTGGCATTTCGAAGGCTGGATGCTTTCAACAGCTGTAGCTTAGCAACAGTAGCGCAGCCACGTTGCTTAGCAGCCCCTTTTTCATAAAATGCGGACTCACCACAGCTCCCGCCCCCGTCCTCCCCTCCTCTCCCCTCCCCTCCCTCTCCTCCTCTCCATCTTTAAGTCACTTCCACTCCCATCACGTTCAGTTCAGACGACATGTTTTGAGTTCAAGGTAGTTTTTGCTTTGATACTTTAGTGTTTCCATATTTAGGACGTATGAAACATCAGCGTGTGAGGCTGCAGGATTTCAATCTACTCATCTTTGTGCACAAAGAATATCAGCTGCTCATCTGAGCAAAGACAAGATGCAGCTTAACACTCATGCATTCTTTAAGCCCGACAAATATCACAGCTTTGACTCCAAATTTACATCTTTGCATTCCTTTAATCGGTCCAAACTCAGGTTGCAGGATATGTGCAGATAACTGAGAATAACCTCCTCGTGATGGCTGAGGGAAAGAAAGGCTGAGATTTAGAGAGCATGATGCATCTTTATGTTAATATCCTATACTTACAAATAGAGCTGGGCGATTAAATTTAAAGTCAGATTTTTGCTCCTGAGTGAAAGTTGAAGATAGTTTGTTATCTTGTTTCTGGATTTAGTTTTCTGATCACTACTCAAGTCATTTTTGCTAACGCACAAAAACAAAGATCAGTTCGGACTCTTTTTCTGTCTGCTTCACGTTGAAGTCTTCATCCAGCCGCTGGGCCGTCACCCTCGGCATCCTCACTGTCCTTCTCTCTCTGACTCTCTCTTTGTGTTGTCTCTAGTTTCATTGATGATGGATGCTGCCGTATTCCCTCTTCAGCTGACTTGATGTCGTCGCAGTAAAGCTAGAGGTCACTTTAAAACTAAAATGTCTGTACACTTGTTTCTTCGATTAGCCTCACAGGATCCCGTTTCCTCCCCGCTTGAATGCCGTTTGTCGATTGGCTCTGAGGCCCTCAGTGTTTTAATGAGTGACTCCGTCGCCCCAGCGGGAAGCAGCATATGGAGCTTAATTAGCAGGTAGAATAGGAGGGGGAAGGGTCCGCCGGCCAGTATCCAACGGCTTGCTGCCTCTGTTTCTAAAAGCGTCTCCCTCCCCTCCCCTCCCCTTTGAATTAATGCGCTGTGGCGTGGCCCTATAAAAACACACAGGGGCCAGACTGAAAAAAGCGGGAGTCCATTAATTAGAGTGAGAGGCCCCTTCGGTTCTTTGTGTGAACCAGACTGCTCCTCGAGTCCCCGACTGCCCCCAGACAGCCGTCGAAAACACAGAGAGCTCAAACATTTACACGAGCAGGAGAGGTGACGAGTCAGATTTTCATAAAACCACACAGAGTGTTGACTTTGAGTTATCAGGTGACAACTCTGCCTGAATGCAAATTCTTCACAGGAGACGGCGTGCTCCTTCACCGACACCACGATGGAGTTTTCAGTCAAGAGGAAGCTCACAGGGAAACTTATGTCCTTATTATTTATCCTCAGACTCTTTCCAAACAGACCAGGTCAAGACAGGATAAGATCCAGTCTCATCTTACAGACAGGACTCAGTCTGATCTCATCTTAATCCACCATGAGCAGAGCACTTTGCAGCATTTAGCAAGTTACAGTGGCAAGGACAAACTTCCTTTAACAGGCAGAAACCTCCAGCAGGACCAGACTCATCTGTAACTAGGGTCCAAGTTGACAAGACTAGATTCCTCTTCCTCCCTCTGAGCACTAAAGAGATACAGGAAGTCAGTGATCTCCTTTATCTCACCCTCCCTCTGTTCTCTCTGTCTCCCTCTTCAGGCACCAATGAGTCCGTCTTTGTGAGAGGGCAGCCTTCCCCCGGTGTACTGGATGTCTGTGACAGATCCATGGGCCAGAAGGACCATGTGGAGGCAGGAGCAGGCCACATCCTTGACCTGTGTCTGGACTTGGAGTACCTCCACGTAGCGGGGAGCGACCGGCAGGCTGGCGGCGGCGCTGACGGGCCCCCTGCTATGGAGGAGCAGGGGGAGACCTCCGGCAACAGCAGCACCGCCAATTCCCCCCCTCCTCCAGCTCATCAGGGTTCAGCGGAGGAAAAAGCCGGGTCCGATGTGGAGTGTGATGCGGCGTCATCTCCCCTGGACCCGGATGGAGGAGAGGGCGGGTCCACTCACAGTAAGAACACCCACCAGCCGCTCTGTCGGACCCAGTGTGTGGACTTAGGCAGTGAAGGTCCTCCTGAGCCCCCAACGGAGCATGAACCTGACACCCCTGCCCAGAGCGCCCAACCTGAGCCTCCATCAAACCCAGCTCCAGCAGAGCAAGCGTCTGAACCGGGCGGGAAGGAGTACCAGGCGAAGCTGGAGTTCGCCCTGAAACTGGGCTACTCCGAGGAGACCGTGCGGCTCGTCCTGTCCAAGCTCGGCCCCGACACGCTCATCAACGACATCCTGGGAGAGCTCGTCAAGCTGGGCAACAAGTCGGAGAGCGAGCAGCCGACTGCATCGCTCGCATCCACGTCCTCTTCTTCATCCACCTCTTCTTCATGTGGGTGCTCGGATCTGCTGGACAGCCAGAGATCAGACTCACCGTGTCCGTCAGAGTCCGTGTGTGACCAGGACAACCTACGGCCCATCGTGGTGGACGGAAGCAACGTGGCCATGAGGTGAGCGGTCCTACATCACCTGAGTTCTACGTTTGAATACATCGACCAATCAGAGACACACTTGATTTGTGTATTGCTGCTTTAATCGCCTTTTATCTGCGTCTCACAGCCACGGCAACAAGGAAGTGTTTTCCTGCCAGGGCATCCAGCTGGCTGTTGATTGGTTCCTGGAGCGTGGTCATCATGACATCACGGTGTTTGTGCCTGCGTGGAGGAAAGAGCAGTCTCGCCCTGACGCCCCGATAACAGGTGAGTCCAGGAGACAAACACACACACACACACACGTGTAGATGATTGTGAAGTAGACCTCCTCTTAACCTCAGTGTGACTCCGCCCCCACAGATCAGGAGATCCTGCGTCGCCTGGAGAAGGAGAAGATCCTCGTCTTCACACCTTCACGGCGGGTGCAGGGACGGCGGGTGGTCTGCTATGACGACCGCTTCATCGTGAAGCTGGCGTATGAGTCAGACGGCATCATCGTGTCAAATGATAACTACAGAGACCTCGCTAATGAGAAGCCTGAGTGGAAGAAGTTCATCGACGAGCGGCTGCTCATGTACTCCTTCGTCAATGACAAGTGAGAAGAGGAGGAGTTATTTTAACTCTCAGATCTTAGTTCATACATCACTCCATGTCTGACCTTTTGTTTCACACCATATATGACATTCTCTCTGCCCTCACTCATCTGTTCTTCTTCCTCATTTCAGATTCATGCCCCCAGACGACCCTCTCGGCCGCCATGGCCCCAGCTTAGACAACTTCCTGAGGAAGAGGCCTGTGATGCCCGAGCAGAAGAAGCAGCCTTGTCCATACGGTGAGAACAGATTAGATATGACACTCAGAAGCAGGTCTGTCTCCTCTGCAGGGATCCCCTCTGTAATGTTCTCACACCTTACATAAGAATCTGTTCCTGCAACACGAATAAGAGACTCACAATCAGGTGGTCACAGCTAAATATCTGAGGCAGGTTTGAAAACAGATTAAAGCTCATTACATAAAAAACATTCCCCGTGTAGTAACACTGATGCCTTCTGTCTTCACTCCAGGAAAGAAGTGCACTTACGGGCACAAGTGTAAGTACTACCACCCAGAGAGAGGAGCTCAGCCTCAGCGTGCCGTGGCAGACGAGCTGCGCGCCAGTGCCAAGACCTGTGTCACCACCAAACACCAAGCAGACTCCGGGCTGGTGAAGAGCCACAGCGTTCCAGCTGGCAGCATCGACGCGAAAAAAGGTGCACCCAAAAGACAGTCCGACCCGAGCATCCGCGCTCTGTCGTACAGCGACGCCGAGGAAAAGCTGCTGGCTAAAGGGAGGCTGGAGAGCCAGAAGAGCGGTCTGTGCGGCGGCGGCAGTAGCAGTGGTTTCAGTGGGAGTTTCAGTATTCCTCCAGCCCCTGGAGGAGGACCTCCATCTGGTCTGAGCCTTCAACAGGAGCAGCAGTCCAGAGCCGCCACTCCCCATGCTCTACCAGCTCCAGGCCATGACCTCTACCCTCACTGTGAGTCTCCAGACCTGAGCTACTACTCAGTGACTCGTGCGTACTCCGGTCTGAGCCTCTCCTCCAGACGGAGTCCAGACTGTCGCTTCCCCAACGACACAGACCTGCGTCTGGGCTCCATGGGCTCCATGGGCTCAGCCGGGTCCGAGTGCGGCAGTGAGAGCAGTGTGAGCTGTGGCAGCAGCTGTGACTCGTACAGCGAGAGGCCGTGTCCTGGGTGCCCCCCAGACACCTTAATGGAAGACAGCATACATTTCAGCAACCCTCACAGCCGTCTGTACCCGCACCACACCGCCTCCAACCACGAGCTGTGTGGACTCCACCCTGCTGAGTACACCACCATCCAGCACGGCCACACGTCCAACCCTGCAGTCCACAGCTACCACATGAGTGTGGCACGCGGGCAGACCTGCGCTCACGATCAGCCGCCACCTGAAGCCCCCCCAAAGCGCCCTCTCTACCCGTTACCCCCTCACCTCCAGCACCAGCAGCTCGCCGCACGCTCCAGCTGCCCAGGCGACTACCACTCCCTCCCTCAGTCCAACCCTCACGCCCCCGGCTCTCCTCTGGGGCGCTGCCTGGCTCCCACGCGAGCAGAGAGCGTGTCGGACTCACACCTGTACGAGCACCTCTCCACGACGCACCATCACCACCGCCCTAAAGCTCTACCTGGCTGGGACTCGTACTACCGACAGCCTCCGTTACCCCCCTCCAGGTACGAGCCATCGTCCTATCAGAGCCTGCCGGACACTCGACAGTCCTCCTGTTACGCCCCGCCCTGGGCGCAGGACGGCTACGCCCCTCACCACTCCTCTCACCCGGCTCTCCACCCGTCTACCACACACTACTTAAACCACCCGCCTCCTCACCCGAACAGCACCCCTCTCCCTCCGTACAGCTCTCACCTCTCCATGCCCTCCCACGCTCCTCCTCCTCCTCCTCCGTCCTACATGCACGCAGAATCCCCCGCGCACAGCCGCTACGAGGACATGAGGGAGAAGGTGTACGTGAACCTGTGCAACATCTTCCCCTCGGAGCTGGTGAGCCGGGTGATGTCGAGGAGTCCGCACGTCACCGACCCCCAGCAGCTCGCAGCCGCCATCCTCGCCGAGAAAGCTCAGACCGGATACTGAAGGAGCTTTTAGAAATAAGAAGCTTCAGATAATCCAGATTCACAACGACAGATTCAACAACTTCTTATTTATTCAGCAGCGAACTGTACGCAGAACTTTGTATGCATCATATTCAGGCACTTCTTTTTTGAATCACATGGAAGGATTATTTAAACGTTCGGCCCTTGTCGGTGGAAGCTGCTCGTCTCCCTGAGGTGACGTCGGAGTCGTAGCTGCAGAGATGGGTGACCCTGTCGTGTGTACCTTAGTTTTAGTAAGGGACATCTCTCTCTTTCTCTCTCTCTCTCTCTCTCTCTCTGGCCCTTTATTCTGGGTCGACTCTGGTATCTGCTACAGACGGGTAACACGAGTGATCCATCGCGTGCGGGCTGTAAATATATTTAACCGATGACCTCGCTGTGTTTGGTGAGCTGCCGCCCGGTGTCGTCTGTAGCAGATCTCAGCTGAATCCATGCTAGACAGAGAAACCTTGTTTGATACAAATTGTATCATTAATAAGTCGCTGGTGTTACACAGTACATGGACTTGTTGATCTGTATTTATCAAACTCTTGATGTTTTTGTTGCTGTAGGAGGAAGAGCTGTGTTCCAGTCGAGACGTTCAGACGTTGAATCTTGTGGAAGTTGCTTTGAGACAATTATTTCACACGTGTGTTGGGAACCTGAAGGAGTCGTCGGCCTGCTTTGTTCAGGCGTCACGACCTCTTCATTTCGCTTTTGGGGGTTTGAAGCTGGCTTAGTTTTTACAGGAGCTCCTCTTAGAGATCATGTTTGATGCGTACGCTAAAGGTTGGGGTTTTAAATTTGCTCGTACAGCCTGCAAAGTTTCTTCACACTGAACGCTTGAAACAATAGAGTTTTTATTGTTCTGGTTCAATCAGGAGACTAAGCAGACCGGCCCCTTCCTTGTTCTCTGATATTTAACTCCGGAAGTCCTCTATCCTTTGGCGGCCATTTTGGAAGTCAGAACAATTTAAAAAGGAAAGGTAGTGCTCAGGTGGAGATTTATAAATCAACAGATTAGCTGCTTTCTTAATATCTTGGACAGTTATTCCCTTCACAATAAGATCCAGTCTTTATAGAACCAGAGATGATCTGTCATGTTTGAACAGCTGATTAAATCTAGCATGAAGTTTAAACAGTGCAAATGTTCTATGCTTTGAGATGACTGGACTGTAATTTGACAACTCACGACTGGCTAGTTTGTATCAATCAATCAGTTAACAATGAAGCTTTATTTATAAAGCACCTTTCATACTAATCAAATGCGAGTCCATGCAGCGCCCTCAAAAACTAGTTACAGAATTTTAAAATCAAAAAGAAAAGAAACAGGGATTGTGAAGGATGCATTGAGAATGAAGCCACTACAGCACGATAACAAACCTTTAAGTTTTCTTAGAATCAATATTTTTCAGCCACACTGTCACAAGACGGTACATTAGAGTTGTTTAACACGAGAATAATAACTCCTGAGGCTACCTGAGCACTTTCTTTGCTCTGTCACACTTGATTTCTTCACCCAGATCCAGATTAAAAATTAAACAAACTTATTCCACTGAATTAGATTCTGTCTTCCTCATGCTCTGACATGAACGCTGCAGGACAGACCCGCAGTGTCCAACCAAAATGTCCACCAAGGAATAAAAGCCACCAGAGCGAGCTCGTCATCCTGTTCATCACAAGCCAGCGACAAAGAGCCCACTGGTTTCTTTCCTGTCCAACGCGTCCCATTGTACCGACGACAAAGCGTACAATCACACGTGTTGTTGAAGAGAGAACCTTCGAGTATATTGAAGAAGCGCCTTCGCTCCGGCCTCCTGGCACCGTGTGTCAGTGTGGCACCTGAGCGTGGGCCCAAAGTAATGCCTCTTCATGGCATTGTGCTTATGACACATCCAATACTCTGAACTATGTTCAGCTATATGTTATGCATGTTTTGATTTGTTTGGATTCTGCATGTTTTTGTTTTTTTATTTGTATATAGCTGTGTGTGAGTGCGAGCAGTGACGTTCCTGTAGGCTCACTTCGACACTAACAGGCTTGTTTTTCTGCGACTATGTGTTTGATTAGGAATCTGTTGTGGTGTAACACCCTCTTTTACACAGGTATGGATTCATGGAGAGTGAAAATGGAAACATTTTGTCACCGACTTTTGGGCAAGACGTTATTCAACGCGACGTAACGACAAACACAGCATGGTAATTCTGTTTCAAATGATATTTACATTTTTCCAGTAGAGTAACTGTAACTAACCGATTCTGTAACATTTTCAAGTGTATCTGTGATTGTTGATTAAAGATGGTACTGATGGAACCAACCCTTTCAGCTTATTGATTTATATTACACCAACATTAAAATAACTGTCAGGATGCTAACAATATAATTGGACATAACAAACACAGATTACAGAGAAAATACACATATTAAACCTTTATTTTGTACCAAGAAGTGGAAAAGGTCTACCCGAGTATTAAATGGCTCTAGCATGAAGAAACAGTGACACTTAGTGGTTAAAACAAGTACTGCTGAAGCTTTCTGAATAAATCTGATTATAGTAATACTTTGCTTTATAATGATGATGACTGAATTGAACTGTGTTTGAAATAAGTGTTGACAATTAGGAAGTCATAGCTGTGCAAAATGTGCTTGAATTATTATTTAAATTGATTTAATGGTGGCTTAAGAGGAAGAAGAACCTCACAATGCTATTTGCACTAAAGCTTTAATTCACAAATGTTTTATTTTATTTATTGAAGGATTTTTTTTGAAGTTATGAAATGTTTGTGCAGTTGTGGTTCAGGGCCACTTTATTTTACAACTATATGGAGACTGAATGCACATCCAGCTGGTGTAATATATTCAAAAGGCTGGAAAAAATCATATATTTTAAATTTTTTGGATAGATATTCTCATTAAATCTGCTGTATTTTATTCAAACTTTACATCCTCTGCAAAATGAACTACTTCCAGTGTCATCCAGGTCTGCCTTTAATCCATCCCATAATAAACCCTGCTCACTCCTCTAATGATCACCCACCATACCCCTCCAGGCACACACTCCTTACATCCACTCCTGCTCACTGACAGCCATATTGAACATCCCCGCTATTAGCTGCATCAAGAGTCCGGCAGGAACTGAAGACTAAACCGAAAGTTGGGCGTTTTATCCCTTCAAAATAAACGAAAAAGTTGCGTGGAGTGTAAGCCGACAGAATAAAAGCTGACAAAGTGACACCTCCCAGTCAAGATACAAAACAATCATTAGTGACATATATTTATTTTCATGTCAAAGCAGACTTATACAGGAAAATAAAGATTCATACACTTTAAAATAAACCCAAAATTGGATCAAATCTTTGTTAAAGTGTTGTAAGAAGTGGTGATGTGATCATTATAAGAAAAAGACAGATGTGTTTAAATATAATTAACCTTTATATCATTGTAAAAAAAAGAATAAAGAACTACATTTGTAGTAATGTGTCCAGTGTGTATATGTGGGAGGTGTTTATTGTGTATGTTTTATGTATGTAATCTTGTACAGACAGTGACAAAAAAAATCCTTATTAAGGCCAAATAAAAATCTATCTATCTATCTATCTATCTATCTATCTATCTATCTATCTATCTATCTATCTATCTACATTTATTTAAAGAGAGTTCATTTCATTCCACAACAGAGGGGTTTCATTGAAATAAAAACTTTTGAATCATTTATTTTGGACAATATCACCGCAGAATACATTATATATGACAAAAATGTTCAGTTCTGATAGCGTTCTGATTATTTAAAAAAAGAAACACTTGGAAATTGTATGCGGTTACATCTTAAAGTGAAGCAGAAGCCTTATCCTCTTGCAAATTCCAACTTTTTATGCTTTTATTTGTCCGTCTACGTGAGGCTTTTAATTTGAAGGGCACCACCGGAAGCAGTGATGCCTGATCCTGTCTGCCTTGTCGCTGGCACCCCAAATCGCCTTATGGTTGTTAAGACTTCAACGGTTTCTCCTGTATCTGCGGGAATTTCTGTCTGCAGAGGTGTTCAGAGATAAGAAAACAGAGTCAGCGCGGGGTTCTCATCGTGGATATCGTGTTAAATCTGAAGACAAGAGGCCTTTCTTTCTATTTCTGGAGCTACTTCGTCCCCCCGGTGAGTTACTGCCTCTCCCTGAAAAGAGGAGCTTCTTCAACTTTGATGCAGTAGCGGATGTCCTCGTTTTATACCTCCATGAAATCACCAGTGTGTTAACTTGTACCCTTTAAATCCACATAAACACAGAGTAGTGTGCTCTACGTGGGAGTAATGACAGTTCAGCACATGTTTTGGTGTCGATTGAGAGAAATTAATGATGGCGAACATTTTTTTAAAGGCTTTAAAACTTGGCGAGATTTCACGAGTAAAACACGTCGAATATTCTCCCCACTTTAATATGTTGTTGTGTTGCTTTGTGTTCACCGGAAAGTGTCAAAGGTTGTTCATAATGTGGTTTAATTGTGGTTAAATTGTGATGTAACGGTTGCCAACTCTCGGCGGGTAAACGGGCTAATTGCTCGTGAGCTACAAGTGGGCATGTCTCCATGTGGAGGGCGAAGAACGCGACAGCTCGTGGGCTTCCTTACGTACACACATTCTAACGTAACCATAATTTCCGTTACACCGTCTAAAAACAGTATAGTCACATAAAACACTCATTTTAAAGGTTTATGCGATTATACTGTATTAGAAAATCAAGTTTCAAGCAACTTTTAGGAAGCTAGGTCAAAGTGTTTATTATTTTTCATTCTGTCAACATTAAATATTCTATGTTCCCCATTTTTAGCAACAACAAAAACAAGCTAGCACAAGCTTGAAGCCAGTTGGCAACCATATAAAACCCCCAGCTACTTATTAATTAATTAATAATTCATATAAAGGGAGAAAGAATACTTATTTTAGGAGTTTTTCTCCCATTTATATAAATTATTTTTATTGTAATTTGTGATTAATTTTAAAATATGTAGCTGGGGGTTAAATATAGTTGCTAACTGGCTTCAAGCTTGTGTTAGCGTGTATTTGTTGTTGCTAAAAATGGAGTACATATGATGTTTAATGATGACAGAGTGAAATCTGATATAAAACACTTTGAATTAGCTTCCTAAAAATGCTCCAAGCTGCTATAAGAAACTTCTGCTTGATTTTTTTTGTGGACAAAGCATTAGAAATAACTACACAGAGGTAGTCAGCCTTCATATTGATGGTCTTGTAGCTCCTAAAGAGGCTGTTTTGAAACCAGTTGAAAACTTCTTACAGGAGCTTTAACTTGACTAGTCTGAATATAATAAAAAAAACAACACAAATGTCAGTAATCGGCGATGAATGAACGCGGAGAGTTAGTGGTGTAGTGGCTGTGATGGAGGGCAGAGCAGAGACACACAGGAGGCATTTGTGTCTTCATTAGATGTTAAAGGACCCAACAAACATCAGTAATTGCTGATCAATGAATGAGAAGAGTTAGTGAAGTGAAGTTCATGAGCCAAGTCTCTAACCTCCACCATGGAGGAGCACCAACACGTCCTGCGAGACCTTGTTACTCAGCAGCATCCGACTCTAGAGCAGAGCATCCAGGTCTGATTGATGTGACATGTTGACACAACATAGGGCGAGGCTTACGCTCCTTATTTTAGTATCATATGACAGTTCAGCGCAGGTCATGACCAAACCTACAGGCTTATGTTTCATTTAGACTCCACTGGGACTGGGATGTTTGCTTAGCAGAGAACATTAGAGCAGACAGAAGATTAAAATCATCTTCATATTCTGTGATAGTTTCTCCTACTTGAGGCTGTAATTGTCCGATTAAATATATAGCAGGTGTTGTGATATTTCCAAGTCAACATGATGTAAGTAATGGGTGATGTGTTACTTTGCGTATCCTCAGGGTCATATTTCACGTCCATGAGTCATAATGTCTTTGCAGTAATTACACTTAAATGCTTTTCCCTAAATGGTTCCCGTCTGTAACCACGTCTCTATGCTTCTGGCCTCGTAGCTGTTTGCACATGAAGAAATGGGACTCTCTTCAGTTTTTCCTGCTTGCTCAATAGATGGGAAATATTGATTTTGATGCAACTTTTTGATGCACAAGTGGCTGAAAATGCAGCCTGATCTGGAAAGTCAGCGTGATATCAAGCAATGATAAAGTTAAGCATCCTTATGCTGATATTATTTGACCCATTGTCTCTTTTGCTTTCAGGTCCTGTGTCTCTGGTGTCGTCGCCGTCCTGTGACGGATTCACCCTCTCATCTGTCGGGTGCAAGGAGGAGAGGACGCAAAGATGCCGAAACCGGTAAGACGCAGCTTTAACACCTTACTCTACAGGGATGTAGAAAGACATGCCTCAGCTCTACACTTTCCTCACTAATTGATACGAGAAACAGAGTACTAAGTACTTTCTGAAGTCTGACGTTATAAGAAATATAAAGGTTGCAGTTTGTAACCCTGTGGGCAACATCTGTGCATCAGAGAAGCTGAAGTCTCTCCCCGCTGGCTGCTCCCACTCCTCTTCCTCCTCTTCCAAGTAAACAACAGCCAGAGTGTGAAGCGGAGTGCCTGGCCCACAGGCCTGCCACTGCAACACTGCTGCCTTTGTTGTTTAAAGGGTGGAGAGAATGCCAGAGTCCTGGGATGTGAACGACGCCAAAACAGAAAGCAATTTGATGCAGCTCGCTCGCGGTGATTTTTCAGTATAAGCAGATCTGAGTCGAGCGCTCTCATTAAACTGCTCTTTTTTCTCTTTGCAGCAAGAAACGCTCAAAGTGTGATGGAGTCTTATTCTATTGATTAGAGCTCTTGCAAGGTCAGGTTGCTAACGCTTGCATCAGAAACTTTCCCATCAGGCTTCAGGCTCTCCCTCCAGTGAAACCTTTCCTCTTCAAGCGGAAGGAAGCAGAAACCAGGCACTGATGTCATCCTTCATTTCCTCCACACCGTCCCCAAAAACAGAGCAGGGAGCGACGTCTCTGTCTCAGACAATAACTGACAGAGCAAGCGCAGCAGGGAGGCTCTGACACAGTAAACAGAGGAAGCGAGACCCATCCGACATGACTCTCTCCAGGCTCCCAGCCAGACTTCATCACTTTTGGAATAGGACTCTTTTGTCTCAGTGTCGGCAATCATCTGTAACAAAGGCGTATTTATTTAAACAGTTACAAGGTTGAGTTAAACAACAGTTTGAGGAGCCAGGAGGGCGAGCTGAAGTTTTGATTTAACACAAACACGTGGTTCGAACTCACACTGAGGCGACTACAGTTTTAATTTACCACAGTGTGGTGGAGGAGGATGCTGAATGGCAGAGTTGTGGTGGTATTGCACGTAGCAAAACACACTCACATCCACATTAAAGTGTCTGACTGTGTGAGCTTGTATTTCATGTTGCTAAAGATTGAGTACAGAGCATGTTTAATGGTCTACCCAGATCTATCAAAAGGAGCTCAATTTATTTATGACATTTAAACACGACGGCACAGAGTCAGTGAAGTTGTCGCTGTGATGGAGGGCAGAGCAGAGAGACACACAGCAGTCCAGAAGCTGTGCAATGAGTTGGTTTGGAGTGTCAAAGGTTAAAAGAGTGTCTTCCAGTTTGGTGCTCTCTCTCCGGGCTGGGGGCCAGCTGGAGAGTTACGAGGTGACAACAGCACCCCACAGGAAGAAGGCCCTCGCTGGTTTCCTAGCTTGTGGCTGTCTTTCACCATTCCCTGTAGAGGAGGCCCAGGCTAGGTCAACATCCTGACTCTGTGGAAGTGCCGAAGTGAGGTGAAGAAAGAGGATTATCACTGTCTGAGAGTTCAGAAGTCACGCAATATTTGAAATATGCAACTAGAAGATGAGGAATTGACATCAGTCAGGAGAACAATGAGGCTGGTAGGAAGGGTGGAGATTTGTGCACATCAGAAGTTTGTTTCCCTCGCTGTGTTCGACCCTTCACCTCATTTACAAAACAAAGCGAAGTAAGGGTCGAACTCCTTCCTGTCTCCTCTTTATTATCTGTCTGCTGCATCTTGTAAAATCACTCTGCTCACCTTCCCTTCCCCCCCAAAGGATGCATGTTTGTGTTTGGAAGTCGCAGTGATTCTTCCTCTCCTCCTCCCCGTCTCCCTGTGAAGCCTGCCTCACCCTGCAGGGGGGTTAATCAGAGGGACAGACAGCTGCTCAGAGCCCAGCAGGCCAGATTAGTAGTTGTACTGATTGAAGTATATGTGTGTGTGTGTGTGTGTGTGTGTGTGTGTGTGTGTGCGTCTGTCTTTTTAAGGCCTCTCTCAGCAAAGCTCCTCTTAACAGCTTACAGTTACTAAACAGCTGCACATTTAACAAGAGGCCTGTCTGGGAGGGAACTCGTCTTCACAGCTGAAATGGAGAGGGGGACTTAAGAGCACACAGAGAGGGAATCAAACATGATCATGAAACACTCGTTTAGTGTCACTGCACATATAACTTTGTCATACCGTTGTTGCACTGTCGTGTAAATGTGGATAACTTCTGCCTCCATGTCTCGTTGCAGCTCAGCTCGAGTCCAGCCGTGTGTGCACTGGCGTGTGAGCAGAGAGTCTTGCTCCTGGCTCGTGAAAACTCTTCTTTCTGCTCCACTTTCTTAACTTGTCGGTTCTGTCTCCGCCGGAGGAGCGAGGGCTTCCTGTCGTTCACTTGCAAATAGTTTAAATCACTGATGACGACGTCACAGACAGGCAGCCTGAATTGAGTAATGGATGTAGTAGATGAATCGTTACACCCCCTACACCTTTGACATAAAGCAGAACATTTGCACGCATGCTAGCATCAAGTGTCCTCAGATGTTTTGGTGCGATGGAAACATGGAGACCAGTCACAGTTGTTGTAGTCTGCAGGGAGCTGCTGGGAGTTCAGCTTCTGACTGAGGTGCAGTGGCAGCCAGCACGATGGACGCTTGACACAGATTCAATGCTGAATTTAAAACCAGCCACAAAGCATCCTTCCCCACATCCGAGGAACTCTGGAAACTTTTAGAATCTGCAGAAACGATGTTTGTGGAATCTAATGACAGCCTGAAAGCGGTGTTGTGTGGAGTTTAATGGAGGTCACAGTCTTAGCTTTAACCTCCAACTTCAAAAAGTCTTCACAGAGAGATTAATGTGGCCTGTTGAAGAAGTGCTGCGTTGCCCGGTCAGTGTTTTGTGTCGCAGTCTATGTCACATAAGGACAGGCTTGCAGAAGTTGCTCCTTTGAGAGCGCTCAGTTGTCGCCGTGTGTGATTAGCTGTGTCAGAGCATCGGCATGTTGTCGTCTCTCTCCACCTCCCCCTCTCTCTCTGCAGGAGAGAGCGGATTAACTGACCGTCTGCTTCGTGCAGGATTCTACCTCTCTGTGCCCTGTGGGTTGGCTATGTTTGGGAACACACACACACACACACATACATACACACACAAAGGCTGGAGAAGGAACATTCATGTCCGGTCACTTGGAAACCCCCGGCACAGCAGCGCTATGTTCTCCATAACTACTCCAGTCTCAGAGAGTCAATGAGGCAGCTACTGAAACCAAAACAGACTCAGTCCAGCCGGCAGTGAGCCATGAAGCGATGAATCCAGGGGTGTGTTTTGCACACTTGAGAGAGTCGATCAGGAAGTTCTCCTAATTGCAAAAGTTTGGCTTAAATCGTGCAACATGTCAGCACTTTATTTTGGACCAGCTGGTTTTAGAAGATGCTGCAGAGCTGTCATGATGCCTCCTTTAGTCTAAACCTTAGGAGGGAGAAACAATACTTAACGATAATTATCATGATCGCCGCAGAGGTCGCCAATTCAACTCCCGGCCGGTCTACCATTTCTTGCATGTCTTCCCCCTCTCTCTACTCTCTCTCACTCCCCACGATTTTTAAGTGACCTTTCAGCTCATTGTATTTTGCATTTAAAGGAAGGGTGGAGACTCCAACACGTCGCTTCTCTTCTGGCAGGTTGTACTTCCTCTCGGTTAAAAGTGTGGCTGCAGACGCCTTGACCTCGTGAGTGAAAGTGTCAGGGTTAGAGCCGTTTGTGAGAAAGATGCAAGTTGAAGACATTTCTTTGGAAAGTCATCAAGGGATGGTTCCCCCAGTTGGCTATATATGATGATGTCGTATCATGTAACCACACCCTTAGCCTCCTCATCGACGGAGCTGTGTTGAAATAAGCAGCTTATGTTATTGGATGTCAGTCAGGCATTTCAGAATCGTCTTATTCTGTGTTGCCAGTATAAGATGAGTTCACACACTTCTGCAGACTTCTTCGTGGACGTATTTTGATGTAGGTTGATCTCCCAGACGAGATTAAGCCTTGATCTTGATGTGGAAGCCTCTAAGTATCATCAAACAGACCTCTGCACATCTCCGATATAATGCAGGTAGAGCAGGAAGTTCATGCTGGATGTCTATAGTGCAGAGAAAGTGCTTCAACTTTTCATGCTTAATTAATGAGAGGCAGATACATTGTGGTCCAGGGGGAGTCCAGCAATGTTCAGTATAGACTCAGATCTCATGGATTATTCATGGCGGTGATACAGAAACAGAGACAGAACGCAATGTAAGCCCTCCTGAGCTTTGTTGTTAAGTTTGAGCGCTCTTTCTTTCACTTTTCCCTCCCTTTTTCAAACGGCGGCTCGCCTCTGACACCACGAGGTGCACCCCGGATCAGCGCTCTCACTTCCTGTTGCGTTTATCTTCCCCTGCTTCTTTTCTTTTTCTGTCGTCTTGCAGCTTCTTGCTTCTGCAGCCCTCTGTGTCTAACCACAGCTGAGGCAACATGCAGCTCAGGGTGCGTAGGTGTGAGAGGAAGGATGTCACAGATCTGGAAGGTCAGCCCCCTTTCGACGCGCTGCTGCGAGGCCTCCTGCCAGTGCAGGCAGCAGGGCACAGCCAATGACTGAGTTCTGTTCTCTGCTCCACCCCAGCTGAGGAGTTGTAGGCTCCCTCACAGAGTGGGGCCCTGGCATGAAGGATGGAAACATGTGAAGAGAAAAGTTTGTTGGTTTGAGGGAAAATTGGAAAATTGACGTATGAAACACAAGCTGAAGTGTGTGAGTTGATGTTGGATAACACACTCAGTAAAGTCTGTGAATGTTTGATACTAAACTCACAATATGAGTCACTGTGCCGGAGTTTTTCCACATTATATTTAAGGACGTACATAAAAATGATTCTGTTACTTTTGACACTTAACTTTTGTTAAGATGTGTGTCTAACATGAGTCTGGTCCTGCTGGAGGTTTCTGCCTGTTAAAGGAAGTTTGTCCTTGCCACTGTAACTTGCTAAATGCTGCAAAGTGCTCTGTTCATGGTGGATTAAGATGAGATCAGACTGAGTCCTGTCTGTAAGACGGGACCGGATGTTATCCTGTCTTGATGTTGGGTCTTTGTTAATAATAGAACACAGAGTATGGTCTAGACCTGATTGAATACTAACTAACTTCCTGTTTCATGTGTTGTATAGATCAACGTCCGAGTGACCACCATGGATGCAGAGCTGGAGTTTGCCATCCAACCAAACACCACAGGGAAACAGCTCTTTGACCAGGTGAGCAAGACTGAGGTTCTGAAGGACAGGACTACTTCCTGCAGTCCAACAGAGGAGTAAACACAAGCGTTAAACAGACAACCTGAAAGATGGAGCTTATTAAGTGAAGTCGTTTGCTGCTCGGTCTTGTCCTTGTCTTTTGTTGTCTTGATAAAAAGCTGTGCACGAACAAGCTGTGCACTAAAGTGTCTTTTTATACCTTTTTCAAAGACAGATAATAGCTGCAGTCCTTGTGGAACATCTGCAAAAAACACTTGAATCTGCCGCCTCGAGTCGTGTTTGTAAGACCTCTCATTCCTCTTTGTTTCCCTCTCAGGTGGTGAAGACGGTGGGACTGAGGGAGGTCTGGTTCTTCGGTCTGCAGTACATCGACAGTAAAGGCTACATCACCTGGCTCAAACTCAACAAGAAGGTCTCTCTCTTTCTCTGCTTTGTCTCTCTTTTCCGTCCCACGTTTATCTCTTCTTTCATCTTGTCAGAGTCTGAAGTTAGTTTGGGATTTGCCCAGAAGCTCTGGAGCCTCAGATGAGCTCTTCCTCCCTCTCTCCCTCCCTCCTCTCTCTCTAACACACCCACACACCCAGCAGCCTTACAGTGTGTCTGTGTGTTCCTGACTATGCATGACAGAAGACTCCCCTCACACTCTACATGTGTGTGTGGGAGACAGAGACGGAGAGAGAGAGAGCGAGTCGAGGGCTTCGGATACACTTGATGAAACATTTCTGGAAACATTAGCGTGTTATATACAGACTGCTGCAGCTCTGTCAGACTTCTGCACTTCACTACGTGTGATTTCAGTTGTTTTGCATCGTTTCCTGGAGACGAATTAGTGAGAAGTGAGACATTTTGCATCCAAACTATCTCTGCTGAGAGTCATGCATGCAAAACACTCTCCAGGTAGTGACAGGTAAAGGAAACATAGTAAAATAACAGCGGCAGATTAACACCATTGTTTCCTTTAGACTTCCAAATCATCCTCATGGGAGCACGAAAGAGAAAGCACATCAACTGAGAGTCCAAAGTTAAAGCCACACTGTAAATTTCCTCTCATTTACATTTTCAGTCCCTCACCTTTAAATCTGTCACTGGAACACTTCATCTTTTTCTTCCTCCTCTCCTTCAGCTGAAAGCTAAATAAAAAACATGAGGTCATTTCATTTTATTATGAATTGATGACTTGTTTTGAAATCAGTGGCTGGAATATATTTGATAAATTTGCACATTTCTGATATTTTTGTTTCGTGCATTTTCCAAGAGGCAGCTTATCTTGTGCTGTTTATTATTTCTGCTGCATTTTGTGGAAATATTTTTGCTCTTATAGTTTTCATTTTGGCCACCAAACAAGAACGTTGGCTGCAAAGTAAGGAAACTAATAATAATAATAATAATAATAACACAGCTGCCCCTGGTTAAAGATATTGATTCCACCCCTCTGATTATGAAGTCAGCACTCTTTGCATCCTAAAGCCGGGGACGTGACTGGGACACAGACTTTGTGATTAACAGCTGATGAGGTTGTGTTTGTGTTTCAGGTGACTCAGCAGGATGTGAAGAAAGAGAACCCTCTGCAGTTCAAGTTCAGAGCCAAGTTCTTCCCTGAGGACGTTTCAGAGGAACTAATCCAGGAGATCACACAGAGACTCTTCTTCCTGCAGGTAACCAGACACTCGAGTGTCAGTCCAAGTCTGAACCCAAGAGGGACGAAATATGAGGCTGATTGTGAATACGTTCACAGCTAGCTTCTTTTAAAAACGTTTCATGAACGAATAAACTTCACAGGTGAAAGAGGCCATTCTGAACGACGAGAACTACTGTCCTCCAGAGACGGCTGTGCTGTTAGCGTCGTACGCCGTCCAGACGAGGTATGGAGACTACAGCAAAGACGTCCACAAGCCTGGCTACCTGACCCACGACAGACTGCTGCCTCAAAGGTAACAACACAGGGACGTTTTAGCTCCCTGCTGGAATTTTCAATGATTTCCTCCTGAGGAAGTCATTTGTACCGCTCAGGAATCCATTCAGGTGAAGTCATTGTGTTTGTGTTTGTGTGCAGAGTCCTGGAGCAGCACAAACTGACCAAGGAGCAGTGGGAGGACCGGATACAGACCTGGCATGAAGAACACAGAGGAATGCTCAGGTATGTGTCACAAGGCAGGAAAATATACATGTGAGGGAGCATGTTGGGTCACGTTAGGACAGTATCAGGTTAAAGTTTTGTTTGTGTGCTGTGTTTTCTTCCAGAGAGGACTCCATGATGGAGTATCTGAAGATCGCTCAGGACCTGGAGATGTACGGAGTCAACTACTTTGAGATCAAGAACAAGAAGGGCACGCAGCTGTGGCTGGGCGTGGACGCACTCGGCCTCAACATCTACGAACACGAAGACAAGTACTGATCACACACACACACAGATTTCAGAGTTAATAAGTACTCGTCATGTTGTGGTTTGTGCGCCGTGCTTTCAGAGCTGTGGTTTGCGGTTAATTACTGGAGACACAACCACATGTCACCACAACACTACTACACCTCCTGTGTCACATGACCTCAAATCAAGGTCTGAGCTTCATGACAGTTTTTGATTTGTGTGCAGGTTTTGTAACCGTGAGTTTGTGGCTTGATTGATCACATGTATCTGCAGGAGGTGAGTGTTTACAGCAGCTTTTAAATCAAATGTGTCACCTCAGGCAGGTTTTTGAGCGTCTGTTCTTGCAGACTTGACTTCCTGTGTTCAAAGAAGAAGTCAAAGTGTCTCTTTCAGATTCAGTAGGATCTCAGTGTGTCAGTTCCCCTGGCAGACTAAGCCTATAGCAGCATAACTAAGAGCTGGTCCAAGCAGAAAGTTTGAAGCCTACTCTTAAAAGTAGAGAGGGTGTCTGCCTCCCGGACCCTGACTGGTAGATGATTCCAAAGGAGAGGGGCCTGATAACATGCGCACACATTTTATTTATTTACCTTTAACTCACTGATTCATCAAACGTCAGTCAGTCCCCCCGAAACAAAGAGCTGCATGTTCTGTTAGTTTTCAAAGCGGAGATATTTCTGATGTTCTGAGCGAGAGCTGGGTGGAGAGAGGAAGGCCGCGTCTGTCCATTGTAGGAGAGTCTTTCCTGTCCTCTGCTCAGAGATATTTTTTACCCCGTGTGGAAATAAAGGGATAGATGTAATCACGTCTCCTGCAGCATTTCCTCTCGCTGCTTTTCCTTTCCTGCTTTTCCTTTCCTGCCTGTCATGCGAGGTCATCGCAAGTGCTGTTCTTCTCTCGACCAGGTGACAAAGGAAAGAAATAAGGGATGGATTCTGTCGCTCTTCATTCCCTATCTTGTCTTTTATTCTTTTTCGATCAGAGAAAGCCATCCTTGTTTTATTTATTTGACAGAAAGTGATTTTAGTTTCCTTTCACTGAATCAGAAACTTTGACAGAGGATTCAGTCTTCTGATTTTTCTCTGTTGGAGCTCCACCTGCTGGCTGAACTTTATAAAACATTTCTCTACCTACTACACATTCTGCAGCGGTGTCTTTCATTTTAAGTTGTTCCTCACTCTGTTGCATTTCTGTTTCAGGCTGACACCAAAGATCGGCTTCCCCTGGAGTGAAATCCGAAACATTTCCTTCAACGACAAAAAGTTTGTCATCAAACCGATCGACAAGAAAGCGCCGGTGAGGGTCAGAGTCATCAAATACAGTCAGAGGATTAAAAAAGTGTTACACTTTCTCCTCACAGAGATTTTACTCTTCTCCACATCTCTCTCTCTCTCTGCAGGACTTTGTGTTTTACGCCCCACGACTGCGCATCAACAAGCGGATCTTGGCGTTGTGTATGGGGAACCACGAGTTGTACATGAGGAGGAGGAAGCCCGATACCATCGAGGTGCAGCAGATGAAGGCTCAGGCGCGGGAGGAGAAGAACCACAAACAGATGGAGAGGTACTGGAACCTTTGTCCAGACCAACCTTTTATGAATTCAAACTTGCACAGAGGTGTTGTGTTTACATTAAGGATACCCCAATAATCTAAAACTTGTGTTTGCAAAACTTCCCAGGGCTCAGCTGGAGAACGAGAAGAAGAAGCGCGAGTACGCAGAGAAAGAGAAGGAGAGGATAGAGCATGAGAAAGAGGAGCTCATGGAGAGGCTGAGGCAGATTGAAGAGCAGACGATGAGAGCTCAGAAAGGTACACATTTTTCTTTTCCTCCATCCATCTGTTCACTCATCTTTGCTCCTTATGTTTGTCAGATTACAGAGCCCCATCATTTCTACTCCTCATGCTTGTGTAGCCTGAATGAGTTATTTTTGTACATGCACCTCGATGTCAGATCATTTAAAAACTAAATCGGAAAACGATGTCTGCAGAGCTGGAAGAGCAGACCCGCAAGGCTCTGGAGCTGGAGCAGGAGAGGAAGCGGGCGAGAGAGGAGGCAGAGAGGCTGGAGAGAGATCGGCATGCGGCAGAGGAGGCGAAGGCAGAGCTGGCCAGGCAGGCTGAAGACCAGCAGAAGAACCAGGAGCAACTGGTATGACTGATACCGTAAAGGCTCACTCAGGCAGAGTCTGTGCACACACATATTTAGTGATTAATGGGAACATTTGTGTGTGTGTGTGTTTGTTTTCTCCCAGGCTTCAGAACTGGCTGAATTCACAGCTAAGATCGCCCTGCTGGAGGACGCCAAGAGAAAGAAAGATGAGGAAGCCACAGAATGGCAGCACAAGGTGAATCACCTCAAACTGGTTTTACAGTCCCTCCTCTCTCCTGCATTTGTCTGACTCTCTCTCTCTCTGTGCTCTCCCCCCGCAGGCTCTATCCGCCCAGGACGACCTGGAGAAGACCAAGGAGGAGCTGAAGACCGCCATGACGGTGGTGCCGGCTCCTCCGGACGGCAACTCCGAGAACGAGCACGACGAGCAGGACGAGAACCACGCCGAGGCCAGCGCCGAGCTCTCCAACGAGGGGGTCAGCCAGCTGGACCTCCGCAGCGAGGAGGCGCGCGTCACCGAGGCCCAGAAGAACGAGAGAGTCAAGAAGCAGCTGCAGGTAAGAGGCAGAGAGGAAACTAACAGAGGAGGGCAGACACTAACCTTCACATTCCTCCTTATTAATACCATTACATGCAAAAGATATCTTCCAGGATAAAAGCAGCTCTAGATTAAACCCAAAGAGATCTGCAGCTCACAAATAACAACAAGATAACGCTATTTTCTAACAGCAGTTTTGTTGTGAAGAAGAAAAACCAGCCAGGAAATGGCACGTCAGGGTAAGAAGAGGCATCCTCTTGGTTCTCCTGCTTTTAACAGGAGTAGCTGGCTTAGACTGTAGCCTGGCTTCAAAGCAGACCCATTGGAGCAAATGATGAAACCTTTTTCATGACTGTCATAACTTTAAAATTCAGGGGCTCTAAATCGAAGCTAGTACAACATGTAACCGGAGCTGCCCTGTCTTCACAGTTGAAGTACGTCGTTCTTTCGATCAGATGATCCTCCCAGTTTGGCGGTCAGTTTAAGCTGACACATTTCCTCCCTCTGCTCTGTCGCTGCATCGCCGTCTCGTACCAGTGCTGCTCTCATATCTTCAGCCTCGTCATTACTCAGCATTCACCTGCAGGCTACAGAAAGGGGTTGAAGTTATTATCTCATCCCTTAAATGACTGAATGCTGTAAAAATGACGCTTCAAATTTACAGGTTATCATCTAACTGAAGCACTTTACTGTTAGAGTAGATGTCAACAAAAGATTCACACCAGGGTTGATTACAATAAAGATAATATTCTTTAAAGTTTTTTTTAATTAAAATAAAAAATGTACCAACTTCTAATTTAGGAAATTATTGTTTTTCTGTGAAAATCAATAAACAAGGTTTTAAAAAATGTGGGTATATATGTAATATTCTTTGCACTTACAATAACAAAAATAATGAGCCTTTAATATCTGAAATTTACAATAGCATGCTAACAACTCACTACTGTCTTGGTTCCTAACCTGGTTCCTTTAGTTAGCATTAGCCTGGCTTCTAGCCTTACCTTAAAACCAGCTTTATTCACTTTGTGCTGTAAATACAACAAACTGCCTTCAGCTTGACTCATTCACTGCTCCTGAACAACCTGCAGAGAGTATGCACTCAAATTTATCTGCAATTTCTGGATTTGAAACCTTCCCCTGCTACTAACCAACAAAAGAAAGCTTTGTGAGTTACGTTCTAACCATGTGACACTGTGGTCTACTATTTGGGGCACCCCTGTTTCAAGTAAAGGCCTGTGCTGAAAAGATGCTGCAGGGTGTTAAATGATATAATGAAACTATTTCCCCTCTTTGGAAGAATTTAATTCTACTTGTACTTCAGGGATCACGGCAGACTTTCCGACAGACACGCTGCAGAAGCTCGAATTTCCCTTTTCCCCTCTTCTGCACCTCGCCCTCTTTCTCGTCTCCGTCTGCTTCCTCGTCTCACTGTCTGTCCTGTTCCTTCGTGCATTCCTCCTCTCCCTTCTGTGTTTAAGCTCTGACTCACCTGTCCCTCTCTTTGCTCTCTCAGACGTTAAGTTCAGAGTTGGCCGAGGCCCGAGACGAAACCAAGAAGACGCAGAACGACGTGCTGCACGCCGAGAACGTGAAAGCGGGTCGGGACAAATACAAAACCCTGCGCCAGATCCGACAGGGCAACACGAAGCAGCGCATTGATGAGTTCGAGTCCATGTGAGGGCGGCACCTTTTTGTCCTCGGGGGGCGTCCCCGCTCACGAACTCTCCCCCTCAGTGGACGCTCGCTCTTCATGGACATCAGAGAAATGATCTTGTGACAAACTGCCAAAGTCCCCCGCCCAACATTTCCACTCTGAAGTCTGAACGTTTCGGATGTCTGCCTACACGCCACTCTGAACAAGATCGTCTATAAACAACCCTTACGAGAAACCAAAATTGAATCTTTTTATTTTAAGCTAACTCGGCCATAGAGAGCTACGTTTTTTTTCTTTGTTATGCTTGATGCAAAAGGTGTAGTATGTTTCAGTTAACCTGTCCTTACTTGTGTTTTTAAGTTTCCTCCTGCTTTTTGTTTGACTTGTTTTATCCATGACGCCCTTCTTTTTAGTCGTCTGTCCAACATGTAGTCCAAGGATGTGAACATAGACGAGAGCTCGGGGGGGAAAGTAGGTCAATATTTTCATTTGGCGTCAAGCTTATTATGCTTTCAATCGATTAGATCCATTTAAACAGTGAAAACATGACTCTGCAGTATTCTAGTAGCTTCACGTCAGGCTCAGTTAAACGTCAATATTGGCAGTATTTTGAATGAAGCTGACCCGACTCGTCCCGCGGCAGGTTCTGATGAATGAATGTAGTCCAGGTTACAAAAGGGAAAGTGTTTTTTTACATGCAGAGGGGATAGAGTAGCAGGAAGCTATTGCCCTCCGGTGAGAAAGTGTTCAGATAAGCTAAGTTGTGTAGCTGTGTGTGTGTGTTTGTGTGTTTCTGATGCGTCCCAGTGTTTGACTCCCGGTCACCACAGATGGTTTTCTCTGCCTGCCAGCTCACAGAGGATCCCGCAGTGTTTCGTGGACAGACAGAGGAACAGAGACGTCGGCTGTTTGTCTGTCTGTCTAAACATTTGTGTGTGTGTGTAGCGTGAAAGATGGAGTGTATGCACGCGTGTGTGTGGAACCTCTCTGACTGGGGAGCTTATGAAAACATCAGTCCTCGCTCTCAGGACGAATCTCTACCTCAGTAATGTTCGCAGTGGTGACAGGAAGTCAAACACTCCCCCTCCTCCTGAAGGTCAAAAGGTTATGTTACATGGCTGCTGTTACAGATGTGGGCAGAGCTTCTTTGCTGGCTTGCATGTTGCTTAAGGATTTTAAACTCTGCGCATTATGTCGACATGTTACGGGGGTCAGCAGGGAGACTCAAAACGGGGTGTAATGGCTTCAAATGTAGACCTTTTATTTTGAAGGGTAAGATGAGGAAGTAGGTGTTAAATTGTCTCTTTAAAGGGTCAAAGTAGGAGTTGCTGGTCTACTGTTACCCTGATGTTATGACGCCTAATCGGATTCGACGAGACCAGCAACTTCACTTGGATGGCTTTTTAAGAGCCCACCTCTCTTCGATGTTTCCACACTTATAAAACCAACCCAAGCTCATCAGATTGCAGCCATTACATCCCCATTTGGATCTGTAGTTCCTTCCTGCTCAGACACTCCCATTTATTCTCATCTTCATCCTTACAAGTAGTTCCTAACATGAAGGGACCTAGCTTGTGTAAATCTCTCCAGCGTCCTCTGGAGGTCACGGCCAATTTCTTCCCCTCAATATTAAAAATCCAAACTCCCCTGTTTGTGCTCAGACGGCAACATGACTCCATCTTTTGTGGGAATTAGCTCATTTTTTGAACAGGTTTTCTTTTTTTATTAACAATATGACGAGAAAATGTTCCCGGTGTTGTTTTTACGTGACAGCTGGTGCAGGTTGATATTTTTTAATAGACAAAGTTTTAAAGTTAAAGCACTTGTACGAGGCTGGACACTGAAGCCTGCCTTTTGTGTTTCCCTTCAGTGTCCGTGGTTTAGTGTCGTGTTTGCCATAGTAGGTGGAGAATGAACTGGTGCTTCCAGCCCATATTTTTGTATTTTGTTCAGAGAGCCTGAACCAGCAGCATGCATCGCTATAGTGGACCGGTTCACCAGAGGAGGAGGAAACTCTCACGTCCACGTCCGCTGTGCGTCTGTAGTGATGCCTGCTCTGGCACCAGCTGTCACGTTTGGCCGTTTTTTTTTCTCCTTATGTTCATGTTTAGTAATCTTTTCGATAGATGGCACAGATGGAGTCCGTTTCATTGGTTCACAAATAAAAGTTTTAAATTTTGAGCGTGTGTTTGACTCATTTCTATTTTAAGTTAAGACATGCATTCACATGTTAGCCAACATAGAGCCGTCTGCACACTGGGATGTTTGCTGCAGTCAACCCTGACAGTGATGATCTATTTTTAAGTGTCTTTTTAAGTATATATATATATTTAAAGATGTTTGTATGTATGTTATGTTTTTATTTCATGATACCAGTTGGATGTATTCTGATGTCTTTTTGGAATTTATTTTGTTTCTATATTGTTGAGAAATAAGACGGGGCTGAACATCAACTGCACAAATATTTCATGACTTTAATAAACATTTCACGGAAGACATAAAATATTTAACTATATTTCAAAAATACATAATTAGCAGGATTGCATTAATTGCATTTAATTAAACCTTTTCAAGTGTAATCAAGCCAAAAATTAATAAGGCTTAATAGTATTTTAAAATATCTGTGAATCTTATTGAAATGCTTATTATATTCCTAAGTTCTTCTACCATTAAATCAATTTAAATATATAACTCATGCACATTTTGCATTAAAGCTTCTGCATTATTTGTTTCCACCACTTTGTGTCACTGTTTCTCCTCTGATTGAACCCTTTGAGCCCTTGAAAAGCTTTTCCACTTCTTGGAACAAAACAAACTTAATGTGTTTAGGTTTGTTTTAAATCTCTGTTTATTATGTCAGATAACATTAAAGACATTCTGAGAGTTATTTTCACATCAGTGTCAAACAGATACAGCAGCTTAATGTCAACAACAAGGACTTGTTTTGTCATATTCAAAGCAGCTCAAAGGGCCAACATCAGGTGTAAAACCTCAACTACCAGGCTGTTAAATAAGGGAAATACATATCTTTCTTGGATCAAAGTTGTGATTCAGATAGCTTAATGAGACAATGTTGTGATAACAAATATTTGGTGTATAAAATGTTGTTTTTGTTGTGTGCAGCTGACCTTCAGGGCCACCATACACCCACCCCTCTGCAGTGCAGGTAATCATCTTTATCTTACTGTCTGCTCCATGGAGATTACTTCTGCTCTTCACATCCTTTAGATGAATTATCCTCTGATTGACTTAAAGTTAAATAAAAACATGAAATAATGAAGAAACGTCACTGGGCATGCGCGCTATTGCAGCTGCACACATGCTGCACATGCATGAAGGTTCTTTAAGATGTAGACATTCACATGTATAACCAAAGTTGGTCATGTTAATATACAAATGCATACCTGGACTCACTTATACAAACATAAAGTTAGGACTAAGCGTCACCCTGACATCTACTGAAAGCTTTGCTAAGAGTTAGGAGAGCTCCAGAAGCCCCAGCTGATCAGGCTGGGAGGTGGAGCTCGGGTGCAGGTGAGTCGGACTCGTTGTTTTTTAAAGAAACTTCTGCACATAAAACTCACAATTAAGTACTTAGAAAATAACCCACAGCACCCAACCATCGTGCAATAATGTAGTTTACAGTTAGGACGCACGGAGGCAGCACGGATCTGTCGCTACTTAGAGTTCCATTCATTTTCAGCCGGTGGCGCGCCAAACGCCATGACTAAAATTACAAATTCAATGATTATAACACCGCACAAGGTCAGATATCAATGACACTTTGCACATTTCAATAACACTAAAAGGGTGATGATTCGGCATCAAATCGGCTAAACAATTTCAACGCGTTTTGACAAAAATGAGTAGAAAATGGGGCTTAAATGGGATACATGCAGCATGATGTTTGGAGGCAACATACTATGAAAAACTAGCTTTTGGGTTGATTGTTTTAAAGTTAATACATTCTAATAGTTCCATTTTAGATGTGTCTTCACTGTTCAAAGTGTTTATTTATCATAAATGCCTTGAATCAACTTCAAATAAAACCCAGAGCATCCAGATGTCTGCTGTTTCCATGCTGCATGCATGTATGTAGTTATTATACCAGTTGGATGTGCATTCATATCATATACTTTTTAATGAAACACAAACATTGCAAAAAATAAAAGATTATTTACAAAAATGAGTACAAAGCTGCATGCTTTTAGTTTAAATACACTCTACTGTAATAGTCTTGCACACTCCAGCATCACTCCTGTTTTGCATAATTATAATATGCTGCTTTATTTTTCTGATCTTGCCCTGACAGTAGTAGCACTGCTGTTCAAAAGCTTCCTACTTTTACTTTGTTTATTGTTTTTACAACATAACACAAGTGAAGTCATTCATATTGACGTATTTGCCGTCTGACGTTCAGTTTGTGATGCAAAGCTGCATCTGGAACTGAAACACTGCTTCATCTCCATGTGCTCCGGACATTCCCGAGGCCCTCGCCTGAAACATGTACTGTTTGAAGTGTCACATTGTACTGCATGTGGAACTAGTCCTGAGTCTTTATTTAGCCTGGCATATCCCCACACGTCACAAGATCTCTGTTCATATGACTAAAAGCATGCTGCTCTATTGTCAGGCCGATGAAAAGAGGTACTGTCAGGCTAACTGGTAATTGGACGGGGAATTGGGTAAATGTGCTTTGATTGTTGTGCCAGGACTCATCAGGTGTGTGTGCGATAGTGTGTTTATTAAAAGGCCAGGTCTTATAATGATGCACATAATTCTCATGTGACAGAAAACAGCTTGAAAAGTGAAGTTTGACCCTGAATTTGGCTTGGATTGAATCCCTAATTAGCTGAAGTAGTCTGCTATATTCAGTTTAACGTTGACTTTTTGGGCCTTGACTTTGAATCAACTCTTACATCTTTTATATCTGATATATTTGAAACTCTAAACTTGCAGAAAATGGCGCCCCAGTAGAGTATGATGTCCAAACTGGAGGAGAAATGGCTGCAAACTGGATAGAATAGAAAGATAAAATTAGCTTCTGTAATGTTGTTAACACCACTGAGTACAGGCTTGTGTGTCTGGCATACAGAAGCATGGATGTTGTTATGTGTTACGCAATTGCCAAAGTGCCCTCAGTGCTGTAATGTGTGTGTGTGTGTGTGTGTGTTTGTGCATGTGTGTGTCTTCCTTCCTCCCCTCTCTCTCTCGGCACACTGCTGACCAAATTAAATGGACAGAGCATCAGTGTGTTTCTGTTCCTGTTCTGTTCTTTCACCTGAATCATCTGCAGCTCTGGGATTATTCTCTCACAGATCTGCTCTCACAGCGTGTTTTTGAACTTCAGTTAACGCTCTGACTTCTGCTCCTGTAGGAGTTCATGTGAAGAGGAGAGTGAGCAGCGCTGAGGATGGGAGAGCAGCTGTCGGTACCTGAAGACCTGGAGCGAAGCGTGGAGGTGCTGTCCACTGTCAGCGGTAAGGAACCCTGCATGTATTAGCCTCACATGGAAAACTCTGTCCTCATATCATGAATAACGTATCGACTCTTGGCCTGGTTTGCATCTTTTCTCAATGACGTGTCAGGATTGTTTTCAGGTAAAGTTTAGCTGACCGTCTTTTAGATTCAGAAGGTTTTATGTCAAATTGGTGATAACTTTGTCTCTAAGAGGATGACAGCAAGGATTATGACCCAGATCAGCTTTATTTATAGCACTTTTCATACTAATAAGTAGCCTAAAGTGCTTCAGATGGCATCAAACAGACAGAAAATACAAACAAAAGTGATCAAATTTAAAAGATTTTCAAAATTACAACATTAAAAACAGTGGAAAGATGCTTCCTAAATCCACATCAACAGGTGCAAGTCTGTAAAAGTTTTACACATAGTTTGACTGTTGATAATTAATCACTGATGTTGGGTTTTGACCAATCAGAGTCAAGGAATAACACCTTTGTTTCTTTGCTGCTTTAAAAGACAATTCTGAACTGCATTGTAAACATCAGTGCCACAATAGATGGATATTATGAGTATAAAGATAAGAACAGTGTTATCATAAAGTTTGCAGAATGATTCAATTTCTCGTCGGTTTGATGACATTTGAAGATGTTTCAGAGTCTGTTGATGTACGTTTGGACTTCTTGGACTGTGCCTCTTCCTCTTAATGGATCAAAAATCGAATCATGCAGAATGACCTTTAATGAAAAGCGCATGATGGCCCCTTTGAAGTGTTTAGATGTGGGAATGCCCATGTGATTATGTGACAATAAATTAAATGAAATCAACAAAATGTGATCATCTGAGACATTTAAGATGGCACCAGTTTAATTTCAGTTTGAGCTGCTCGCCAGAACTGTCCTGAATAAGATTGAACCAGTGATGCTACAGTCTGAGCGTCTGAGCCATCCAAGAAGATGGATGGTATGGATAGTATGGATAGCTACTGTAGAATAACTTAGACTTGCACAATAATTCAATTGGAAGTCAAACCAAACATTTGAGTTGACTTTTGGACCCGGTCGAAGTCCAAATCAGTCCAAGTTGTGACAGAAAACAGCACACAAGCAGTTTCAGAGTTAGTCTAATGAGCTGTAGGGGGTGTATGTCATCGACCTCCACCCTTCTCTTCCTGTGATAAACACACAGCAGACATGAAGTGAGATAAACAATCACACATTCAGGAGAACAAACAGGAAGCCTGAGCGCTCATACACAGAGCATGGCTCCTGTTTTCTCGTAGCCATGTCTCTTTTGGAGTTAATTCAGGAGGGCCAAGAGGTGCTGAGTCGACTGCTGTACAACCTGTCTGTTTCTATCAGTGTGTTGACCCGACACGCACACAGCAGGAGCCGCGTAGCAGCCCGGAGAACAGGTTAGTGTTCGTCTGGAGATAGTGATATTATGGTAACTGGACGTTGGAGTCAAAAGAGAGCAGAGGTCTGTTCTTTAAATCAGTGCGACAGGATGACAGGACCGGATTTCCTACCACCACGGGAGAGTCCCCCTGCTGTGTTTTACCCTCCAGCTCTAATAGAAGAACATCAGTGTTTAGAGTCATGCTTACTCTGCACTTTGATGGCTGTAAAATATTGTACCTCTAGATATTATCATTTCATCACAACAGGCATGTTTTTATACGTGTTTTGGTTATTGGAGAAAAAGTGAATTTAATATTTCAAGGTGCAAATTTAGAACTGTACTCCCCAAAGGTTACTTTAGGTTTGTCTTAGGGAACAAAGTCAACTTGAAACATAATTCCCCTACCCCCAGTGTAGCAGACATACAGTATATTTATTATTTAATGACTTTAATATAATAATGGACCTCTATTTTGTATTTGTTGAAATGTAAAAATGCGTAAAAATATCCTGTACGTAATCTGTACGCTTATATTTAAAAATGGAGGTCCTTTTTTTAGGCATAACTTGTGTTATATGTCTTTGCTGCTGCTCTTCCTGCCTTGAATTTCCGTGTATGCACCTGAAAGAGGAGGGGTTGGTGTGCTCTCCCTGCCTCAGGCTTTGCCATTCCACGTACGCACCTAGAAGGGCAGTGAGACCCCAGAACAGATCCATACCACCAAGCATTAATTATCCTTTATCCTTCAATTCTAGACTCTGCAGACGAGCAGGGGCACTACAGCCGTCACTTCATGTGGTTTCTCAACCCTGGAGTGTAAGTCTTTGAACGCAGCCCTGTTTGCAGTTTAGTAACTGATTACCTGAAACAGCCCTCGTGAGCAGCCGGTTAATAACTCGCGTGACTCCACCAGCAGCAGAAATATCAAACAGTTAATACAGATAAGAAAGAAGAGCAGGTGGTTGTCTTCGTCATGTCTGCTCGTCTTTGCTGCGGCCGTCAGTCAGCACAGAGGAGACAGAATCATAAACACACACAGACTTCTGAGCGAGGTGAGTGCTGTCCTCATAAGAAGTCACCCCGTTGTGTGTCTGTGTGGCCGGGGTTATTTAAGGGCTGTTCAAGAAGCTCCTCACTCTCACTTAAATCACATGCTGCAACCTGATCAATATTTGTCCTCATGCAGAAGTCTTTCACTTGGGCAGGAGCCGGATCAGTCTGAGGGTTAATCTCAGTTTGTACACATCAGACAGGAAGTTGACTTTGTTGAAGCGTTTCTACTTTAATCCCCTTCAGGCTCTGTATATCGGACTTTTGACTTGTTGCCAAATCACATGTGCACTGATAAAGCAGCTCAGGTCTTGGTGGCTCGTCCTCTGAATGCTGGCTGTACTATCACTGATCAATGCTGGACCCTGAACCCTTAATCTGTTAGTTCACATTGAAATGCTTTTATTTTTAAAGGACTTTAATGACGTATTTTCCCATCCGATAGATTCAGAGTTAGAGTTTTCTGAGGTTTTAAACGTGTTTGTTTCTGCTGTGATAGTAGACAGCTTTTTAAACATGGGGCTTAATGGGGGTTGGCTTGCTTTTGGAGGCAGCCTCTAGTGGCCGTTTAAGGAACTACAGTTTTTCGCTATCTGAGTTGACTTAGGTTATTTCTTCCTCTGATGTTAAAGCTTTGCAGCCGCCGTTTTTGAAGGACAGATTTGAGTTTGTGGACACATTTTTCAACCTCGGACATTTGAACATGGAACTCACTTTTGAAGCTTCCCCAAGTGGCCATAAGTGGAACTGCACTGTTATGGCCCCCATGTTTGGCACCTTTATGCAGTTTTATTTGAATCCTTCAGCCTGAGTATGGATTATTTTTCAGTGAAGGTGACAGTAAACCTTCACAGTTTATTCCCAGTCTTCTCATCAGTCAAGTTTTGGGCTCACACACTTCCACATAAGCAAGGAGGAGCCGGAGAAAGAGGAGTGGTGTGATTACTCAAGAAACTTTGACAGGTGTGTGTGCGAGCGTGAGTGTGAGAGTGAGACAAACAGGGAGGGTGTAAGGAAACACAAATGAGGAGATAGGGATGAGGCGGAGGATACTTTTTTGGCGTACCTGTGAAGATTAAGACGACGGTGAGAGAGGAAGAGGAGATCAGACGGAGGGACGGGATGAAGGAAGGCACAGAGTCACAGGAGGATGAGGGAGGGAGTGTTGTGTGCATCTCGCTGGAGGAGATGGAGAGCTACTACAGATACAGCCAGTGCTGCCAGCAGCTGCAGAGTGAGTCCAACAGGAGTGTGTGTGGAGTGTATTTTAAGATTTATGTGTGTGTCAGTGTGGGGATTACAATCATGGCTTTCTTTAGGGATAACAAGGGTGATTGTTTGGACTTGAAAATAGATGTTTTAACCTCTTAAATAGTCTGTCCATCTCAAACTTTCACTGAATGTTTGTTTTAAAATGAGTCGACTGGAGAAGATGAACTTGCTGACATCGCTGTACATGATTTTGCAGAATTTAGGGATGCAGCTCGGCTTAATCGAGTGGAAGAATTTAAAAAATCTGCAGCTTCCTCACGCACTTTTCTTTCCTGCCTCTCTTCCTTTGAAAAATATCGTTTAAACATCATTTTTAGAAAAGCTGAGTCATGGTTGCAGCTTTGATTCCTATCCGAATGGGATCTAAGTGTTTTCTTACACCAAATATTTGCATTACATAACTCCAAACCCCATCATGCACTGCAGTTTTTAATAATTCTGTTGTATTGTATTTTTGTATTAGAGAGACCATGAGCATACCCTTGTTCATATTAGACGTCTGGCTGCAGTTTGTAAGAGCTTCAGGTGCAAAAATATAACAAAATAAAGAGTAAGAGATTCAAAAATGCATACAAACTTCATGTTTTTGCACCCAATTCTCTCAGAAACCTCCTGCAGACTTGAACGCCCTTTTCTTTGCCTCAGACTTTAAAATGTAGGCGCCTTAAAGAATGCCTCTCTGTGGATGTATGCTCTTTCTAACTGATGAAAAGTCGGCCTTAACTCCTTGCGTCATCCGTAAAACCTCCATCCCTGTTCCTCTGCTTTATCTCTGATGTCATAAACACTCCTCCTTTATAAAGGGAAGCTTTCATTACAGCTGGACTCAGGATGGAGCAACAAAGAAGTGATTCTCGTGGGTGTTCATGTGCTTCCAAGTCAGCATGGCTACTGAAGATAATCTGTCATGACATCGTTGTTGTGTTGGAGAAACAGTCGCCTCTCTCAGCTCTTAGATTCAACCACTTTGCACCTTCCATGCTTGAAGCTCTTCAGAAGACATCTTGGTTTGTTCTGCTGACGTCGTCTTCTCATCCTTCTTTCTTTCCACACTCATTCAGAGTCTGTGCTGCGTGAATCATCTCATCTGATATCTTCCGAGTTTTGTTTTATTAAGCATTATTTGGGGCGTTGCTGACTTGACTGAAGAGCACATTGCAGCTGTTAACCAGGAGGAGAAAGGCCAGGGCCTCTTTGCTCTCGCTTGATCAACTGAAAGTTAGATTTCCAATATTGCAACCACCATCGTATCGTATCAGAAGTCACCCTTTGTCATCTACATCTGCAACCACAAATACGTCACAGTCGCATGCTCAGTCTTGAAAGGGGGATAGAGGAGAATATGTGATAGTGAAGAGATGAGTAGTAGTAGCCGTTGCTACTGGAGTCAAGCTCAGAGGAACCTACGGGACAAGGGAGCTCAGGGACTCCAGACAGGTCTATATTTAGTAACTTTCAATGGGACAGGAAGAGTTAAAATAAGTGATGAGAGGGGGTTAGGGGGGAAGGGGTTGAGATAGGATCCCAGTGTGCATAAATGTAGTTGATCATGCCGCAGTTATCCCAAAGTAGAAAAGAGAGGAGATGTAGGAAAGTACGGTCGATGTATGCCGATTACGGAAATATAATGCAGCCCAGCGGACCAATCACAGAGCTTGCAGTCTGCGTCATTTCAATGCGTCGTTGCATTCTGCAGGAGGTGCACATCAGGCTATGTGCATAAGCTATGGTGATAATCCAAGTGGAAGTATGAAACAGGCTTTGTCTGTTTTCAAGGTATTTTAACATAACTCCTCACACAGTTAGATTCAAAGTGAGTTGTGGATTTAAAGCACAAGAATTAAACACAGCTTCTTCTGGTAAATACCTCCCTGAGAGCCAAAGTACATGCAGTAAGCACTAATATAGTAAACTGCTACATCCTTGTTTACTCAGGGTGGTTCAATAAGAGGTGGCATAACTATCCCGCAGCTTGTGTGACAGCCAGAGGAGGAGGTGTGTCTGTGTTAATAAAAGACTATTTGCATTGATCAGACTCTCTCCCATGTGTCTCATACTTCAGATCTCGGCCTGTCAGTGACGGCTCAGGTCTATTCTGGGCCTCCTGCTGCAGGCTTTGGTCTGTTTTTGGAGACGATGTGTGTATTTTTAGAAAGAGCTATTCTGGAAAGGCTGTGTCATGGAGACAGGTGCAGCGTTTCGGCTGTTGGATCTGATTTTCCTCCTTAATTCTGCTGTTTAATAGACTCCAAATCGCTCTCAAACTTGCAGGATTATTAATGCTTGCTCTGTTAAAAACACATTTCCGGGGATATTTCTGCTGTGAGTTCCCCTAAACATGATCCATCGTGACAGAGGGATCTTTTGCAAAACTTCCTCTTTCGTTCTTGCCATCCTCATGATCTGTTTCACATCATGTTAAGTTTTTTGTCCTCATAACATCATGCAAAATATTTGACGTCTTGTGACCTCCTTCTTATAAGAAGTCCTGATCATCAGCTGAGATGTTGGTGTGAATGACCCTCACCCTCCCACACAAGCACTCCTCACCTTTAAGTTCATCATCCTCAAACTGTTCCCTATTTTTGGAAGTTTCGCCCGCAGCTCTTTATGCGATCTTTGCCCTCTCTGTGCAATGATTCGGACATACTGTCGGCCGCACCGTGAACCACTCTGCTGATGTTTCTCTGGTGCACCCAGAGTGCAACGAGTTCCCGTAATCACACAGTTTACTTTAATTGAATACAGCCAGTACAGGTCAAGACAATCCTGCAGTTTGGCTCCAGTCGTCTCAAACTGTTTCGACTAAAGAGGATAAACGAGTTAAAGTGAGGAGCAGGGTGACTGGAAGTTAAAAGGTGACAAGTTGTGCACATTTTTTCATGCTCACTCTGATGAATGCCTTCCCTTATTGTTCCTTTTAGAAACAGGGATGTTACAGTGCTTCAGGAGGAGGCTGAAAATCAAAACACACAATAAGGATTCCAATCGTTGAGATGGAAAATGAACCGCAGTACCCTTTTTAAACAGCAGAGTGTGCTGTCCGTCTTTAACGTATTTAGCTTTTTTTTTGCCTTTATTGACAGGACAGCTGAAGAGAGACAGGAAATGTGGGGAGTAGAGAGTGAGGGAAGACATGGTTTTCTCCATGCTCATTTTCGGTCTGGTTTGGGCTCCTCCAGTCCTCATCCCTCCTTCACCTGTACTGAAGGGTTGTGCCGGATTTGATCGTTCATTATGGTCTGCGCCTTAGACACACAATCATCAGCTGTTTGTGCCGCTCTGTTATGCAATCGGAGCATCCTAGCTGGGTTTTGTTTTACTACATATTTGGGTTTCATGACGACTGTCAACAAAGTGTTGGCACTCTGTCGATGAGAGCGCAGTCTTTTATAACAATATAAACCTTGTCACATGTTTGAAGCATGATTTTATGTACTGTAGGATGATCACAATCGTCTGATGTCCCGCTGTTATGACAGTGTTGACTCTAGCCGTCCTCTTGTTCACACTTCTCCCTCACTGCTTGTTTCAGCCTGTGAGTCATTTCTCAATTGTTCGCTTCCTGTTTACGCTCCGGTCGGCCAATAGTGTTTGATCTCAGAGCGGAAGCAGTCAATAGTGTCTCGACTCAGACGAGGGGGGGAAAAATCTCAGATAAATAATCCAGCGGGGAGTTATTCTAGCTGCAGTCTGAGCCACATCCCTCATTCATACATAAATACAAACACACAGACGGGTCTCCTTTACATCCCGTGTGCACGCTCCAGAGTCTAGTCTGCATCCCATGTTAACACACAGATGCACATCACTCAGTATTTTTAACACAAAGGTGATTGTGTCACTTTAGATGATGCACTTTAAGTCCTGAAGCCTTAAAGTAGGCTTAATTTGAGCTGTCGTGTTAAGACAAGACATGTTTGATTTGGAGCTCACGTCATAAAATGATTGATTTCAGATGTTTAGAGTTGTCAGGACACATTTTTATATAAAGTAATTCGTATCAATAACTGGATTAAATCACAAGAACAACAGTTTCTGTTTCAGACCACCATCAGATGAAACCTGCTGCTGTCAGCTGTAGGAGGAAAAATCAGCAGTCAGGAAATGAACCATTATGCACCCTCTGCTGTTTCCTGTCCTACAGCCTGCAGACTTTAATCTGGATGCATCTTACCAGCTGAACATGTGCACACACACCTGCACTGTAACAGACCTGTAAGAGTAACAGACCTTCAATGTTAAACTCAGTTATTTTAAAATCCTTAAATCCCTTTATTTGTCATCCTCAGACTAGACTGAGAGAATCATCTTTAATTTAACCTCAATCCAATCTTTAATCTCACACTTACATCCTTTTTAATCTCCTCACGCTCAATCTCAATCCCTCTTTCATAAATTCAGGTGACATTCCTTTATTTAGGCTCATATTTGAGTCAATGGTGGAGCCTGATAGTGAAAGAATTCTGTCTGCCTTCACCGCAGGTAGTTTTTGATTCACCGAAATTGATAAACAAGCTCTTGTCAAGACTTTCTATTTTGTGCACTCTGCAAAATTAGCATTACCTAAAAGATCCCTCATGCATCTGTTTCTTGTGAGTCTTAGCTTCAGTGTAAGTAGTGAGTAATACAGAGGCTTCACAAAACAAGTTAATGCAGTCAGTTTGTAGTTGCTGCCCTTTATTTCAGCTTTATGAGTGAGTTAAAGATTCCTCTGACCAACCCAAACACAAAGGGACAAGAGGAGAAAACTGGTGCACCCTCACCTGATTTAATCTCTCACAGAGGGGTTGAGTTTAAATAACATGACCTTATTATATTGACAACAGTAAACCATCCTGAACTGAGCTAACCTGCATCTGCTGACTGTCGGTTTCAGTGTTTCCTGCAGCTCGACAGCTGCAAGCATACCGTGCAATTATCACCCGAGATGTTGTTTGACATTGTATCCTCTAATGTGGGCTCAGAAATGAGCCTCATGATCCTCTAGATTTGAATTAGATTTTTCCTCCAGCATGTTTCAGTCTCTTCAGTTCTTCTTTTGTCTCCTCTCTCAGATGTGAAGACTTTCTTTGTTTCTTGAACATGTGGAGGAAAAAGGGCAACATGTCCAAAAAGCAAAGTGACAGCGGGTCGGCTTTTTATGAATCCAGCTCCCGAGGGTCTTTTCACAGACTCACCATCCAACTTTCTCACTGTGTCTGTCTGTGTGTGGCACACTGGGTCCCCCTGCTGTCCTCACTGCCTTTGTGTGTGTGTGAGTCTTTGAGAGTGTGAGAAAAGCTGAAGGAAACAGAGAGGAGAAGAGAGGTCCCCTCTTTCAGCCTCTAGTTCTTGTATTTAAATCATGTTTACTTCACGTTGAAGCTTTTATACAGCACTCTGCAGCCTGGTGCGATCAATGTCTGTTGGAAATTTTAACATCAAACACTTACTGTACATGTCAGGTTTTTTTTTTTTAAGTGCACTTATAGGTTTATCCAGGTTTCAAAGGCTCTCATCTTCCCTGTCAGTGAAAACTGAAATGTGACACTGTGGGCGGAGCATCTAAACCCCGCCTCCCTGGCTGGCACAGATGGAAGGGGGAGGTGTGTGTGTTTGTGTGTGTGTGTGTGTTTCTATCTGTCCGTGTGTGTGTGCAGTGACAGCTCAGTCAGCGGTGGGACTCCTCGCACCGCGCAGAATGGAGAGAGTGAACTTCCACCACGATGTGTTCTGACAGTGTCGGTGTGTGTGAGTGTTTGGAAAGTGTGTGCGAGTGTGGGTAGATGTGTGTCAGGGGAGCATACATGTGCCGGCTTCACGATGGCTCTGAACCGAGTGTCTCAACTTTGCCACGATATCACCCGACTGTGGCTGCAGCTGAAGATGATGACAGGTACAGTGTGTGTGTGTGGAGAGAGAAGGCGAAGGAGAGGGAGTGTGTGACTTTGTTTCTTGAGTGTGGAAAAGTTGGAGACAGGGAGGATGATGGGAAGCATGCAGGTGCTTGTGTTCGGGTGAAAGCAAACTGCAGGCAGGTCGTCCAGGTGTTTAAACAGAGTGAAGGTCCCTTCATGTTTGTGCTGTTCCTCTTTACATTTATCTAAAAAGAAGTGTGTGTTGCAGCTTGTACTCTGCATGGATCAGAATCAACTTGTAGTGGGGACAAAAATCAATGCTCTGTCTGAAGTAGCACCAAAGAAAGGCGATTAAATGCTCATAATTGAATGTTTCCGTCCTCTACAAGTTCTGAATATCCCTGATATCAGAGTAAAACAAAGAACTTCACAGGGTTGTCAAACTCCGTCTGTCTGTGGTCGTACTCCTGTCCCTGACGTTGTCGTGGATCAGACTGTTAAGTAGTGTACAGATCACATCACACAGGGTCACACAGGGCAGGTAGGGATCCGTCTGCAGAGTAGTCGTCTCTGCTGAACCTTCTCCAGCTCTCAAATCGGCCCTTCCTGTATTATCATCTTCATTGCAATGACGACTTGACAGGTGACTGAAAAGACCTAAAACTTGAGGACTTTCTTCCTCCCTTCTGAATTCTTGCAGCATGTTATCGTCTATCGTCCTCTGAAACAGTGAAAACATCCACACTGGTGATGCCATCTCTCCTCTCATGTCAGCTTTTTGCAGCTTCTTGTTCTTTGGCTTCTATATCTGTAACCATGGATAACTTGATCAGGCCAGTACATTTGAACACGTATGTTGCAGGTGTTTGGGTCCCTCACATACAGCTGGTTGGGTTTTATCCCTCAAAGCCAACATCCGCACCGAGTTACACCAAACTCAGGGGACCGAGAGCAGCCTGGGAACATAACAAATGTACGAGGTCATGTTTTATTTGCTCTGGCGCATGCTTCTGGTTACACTTTAGCGAGTTAGTTTGGCACGGCATGGTTAAGTCGAGAGCACAAATTTGAGATTACTGAAATATGTCTTGGTGCTGGTTTTGAGCGCTACAGCCAAAGATATCTGATGCAGATTTAATCCTCTTTGAGCCAAAGCGATACCAGCGGATAAATCTGATCAGAGAACGGGAAACTTGTTCCTCTTTGCACCAAAAACATCTTCTACGTCTCTGAAAATATGCGTTATATCTTAATCTTTGCTTTAACTTTATTTTCTAGTTTTATGTCGCACCATAAATATGCATAAAAATTGGTGCATCTGGTCTCTCCTGCAGTCATAAAGCCCTGCAGGAGGAGGCGATGCACTGTCAGGCCACGCTCTTAGAATAACTCACTTAATTGCACATGCACAAACACAAAGAAGACGTCACTGGTGTGTAACAAATGTCATTCCAGCACTTCAAAAATTGAATGAACGTGACTTTGCTCTGATTTCTGGGAGACGCTTCTTCCTGCTGAAGGCCTGACAGTCCATCAGATGCTTACATAACCTGGTGTATAGCTGAGATTTGTGTCCTGAGGTCCTGCTAACGTGCGCGCTCTGTACTGTACACTGACGGCATGTTAATCATGCTGCTCCCATTAACCGAGTGTTTCCTCTCTCGTCAGTTGGGACAAAACCCTTTTGAGAGTTTGAACGTCAACATCTCCTCCCCCTCAGCCCCACTCTCTGCTGCTGCGTCTGTGTGTGTGTGTGTGTTCTGTTTTATTCTGCACTAACAGCGTTGATGCTGGAGATTCTCTTGTGTTGTCTTTGCAGGCTCTCTCAGGTGTGTTCTCTTCTGTGTTGCCGTGCAGAAAAAGCGATCCTCTTCATTCGGCAGACGGACAGTTAAAGTATCAGCTTTTCCCTGCGTTGCTTTTTTTGCCAGACGCAGATTAGAAGTTGGAAAAGTCTCGGCTAAGCTCCCGCAAAACAATCTGGGATGCCGAGTGTTTATCCTGCTTTAAAATCACCTGTTTACCCTGGATTTATCTGCAGCTGTTGATGTGTAATTGAACCGTTTAGTCAATAGTTTCTGTCCTCAAGAGCAAACTGCTACAAAAGAGACGCTGCGGGACGAGAGAGCAGGATCAATAAGTCGATGCAGCTGAATTAGATGAAGTGGATCGGATGAATCTTTAATGATCCCCGAGGGCGGACAGGATGATAGCAGCAGCAAAACATGACAAATCAAACAAATTGGCTTTCACGTTGAAGCAGCAACATATTCATCATCGAATAAATATCTAAATGTGGCTTCAGAGAGTTCTGCTGCAACATTCAGCTGCAAGAGCTGGAGGATGCAAAACAAATGAACCAAAGTTTGTGTCACTTTTCTTTAAGGAACGTGATCATTTCTGCAAAAAATCACCAGATCAAAGGGAGGTTTTGTTTGCAGGATTGATGTTGCAGTTTGCAGCAAACTTATTGCAGCCTCTTGACATATTTTCTCCACTTTCATCCGCTTTTTGTGCAGAGATAACAACAAAAACATCGCATAGATGTGCTGCAATTTCCCAGCTTTGCTTAAAGTATGTTGGACTCCTTTCCTCCATCGCTCTGAGAACACCCTGAAGTGAATCCAGTGACCTTTAAAGGCTGTTATAGAAGATAAGAGTTGCTCTCTTTGCATGATGTCACCGTGGAAAGGAATAGTGTCAGGTTTTCCCCCCAGCTGCATGTTTCTTTTAGGGCAAGTACAAACACAGCCTCCTTCTTCACCCCTCTCTCTCTCTCACTCCATGTCTGTCATTTCCTCTTTTCTTCTTCCTCCCCCCCTGTCATCCTCTGTTTTTTTTGTCCTCCTTTGTAATGAGAGGTAGTCGTAGCCTGGGGGCAGCTATAAACAGGCAGCTTTTTGCAGTCTGTGTTTTTACTCTAATGGTGGACGGACAGGAAGGGAGGAGGACGAGGGTTTGAAACCACAGGATTGCAAGGGCATGCTTTGTAGTTCAGGGAGCGAAACCGCAGATGCATCGAGCACATGCAGCGTAGATTTCCATACATTTCCATGAGACTGCAGGTCTGTGGAGCGCGGGAGCAGGTGGAGGTGAAGTGAGACTGGTCCTCAATGGAGACATTTTTGATGAAAGCTTTGCAATCAATGAAAACAGCAAGATAACTCCCATTCCTTTATTTATTAGTAACGTTTGTGTGTTCTTTGTCTCTACGCTCATGAGGCCCATGCACTGTGTCTGAGTGTCGGACAGCAAACCTGGCCTCTGAGCGTTTGCGTGTGTGTATGTGTGTTGTGACGGCAGTGCAGACTGCAGACAGAGGGACAGTGCTGTGTTGTTTCCCTGAGATGATGATGATGCCATCTATTCAGTAGAGCAGGGCTGAGTGCCAGTGACGGGGTCAAGCCTGAAGTCATTGCTCTGATTTCTAACCATCGCAGAGTACATCACTCTCAGCTTCGAGGTCTTACCGGCATACTGTGCATGCTGGATGAAGGTTGCACTGCCTGATACAGTACAGCGTCAAAACTAAGACCATATGATACAATGTGTGTGGTGATTTTCTCTGAATCAGGTAGCAAACTTCTATTTTTGTCTGCATTTTGGATGCCATGCTCACTCAAAAGTATCTAGCGTTTAATTACTTTATTGGTTTATTAAATCCCCCATAGCTGCGTTCTTTCATTGTGTACGGTAAGTTAGCTGGGCCAGTTTATAAAAATACTACTCTTCTGTGTTATGTATGATTGAGAATAATACCAAAGTATCTGCTGTTTGTCCTCGGATTGCAAATTGAAAGCTGCAAACCCAAACAATCAGGATTGAATCCACATTCAATCAGTGATATTAATGTTTGTCTGTCTGCTGTTTCCCTGATCCACACCAATTTAAGCTTTAGGTTTGGGTGTGGGAACCACATACACACTCATGCACACACACACACATTCCACTCCACCGTTGGCCCTGTGACCCAGTTGTTGTTGGGCATGGTGTGTGTGCGCCAGCCCTGGTCCTGTGTTTGTGTGTGACAGATGGGACTTTAGTAAACCGGACTGTAATGCCAGATAATAGAGCTCAGATTCCCTCACACAAGTGCACATACACACAAACCTACACACACACACACACACACACACACACACACACACACACACACACACACACACACAGCTGCAGAGCGCATGGTAAATCCATGCTTCACCACATGTAAATACACACAATAACACAAACCACGTCTCTGCTGGCATTTGATATCAACACAGCAACCTTTAGCCCCCACTCGGATACACCCTTACCCCACGCACTCACACACACACACACTCACACACACACACACACACACTCTCACATATACACAATGTCTCCAACATAGAGCCTCCAAGTCTACATTCTTACTCTGCCCTGTCCATGTGTCACATACCAAGGGAGCAGATGGGGAGCCAGTGGTCTCAGTGACACCAAATGCCCTCATTTCTTGCAGGAAGTAACTTGGATCCTGTGTTTGGATAAAGTACAGTAAAATGTACCTCTCAAGATGTCAGCAAAATGTATAACATCATTTTGCAGTTCATTACATCCCCTAGGTAGAGTCCATTCATCTGTGTCTGGTGAGTCTCAGTTTCATTGTAAATAAAAAAGTGAAGCTTTGCCTCAAGAGGAGAAAAAAACAACTTTTGATTAGTTTGTTTGTCGAATGGAAGTCTCTTTGGTCAGGAAATCTAAACACTGATTGTCTTTGGAGACACAGCATCAAGCACGTTTGTGTCTCAGTGTAAATGTTTGATGTGGAACAGGCTGTTAGCTGCTCTTCATGCAGATATCTGTTTATAGACATAAACAGTTGTTGGATTACTAGGATGGGAGCTGGGATGTCATTAGGGGGGATTGCTTTCCACATGGATTGTTTTTCCTGCATACACTAAAGCATGCTGATACCTGATTTGTAATGCTACTCAGACATTTTAAAGTAGCATGAGCAAAAACGCATAAAAGAGATGAATTTGTTACCAGTGTGAACCCTGCTGAGAGTTTTCCACCCACTCACCTGCTGCATTGTTTGTCTGTGTCTCTATTTGCTCACTCCTCTGTCCAGCCATGTTTTTGTTTGTTTAGTCCTCAGTCAGGGTCGTGTGTGTGTGTTTGAGTTAACATCAGACAGCCCTGCAGCTTCCTGTGGCTTTGACCTTCGACCTGCTGCTAACCAGCGGGGGAACAGCTGGCAGCCATCTTTGATCTGACAGTGTGTGTTTTAGCAGAGAAACTTGTAGGGACATGACAGGACAGAGTGTGTGGGACAGTGTTAGCTTTGAGTGTGTGTGATGGACTGAACATTTATGAGAGTTAATTGGTCTGTCGCCTCTCTTTCACCTCTGAGGTCAGACTCAGTCAAAGTGTGTCTGAACTGTCTGTATGTATTTTTCCTCTGAGTCTCAGTTTCACTGTTAATAGTAAGTAACTAGGGAGGTAAGCATGCATTCACATATAAGTTAGAGTGCAAGTTGAAGCATAACTCCAAGGAATGGTCTCATGTTATATTTAAGGACATTTTTGAGCATGTTGTGTTATTTTGGGAGGATGCATAGGTCTTCAAAGCAGTGTGTAATGCAGTTTTCTGTACAGATATGAAGCATGGTAGTGCCCTTGACCTCCTACATCAGTGAAAACACACCCACGGTGTCGTTTAGCAGCAGGCCAACACATTAAATATGTAGGCATGTGCAAAGAAACCCGTCCTCCATTTCATCCTGCTGAGACAAGAGCACCTCTACGCTCCTTTTTTCCAACAGCCACTCTCCCTCCTCCTCCTCCTCCTCTTCCTCTTCACTATCTTTTCACCTCTCTAAATCCAGGGCTTACTCTCCTGCATTCAGACGGGGGGCACTTGAGAGTGGGAAAGTTGGAGCTGGAGTGATTTAGTCTGCTTTTATGTGTGGTGGAGTTTGTCTCATAATTAAATCCTGAGAAGAAGCTTGTAAATTCAGAAAAATATGTTTCAATCAGAGGTCATGATGAAGGAAAACTGTGCTAGAAAGCTGATTATCTGTTGAGTTTGAATGCAGAGAAGTTAGAGATTTGTTAAATTTGTGCAGACTGGAGACATTTTTAGTTTTAATGTGAAGATTGTCGGGTTATGTGTCCGTTTGCCCCTCAGCTAAGCCCCTGATAAAAAGGATGAATGAAATGTTAAAGGGGGTTTGGGGGAAGGGTACGAAAAGGCGGAGGGACATTCTTTCAGCGCCCCCCATAATCACTATTTGTGTTTGGCTTGCATTGCCCCACTTCCACTGTGGCTGTGTGTGTGTGTCCTTGTGTTTGTGTGTGTGTGTGGTGGGTAGAGGGGTTCACTTGCAGCCGAGCCGCTGCAGTTTGATTTCATTCACTCATCGGGGTGAGGACAAAGCGAGGAGTTGCAGGGTTGCGGTGAAAAGCAGCCCGACGCCTGAATGTCTGATATGTTTGCACATTTCACCTCTTGATGTTTTATCTCCTCTATTTCCCAAGTGATTTGAACGGATCTAATAAAAATTGCACACTTCATTTTTAGGATATAGTGCTACTAAAACCTGCAGAGACAGCAAATTGCAAAAGCTTTCAATATGTTGGACATAAACCTGAAAATCTGATTGCATATGTCCACCATTATCAAACCTCTCAGTCCAATAGAGCTTTGAGTTGTAATAGTTGAGATTACACTGAAACAGAGGCTGCTAATGTGTCCTGCCTCCAGGTTACGACCATCAGGTTCAAGTCTGGAGTCACACACTCTCCCTCTCTCACACACACACACACACACACACAGATACAGTAGAGTCACAGTGTATTGCACATGTCTGGCTGTGCTCCAGGGTTTTAGCCAGAGCTTACAGCCTGACACACTGAACCGACAGCTGCCCGGGTAACACACTGAAACACACACACACACACACACACACACACTCCGGTCTCTGCTGTAGTAGGAGCTGATTATAGTGCTGATGCTGTTTTAGGTGAAATTACAGGCTGGTTAAAGCTCTGTGGTCGGTTTCAGTCTGTTGAAGTGGACCTGCATTAGAGGCCAAGTAAACCATCTCCAGAAGGATCCTGCTAAAAATGTCATGCCTACCCTCTCAAGACATTTCCTTTCCTCCTTCCTCTTTCCTCCCTTTTCTCCTATTTTTAAAACATCCATTTATTTCCTTTATTTATTTATTTTTACTTGTGTTATAAATTGAAAAGCATCTTACTCTTAAACTGAAACCTCTATCTCTTCAGGGATACTTCTTGTTATGTCGTCTTAAACTTCAAGTTAACCCTGAGCCTGTCAGTGGAATATACAAGCCCTTACATTGCAGCTGTTGCAGCCTGTATTGCAGCTGCATGCTGAAGCAATCTGCAGGGGCAATTCCAAAAGTTTGAGTCTGTTTGGAGAAGCTGCATGGCTCCCGAGTCACTGCCCTGTCATTTAATGTAATCCTGTGATATCTGGAGCCATTCCCACTGCTTTACTGGCTTTATGACTCTGTTTATGTTTGAGCAGCAGCACTTCAGACTCACTAAAGATTCCTGCCTGACCACAGCTACATGTACTTAATGTCTCCTAATGATCCACTCAGACCCATAACATCCTTTAAACAGCTGCATGCGCTCTCACACACATAAACACACACACTCTGTTTTAACATGAGACCTGCAGCATGTGGTGTGAGTCACTGTCTAGCCAATGGTATGCTTGATACACACTGTAAAGTATTAGGGAGGATCTGAGCTCTTAATCTGTCAGGTTTCTACATCGTATGAAGATGTGCAGGGTCTTCTGTATGACCGGTGAATAAAATGACTTACATGCATCTGTGTGCAATGGTTTCCTGCAGGATACAGATTACCTGCAGTGGTCTGTTTGTGTGTTTTATGGGATGCATGTTTCTCCTGCATAAGCAAGAGATTTGCTTGTTGTCACACACTGTTATTTTTGTAGATGCATGCAATCTGTGTCAGGTGGTGTGATAGAGCAGCATTTGTAGACAGTAACCGAGAGGAGAGAGGTTTTGTTTATCTGTACACGATCAGCATCTTAGATCAATATACTTATATATATACAGTTCTTTGAAAAGTCCAAACTTGGAGCCTCACACTCAGCCACCCAGGCTGCTCCTGTAGAGGGGCTTTGGGATTTGGGCTCCTGGCTCTTCCTCAAAAGCATGAACAGTTTGCTTGCTTTGCACTTACATGGTAATTAATTCTTCTAAACCAGCTCCAGCTCCGCCATACTGCTCTGAAACCTCGCCACGCTCCCCTCACACCAGCCTCGGTGCCAGATTTTGTCTATATGCACAAACACACAGCGATGCTCCTTCACACACTCTTCTGTGACATAGAACTGCATTGCTCACACATGCACACATGTTCGTACGCAATTATCAGTTATTGTGTTTGGCACATGGAGATAAAATGAGGAAGGGGAGGATGTTTCCTCTCCATCTCTGCATGGCCAAACAAGATTATTGTAATCCAGATTGAGCAGAGAGGAGAGGAAATCCAAATGCTGTTTACTTCATCCCTTTTAGGGTCCGTCTCACCCTCTTACTCAGTTCTTGTATTTTTAAACCTGGGATCTATCTCTGCATGTTTCCCGGGTTTAAACAACAACAAGGTTCCTGCAGTTTGGATGAGCCGACAGCCATGAAACAGGCTGCAGTGGCTTTTATCTCCACTAAAGTCTAAAGCATTACAGCCATTATAGTCTGTCTTGCTGCTTTGACTGGAGTAACTCCAAAACCTCTTGTCCTTGTAAGTCATTTATGTGATATAACCCTCATAGAGTTACATGTATCTGTAACAAAAAGGTCAGCTGTTGCTCTTAAAGACCAGAAATGGGTCACACTGGATTCCTGGCTCTGTGTCAGCCTCACAGTCTGGTTCTTCTGTTTCTCCGTTGTCTTGTCTTTCTGATAGTCTGATCCCTTTTGAGCTCTGTAACGGTCACTCGACCTCTCAGAACGCCAAATATGCATCATTAAGCCCAGTTGAGACCGTTTTGCAGGGTGATAACAGCTAGTAAGGATGTGATTTAAATGTATAGTGATTAAAAATCTGATATTCTGTCTGTGTCTCCTCAGATGACATCGTCCACAGGGAAGACGCTCCGCTGTTTGCAGCAGAAATCGGCTCCGAGCTCCACAAACAGTTTGCCTTCCTGCCAGGTGGGTCTGATTTCTGCCTCTACTGATCACACACACACACACACACACACACACACACACACACACACACACACACACACAGGGACACACACTGAGGATGGGGATCAGTCCATGAACAAGGGCTAGAGTCAGCAAGTCCAAATTTAGCTCAATGTTTCCCCCCGGCCATTTCAAGAAAGGAGTGATCGAGCCTTTAAGAGAAGCACAAAATATGACATACACATGTTCAGCACAAAATCAGTGAAGGAAAAACAGGTACATCTTTGTCCACAGGGGGGCGCTAGCATCATGACATTCTTAGAGTTCTCACAGGAGCTTTAACTGCACTCAGATTCTTGATGAGTGACATTTTAGACTGTGAAAAGACAACAAGATGACACACACACATATGACGTACCACTTTGGCCACAACGGGTCGACAAAATCAACACAGGAGCTCTAAGTACGACTCAAACTGGTGGAAAAAGTTGTTGTAAGCTCCTTTAGAGTCCAGAAAGGGACATCATTTGAGAGATTCTTCTTCTCTTTATTCCTATAGTAAAAGTTAAACTGAGCAGTATTAAACTGAGCCGTATTGGCGGCTCCTTAGGCAACACACACTGGGCCCCTGTGTTGGGTTACCGTGATGCTAACGCCTGCTGAGTGTGTAAATAATTCACCACCGTGAAATTTGCTCTGCAACCTGACCCCCTGATGAAAGACAAGGCCGTGTTTGTGTGTGTGTGAGGCCCTTTTGATTTATTCTAAAGAGCGAGGACAGACAGAAGGACGGGTAACAGAACTCTTACTCAAAATAAGTTATAACACAACATCTTCCTGATTGTTGAACATTATATTCTGAGGTATTTAGAAGGAAGTGTGTTTTATGTAACCTGCAACATTTAATCATCCCCAGGCGGCCGCGGGATGAACGGCAGCCCCGTCATGGTCTTCCCAGAATTCCCATCTTTCAGCGAGCTGGAGGAGGAGGACGTCCAGAACGTCTTCAACTACCTCACTAGTGTCCCCAGGTTGGCATCGCACACACGCTAACACACACTAACACACACTTTTGTCTTCCTTTGACAGAAAAAAACATAGTGTGAAGGGAGTGTGTGCGTGTTGAGGAGCTGCAATACCACATGCAGCCACGTGATGTCAGCCTAACACTAAAACACTGCAGAAACAGACATAAAGAAATGAACTAGAGATGGAATGAAATATGCAAAATGATGGATAAATTATTAACATTTTCCGGATGAATGAAAATAAATTATTTTAAGAGAATACAATGACATACGGAGCCAGCAGGTGTCGGTATAACTCTAAAACCCTGCAGGAAGAGACGATTTTAGCAGGAATAAAAGCTGCAGAGTGAAAAATAAGATGCAAAAATGTAAAAGAATAAATACAGAAATAAATAGATAAAATATTTAAAAATATTTTCTTTTATAATCTGATCATCTTGCTGAATTTGTGCGTAATTTGCACCAGATTTAAAGTATTTTTGCAATAAAATGCTTGAATCTACCTTTACCTGAAGGAGCAGCTTTAGGTGTCGCTTTGGATTAAATTTAACGCAGTTTCTTCTTCTAATTAAATCAAAATCAAATCACCTCTTTTTTGTCCTTCCCCCTCCTCCTCTCGTTCTCTCCTCCTTCTTACCTCCCCTCCCTGCACACACACATAATTAAGGGGAGGAGAGAGGATGAAGATGCGTCTGTATTTCTTAATATGTTCTTGTATGTGTGTGTCATGGCCGCCTCTTTTCTTTTTTTCCCGTGGCTCATCACCTTTCATACTCCCCCCCCTCCTCTTGAGTCCCCTCCCTTTCTCCCCCCTCCACCAGCTACATGCACCCAGCTGCCTATCCGCTGCACTCTGAGCTCCGATTGGCTGCCGGGGAACAGCAAGATGCAGGGCTCGGCTCTGATTGGGTGAGGGCGTGGAAGCAGGTGGTGCTGCAGGAGAGGAGGGAGGAAAGGAGGGAGGAAAGGAGAGGAGGAGGAGGGAGATGCTCTTTAAGGATGAGATCGGTCACCTCTCTTCGTCTGGGAGCCTCTTAAGATGAATATGATGCAGGAAATGGACACTGACAACAACAGAAGGAGGATAATTTAAGGGGGAATGGATTATTTGAGGAAGATGGCTGCAGGATTTTAAGGATTTTTGTTGTTTTTTGTCCTGGAAATTCTCTCTGAATCAGCTGGCTCCATTTGTGTGGTTTGAATATTCAGTCCGGTGAAGGATGGATTGACGGTTTGCAGCCGCAGCGTTCACTCGGTAGCGTTCTTTCTTTAAAATATTCATGTGTAATGATGAAGATGTCCTGTATTTAGCTCTGTTTGCATGCCCGCTCCTCTGTGTGTGTGTGTGTCCGTTTTTCGCTCCCGTCTTTAGGTGTCAGTTTGTTCTGCAGGACACTTGCTGCAATTACTGCATTCACGCACACACACACACATACCGCTGACACACAAACATTAGCTTAATGAGGCTGCTACATATGGTGCTGCCTGTGGAATGAATGGAGGAATATTCACACACAACACACACATTAATGCAGAGCCAAGGTTGCCATGGTAATCACAAGGGTCTCTCTATTATCATCACTGATGACAAATGATAACACACACACACACACACACACACACACTGTCTTTACTCACGTATACATCTTTTCACTTATAGATTTAACTTCAAATTAAATTAAATCACATTTTCATACATTTTTTTCTTACATTTTTTGTCATACGCTGATTAAATCAACAAATCCTGAGTATTATTTAAGCATTTTATTCATGCACACAACCACATCCGACTCTAGGAACCCTGCACCAGTAGTAAAAGGTAAATAGGGACAAAAATAGGGGCAAATATTGCACCTTTTGAGGATATTAAGTCTTTCCAATTGTGCGTTTTTGTGAGGAGAGTGTGAGAGTTGTAACGTTAGTGTCTTTAAAGAAATATCTGCACATGATAGATGATAAAATGTGACTTTGAAAGTTAGAAGTGCGTCTACAGAACACGTAGGAATGAGCTTTTGTGGCATGATGCAGTAAAAACGATAAAAGAAGTGGAACATGTAAGTGGAGGAAAGCTTCTCCCTGTTATCTCTCCTCTCTTTCCTCGGGGAGTAAGGGAAGGTAAAGCGTGCAGCCTCCCTTGTGCCTCAAACCTGGAGCTCTCCTGTAGATCTAGGCTGTTCCATCAAATGTTTGTTCCATTTAGCAGCTTCTAAGGACAAACATGACCCTCTACTGCCGTATCTATCACTCCAAGATGCTAAATCATCTCCACCCAGCAGCTGATTGGTTCTAAGATCATCCCTCATTTTCTAGGGGACCCCCCTGGAGTTCATTCAGGGGCCTCTGGGTGATGCTGGAGCGAAGCACACTTATCAAAACGCTCCATGTTTCTCACTTTAATGGACAGGAAATCAGTGACCTGGTGATAACGGTGTGTTTCTCCCATGCAGCGTCACAGCCTCAGCAGAGGGTTTCATCCTGGTCATCGACAGACGACTGGACCGATGGGCCGCCGTCAGGACTACCCTGCTCCGCATCGCTGTAAGACCCTTTGTGTGTGCAAGTGTGTGTGCAAGGAGTAAAGTCAAATATTCACCTGATATTACTTAGGAATTAAAGCCTGTTTTGTGGCGGATTTTAGAAGCAAACAGGTGCCAAGGTGTAAAAACACCAGAATTACCCTTTAATTATTTATGAATAATCACAAAATGCTCTCAATTAGGACGATAAAAAGAACTTTTTTTAATGAACACTTTCTTAAAATGTAAATTAAACCTTCTAGACTAGAAAAAAAGCACATAACCACATCATCAAACATTAAATATGTGTAAAAATAGCAAAATCAGCTTCAAAATGTGTTTTATAATCGTAGTCTTTGGCCTAAATCTGTGTTTCAGTTTGTTTGTGTCCCAGTGAAGCATCTCTGACGACCACACAATAGCTGTTTTGGTGTGTGTGAGGATTACTCTACATGTGTTTAACACAGATCTGTGGGTGTAGCTGCTGTAGTCAGCTGTGTGTGTGTGTATAATTTGGATTGTCACCACCTGGAGTAATGACTATTTTGGCATTCGCTGTGTGTTTTGCAGCTCGTTCGAACCTGCATATTACGTGCATGTGTTCTGGTTTGGTCACAGTTTTAGTCACCGGCTGTGTGTAGGATGGAGCGCTGAGAATTAGGTGACTGTGTTGTGTCAAAGCGAGCGAGGCAGGAGGGGAGTTAAAAATACCGTCTCATGCAGGAGTGGGTGGCGGAGTCTCACAGCCCGACGAAATGCCGTCATGTTTGGGAGAGGAAATCCAAACGAGCGAGAGTCTAATTGTGTTTTTGTATCTGTGTGCTATTACCCTACTGGCCTACTTCTTCAGCAGGGTGAAACTTTGACTCCTCTCTTAGATGTTAAAATGCAGAAGAAGAGGGAAAGAGCGGGGGATTTTGAAAGGGGATGTGAAACGAGGCGAGGGAGGAAGCATAAGACGGCAGAGAGGCAGAGCGGGGAACAAATTTACATCAGAGAGACTTTGAAAGTGTGTGATCGCTGCTCTCTGAGGCCCAGGCAAATATGAGAGGGATAAAAAAGAAGAGTGAGGTTTGGGTTCGGGAGTCTTGATTGCTGCCTTTGATTTATATTTCAGTTTAAAACATGATATCCCAAAAGTTCAGTCAGGAGAAGGTGCAACACGGTGAATACTCTGCTCTGATCTCCTCAGTCATTCATCAAATTGTCTCAACTTAAAGCTCCTGTGAGGAATTTTAACCAGTTATGAAACACGCTCATATTAACGCTGTTGCCTCCGAATGACAGAGCAGGTCTAGACCGAACTCAACAAAGACCCAAGATCAAGACAGGATAAGATCCAGTCCCATCTTACAGACAGGACTCAGTCTGATCTCATCTTAATCCACCATGAGCAGAGCACTTTGCAGCATTTAGCAAGTTACAGTGGCAAGGACAAACTTCCTTTAACAGGCAGAAACCTCCAGCAGGACCAGAGTCATGTTAGACACACATCTGCTGAGACTGTGTTGGAGAGAGGGCTAGAGGGAGATGAAGAGAGAGAGAGATGATAGTGGTGAGACAGATAGTAGTAGTTGTAGCAGCTGGAACCTACGAGACAAGGGAGCTCAGGGACTGCTTTCCTACTGTTATTGCAAACTTTGCACATTTTGAGCAGCTGCTAAAGTTTTTCAGCCGTTTGGGGGGGCCCTGCTGGTCTGGGGCCTTGCCTTTTGACAAGCAGCACTTCTAATTGGCTACAGTAAAGGTCATAAAGCCTGCCTCCTCCATTATAACAGATGGGACATGGCTCAAACTATAATTTAAAACAAATAGCTCTCATCATGCTGCTTTATGTGCAAGTGTTGAATTTTCTGAGAACTTACTTTAATTAGTTATTTGATGCTAAAAGGAAAGGATGTGACGTCATGATTAACAGCTCTGTTGACCAAGGAGGCTCCTGCAGCAGATCAGAGGAGGAACACAATATTTGACCTCTTTGCTGAGCATTATCTCTTCTTCGTGTGTCACGTTTCTTTGCCTTGATGGCGCTTCAACTGCTCTGAAATGTGACAAATGCAGCGTCCTGGCTCCCATAAATCACTGCCGCAATAATCCTGAGATGTGAGGAGAATTACTGGAGAGAAATCCACAACAAAGAGGATGAAAAGTACAGAAAAGCTTACACCAAGATCCCTTAATGACCCGTGACATCATTTTCAGAGAATGAAATGACAGAGATTTCAACAAAAGGAAGCTTAAAATACATATCTAGCATCTCGTGTTGCTTTAACAGCGATCTTTCGAGGTGCTGTAAGAGAGGAAAAAATAGAAAACTAGTCCAAGGGAACAAAGAAACACAAAAGCAGAGCAGAGAAAGAGGTAAAGGGTAAAAAAAGGAGAGGTGAAAGGAGGATGAGAGGTCCCGCTGAGAGGCTCCTGCTACCACGCTGTGACACTCCCACCTCCCTCTCCACATAATAAGGTTTGAAAAGGTGTGAGACTCATTATACCTGACTGTAGCTTCATCTTTATTATTTCTTTATCCTTCCTGAGTTTGATTTTTGGCGAGGTAAGCAAAGTTAAAGAGCAAACTGCAAGAATGTGTCCATGTGAGGCGACACAGACGGAACCTCTGAAGCGTATTTATTATAAAGAAACTTTCTAATATACTGTGGCGTGATTAATTTACTGCTTTCATGTTTGAGGAGCAGAATACATGAATTCAGAGTGAGAACGTTTGAAGCAGACAGAATTAAAACTTCACCTGAAGGCAGGAGGAGCAGGTGGTGTCAGCCGCGTCGCTCCTCCTCTGTCCCTCCAGCTTTATGTTTTATGGTTCAGGTCCTTTTTTTGTCCGCCGGCCAATCACACGCAGGTTTACTGGAGAACGAAGGTCGTTCGTCTTCCCGTGAGAGGCTCGGCTCATCAAGGCCGTTCAAGGTCGCCTGCTGCCGTTTGCTGATTCCACGCTGTTAAGAGGAGAAAAACAGAGGAGTGGGCAGTATTGTCATGTAAAGAAGAGATTAGAGTGCAGCACGTGTACAGAGGCTCTCACACTCTGTACACAGATGGTGCTGACCAGCAGATTAAATCTACTGTCACAAAATACAGATGAGACAAAAAATGATCGTCCTCGTGAAATGTGCAACAGCTGCCTCACAAGAACAACAAAAATCAAATCATACTGTAGCAGCCACAAATGTTTTCAAGACAGGACTGAAGGCAGGACAGCTAAGCACCTGGACTCTTCCACTCTAGAGTCATGTCTGGTTTTAATGCAGTGACTTCCACTCCAGAGTCATGTCTGTTATTAATGCAGTGACTTCCACTACAGAGTCAGTTCATTTTTCTGTATTTTAGTCATAAAACTTCTTTAATGACAGCTCTGTTATCTGTTCAGCAGATTGTTAGGAGGGTAAATCGGGTGAATCCACTCTCAGTCTCCGTCTGCTGCAGATGTTGTTGTGATTGAAGGTGATAAACATGCAGCCGCCCGTGCACACAGTGACATTGCTGCAGGGTTAACACACAGACAGCTCTGCAAACAAACAGCTTAAAAGCACAAACTCCTCTCCTATGCATGTCTTTGTTATAAATGTTTCACCTTTCATGTCCAAAAGCAACAGCGAGACTACATTCAGAGGCAGTTTGAGCATTTTGAGGGAGGCGTTTTAATATCCAACTCCCGGGGGAGCCACGTGGACGACTGGAGCCGCTTCTCCTCCCTGAACGAATATAAATCACCCTGGTCAACAGAAAATCACATCCTAATCCTTATCATTTATTTATGGGGCTTTTTTTATCCCTCAGAAGTGTGTGTGTGTGCACGTGTGAGTGTGTGTGTGTGTGCATTAGCATGTCATTTGTCAGGGGGATGCAGCGAACAGATTGTGTATTGTCATGTTAATGTGGAGGTACAAATTAAACCAGGACCTCTCAGGGTTTATTGAATTTAATGGGCTGTAATCAGGGATAGATTGCTCATTGTGTTGTATTTTTAATGAGTCTACTGTTTTATTTCTGTGAGAGTTTTATTTAGGAGCAGTTTTTGGCGAGGACTGGAAAAAGAGAAAATGTAGAACGAGTGCTGAATTTGAAAACCTGGCTCTTTTGCATCAACATCCCAGCAGTGTGTAAAAGTGTGTGTGTAAAATTTACGACTGAAAGAGCGACATCGACTTTCAGAGAATATCCTTTTCTGTCTGTCGTCTTTGATTCGTCTCACACACACTCCCCGTCTCTCGCTTGTATGACGTGATGCACTTTCCTGCAGTGTGTGTGTGCAGCTCTGTCTCTCCTTCTAGATTCAGTTAAAGCCTCACTCTGTGTTTTTTTGTAATCCCATCAAAGAAAACGTGTAATTTATGAAGATTATCAGCTGTTTTGGATGCAGGAAGTAGCCATTTTATCGAGATGTGGACACTAGATTGAGTTATGTGCTGCAAAACGGCCTGAAATGTGTGTAAAGATGTTCCTGACTTCCTCCAGAACCCTTATCATCTGACCTCATGATGAGCTCAGAGAAATAGGGGGGACACGGGGGAACTGTTACGCTTTGGTTTCACTCAAAACGCCTAATTTATCACAACTTCAAAAAAAACAAAAAACAGCAATGTCTGGTATATTTTTAATGCTTCTATGCGACTGGACTTTATTTATGGTAACACTAAAGGTTTCATGAGCTTGTTACACATCTCCGAGCATGCCTCTGGTCCTTGAATGTGTGTGTGTGTGTGTGTACATGTCAGCTAGCATCGATTTATGATGCCTAACAGGGTGGAGCAATTCACTCAGGGTTCCAGAGGAAGCCGTAACCAATAAAGCCTTTCAGCTGAGTGGCCTCCTGGGCTGCAGTCTGTGTGAGAAGCAATTCTACGCTTTAACCTGTGTGGGTGTGTGTGTGTGTGTGTGTTTGTGGTGAGACAAAACCTGCGCTCGCTCCCAGCAGTCACGGGGCTAATTCACCTTGTAGTCACAGCTGTAAAGCGGCAGACGCAACAAGGGAGCAACTGTGAAGAAGTGTGTCAGTTTAGTGGATATTAAATCTCAGATTGCTCTCGTCACGGCGGTTTCAGCACCGCAGCGGTGGGATGGATGTTGTCGCTCGTGTCCGGCTTTATGGCTCTGCAGGAGGACGGATGAAAACAAAAGCCACTTTTCATTTTGACGGATAAACAATAAAAGCTTGTGCTGCAGAAAGCTGTAACAGAAAGCACGACAAGTTATAGAGATACACACACAGAGGCGGGTTCAGCTTCCCTTAGATTTTACAAGATATCAAATTAAATGACTCTGTTTTTAATGCAGTGATTTCCACTGCAGAGTCATGTCTCTATTTAATGCAGTGATTTCAGATCCACTTCCAATTTAAAGTGTTGTGGGAGACTGAAAGTAAACATGGCTGACTTTCTTCCCCCCTCTCTCTTTCTCCATCAGGGTTCATTTCCAGGGATCTTACACTTGGTTCTGGTGTTGCGTCCCAATACTTTGTTCCAGCGGACTCTGTCAGACTTCTTGTTCAAGTTCAACAAGGATGAGTTCAAAATGAAGGTGAGTGGGTTTCTCTGTCTTCTGTGATGCGTTCATGGTCCTGTGAGTACTTCATCAAAGGATTGTCTGTTTCAGGTGGTGATGCTGAGTTCGGTGACTGAGCTCCATGCTTATATCGACCCGGGACAACTGACCACAGAGCTGGGAGGCACGCAGGAGTACTGCCATGAGAGCTGGATCTCACATCGCACTGTAAGTACATCTTTCTTCATCAAGTAAACAGCTCCTGATTATTTGTACGCATATGAACGAACTTGAACTTGTCGTCTGCAGGCCATCGAAGCGTTCGCCCTCATGGTGAAGACCACGGCTCAGACTCTGCAGGCGTTCGGCACTGAGCTTGCAGAGACAGAGTTACCGAATGATGCAGAGGCTACCACCGGCCTGCTGCACACACACACGCTGAAGAAGGACACGATGAAGGTCAGACTCCTCTCATTTATGTTAGAGTTAATTAGAAAACGCAGCATGCAGACTCTGACAAATGTTTGTTGGACTTCTAGGAGGACCTACAGGTGGCGCTGTCTCAAGGAGGACGTCTGCTGGAGTGCATAAACGAGCCTCTGCAGACGGACCCTGAATACAGCATGACCTACGACGAACAGGAGAACTTAGCGACTGTACAGAGGTAGGGGAGAGTTTGATAGAAGGATGCATGATGAGAGGAGGGATGGAAGTGATTGATCTTCTTCTTCTTCCTGTCAGACTCCTGGGTCAGCTGGACGAGACAGAGACGGCGTTCGACGACTTCTGGGAGCGCCACCGCACCAAGCTGGAGCAGTGTTTGCAGCTGCGCCACTTTGAGCAGCACTTCCGTGAAGTGAGTGGATCAGACTTGTGGGAAACACAGCATGCAGGTGATACCTCAGACTGAACCCTGTGTGTTGTTCCAGGTGCGCGGCCAGCTTGAAGCCACGTCGGAAAGGTTGTCCGGCTTCTCAGAGGTCAGCGTGAACCCCGCCCACGCTGAGCACGTCCTCCGAGAGCTGAGCGTCCACGAGAGCAAAGCCTGCGTAAGACAAACACACACTCATCACTTTCACCTGCATCCTTGAGCCTGTACGCTTGATAATATAATCAATGTCACACACTCCTCCCTCCCTCGCTCCCTCAGAGAGTGCTGTTGTGACAGAGAGGTGGAGGGAGCACGTGTGAGCATGTGCAGGTGTGACATACGTGATGATATTAGGCTTCGGTTTAACAGGTTTTCCATGAAGTGTAAATAAATATGGAAGAGACTTTAAACATCTCTCTCTGTGTTTCCACAGGACATATTGGACTGCGCCTTGTCCCTCGCCAGCGAAGGCGACCGGCTGATAGAGAACTCCCACTACGCCGAGGACTCCATCCGGCCGAAGTGCAGCGAGCTCAGAGGCGTCTGCGAGGACATCAGCTCCACCCTGAGGAGCAAGAAGACCCTCCTCCTCAGAGCCATGGAGCTGCACCACTCTCTGGAGAAGGTACAAAGCTTCCCAGGAGGAGAAAAAACAATAAGTCTTACCTCATTGCTTTTGACGTTAAAGCAATGTTCTGATTCCTCTCAGGCGTCTCGGTGGTGCGAGGACGGGATCTTTCTGTTGGCGAGCCAGCCGGTGGACAGGTGTCAGTCTCAGGACGGTGCTGAAGCCGCTCTGCAGGAGCTGGAGCGATACCTGGACACAGCTGCTGTGCACTCGATCGCCGACCGGAGTGCCATCTGCTGCCAGTATGAGGCTGTGCTCACCGCTCAGCTCAGGGTCAGTTATGATGATTTAACACTTAAAACACAGCTTTAACATTGCTCTCTTTAAACCCACCAAAACCCCTTTGAGAAAAACAGCATTTCTAAAAAGCAGAGCACAGAAGCATCTGTCGTATTTCTCACTTCATAAGTTAGCTTGGTTGTGTTGTTGTGTTGTTGTATTCTGCATGCACCAACCCTCAAAATGCATCATTGTGTGGTTTCTCTGTGCGCTTAAAAGGCTCTTTTTAAACCCCATCGCGTCTCTTTCTCCTCCAACCAGGACCAGGTGGAGCGAGTCTTCCAGAAGCAAACGTCCGTCCAGGAGATGTTCGAGAAGCGGCGCGTCAGCCTGAAGAAGCTCGCCGCAAAACAGACCCGACCCGTCCAGCCTGTAGCACCCAGACCCGAAGTCAAGTCCCCTCTCTCCTCCCCGAGTACGTCTGGACCAATAACAAACTGATGCATCAAAAGAGAGCGGCTGCATCAGAAGTCAGGGTGCTAATCTTTACTGTGTGTTTCAGATCAACAGAGAAAGGAGAGGAGATACTCTGCAGATAACGTCATCTGCAAGAAGGTGAATATGCATGTTTTTAATGCAGCATTGTGTCTTTTTGAATCATATTGATGTGATTATGTAGCAGGAATGTTCAGAGATGTTTGAAAGTGTTAAAATGTGAGATATTTGTGTTCCCAGGCGGAGTCTCCGGTTCATATCGGCGGCACCAGACACGCATCTCTCTCAGAGGAAGAAGAAAACCTGGCAGTCCTGAGGCGGTGAGAATTCAACGGTTGACTTCATAGGCGAACTTTGAGGAGTTTTGAAGTCTCAGTTTGATTCTGAAAGTATTTTATTTTGTGTTTCAGTCACGTGATGAACGAGCTGCTGGAGACGGAGAGAGCGTACGTGGAGGAGCTGCTGTGTGTGCTGGAGGTGAGAGCTCATCACAGTTTCAGGACGTAGAAATTTGAAGCTTGTGAACTTTTGAATGCAGATTTAAAACTTATGTTTTTCAGGGCTATGCAGCAGAGATGGATAACCCCGCCATGGCTCACCTCATCCCCAACACGCTGCTCAGCAAGAAGGACGTGCTGTTCGGGAACATGTCTGAAATCCACCAGTTTCATAAAAGGTACTGAGGCGGGATTATTCCCAATCATCCCACCGTCACGTTAAAATGCAGGATACCGTACAAACCCGAGTAAAGGACGGGTTACAAACCCAGCAGAAGGGCGGATGAAAGACAGTCACAGTGATTGTCCAGAACGAAGGGTCCCAAAAGTAGGCAGGGTTAATCAACAAATGAGGCGGGGTTATGATGCTGAAGCAGAGACTTTTAAGAGCCAAGAAACATGGAGTCCTGAGCAGACGATGAGCTTAAAAAGATTGTCTTAAAAATGCAAAAAGAGCGGCTTGACAGGAGAGTACTTGTTCCAAAAATGAGTCTTAATGGGGGTGTTGTCTCATGTTCAGATCAGTACGGTTCTTTCTTGTACGCACAAACGATAGTCGATAACTCACGAAAGAATACACAATGAGTTTTGCGTGTAACATTCGTGTCGTGTTGTTTCTGCAGGACGTTTCTGAAGGAGCTGGAAGCGTACACCGACTGCCCAGAACTTGTGGGCCGCTGCTTTTTAGAGAGGGTGAGTCCTGACGTCAAGTCCTTCTCCTGTCACTCACTCACAATGCTCCAAAAGAAAGTCAAATGAATATCTATGGTTCTTTCAAATGTGTTTTTCTGTGTGTGCAGATGAAGGACCTGCAGATCTACGAGGCGTACTGTCAGAATAAACCTCGCTCTGAGAGTTTGTGGCGACAGTGCTCCGACTGTGCCTTCTTCCAGGTGTCACTTTCACTTCCTAACATCACCTTTATCCTTTTATAACTCTTTAAAAATACAGAAACTCAAACTACTTCCATTTAATCGTGTGTTTCTGCACCAGGAGTGCCAGAAGAAGCTGGAACACAAACTTGGTCTGGACTCCTACCTCCTCAAACCCGTCCAGAGAATCACCAAGTACCAGCTTCTGCTCAAGGTGAGCTGTGCACACGAGGCGTTAACCAGTGAGTCTGTGTGTTGGCGTTGTTCTCACTCTGCTCGCCGCTCTGTGTCTGCAGGAGTTACTGAAGTACAGTAAAGGCTGTGACGGCTGTGACGACCTGCAGGAAGCTCTCTCCTCCATCCTCGGGATCCTGAAAGCTGTGAACGACTCCATGCACCTCATCGCCATCACAGGATACGAGGTCAGAGCAAACACAACACTCAGGGGAGTGTGTGACAAATCAGAATGCAGCATCTTCTGTGTCTAACGTCTGCATTTCCACACTTTCAGGGTAACCTCTCAGACCTGGGCCGCCTCATGATGCAGGGCTCCTTCAGCGTCTGGACGGAGCACAAGAAAGGTCACGCCAAGGTGAAGGACCTGGCTCGGTTCAAGCCCATGCAGCGGCACCTGTTCCTGCATGAGAAGGCTCTGCTGTTCTGCAAGAGGAGGGAGGAGAACGGGGAGGGCTACGAGAAAGCTCCGTCCTACAGCTTCAAACACTCGCTCAGCGTAAGCTCACGTCAGATTTTGATGTTTGCGTAGCTTCATTAAAAGCTGAAGATGACCGTGCGTGTTCTCTTTCTTTCAGATGAGTGCGGTCGGCATCACGGAGAACGCCAAAGGAGACAACAAGAAGTTTGAGATCTGGTGCAACTCCAGGGATGAAGTCTTCATCGTGCAGGTGACGTCTAACATCTCAGCTGCTTCCTGTAACCACAGAAGAAGACCAAACACGCTAATGCTGCGTCTTTCTTTTTCTAATCTCAGGCTCCGAATCCAGAAGTCAAAACGTCATGGGTGAACGAGATCCGCAAAGTTCTGACCCAGCAGCTTCAAGCCTTCAGAGGTAAGCTGACACAAGCTCGTCTGCGTTGTTGTTTGTGCACCTCACCTCCTTACATCCTCACCTCCTCATCTCCTTACCTTCTTTAACTGATTTGTTGTTGCGTGTTTTTAAGATGCACGTCAGCAGAAGAGCTCAGACCCGGTGTCCCCGAGTCAAACAAGCAACACCTCCATCTCCCTCAGGTCGGCGTCCACACTTGTGAATATTTCTCACCACACAGGTAAGAATATCTTCATTTGTTGTAACGTCTTCTTCTTCTTCTCTCTCAGTCCTTTTCGTAGCAACGGTGTGAAGAACCAGAAGAAGCAGGAGGAGAAGAAGACAGAGCCGAGCACGATATCAGAGATCAGCTCGTTGCCCCGGCACAAAGGTGAAAGTCCAAAACGCGGCGCACGCAGACTATCTGTCTGGAAACTTCTGCTCGAGTGCTCAAAAACCGTCTCCTCTTCTTCATCACCTTCATCTCCACGCTTCCTCTATCTCTCTCTCTCTGTGCGCTCTCTCTTTCTTTCTTTCTTTCTTTCTTTCCCCCCGTCCTCCATTTCAAATCATCGTTTCCAGATGAGCCGGTGACGAGTCCGACCACTGACCGGTCCTCAGTGGCTAAAAAGCGTTTTACTTTGCAGGGCTTCAGCAACCTCAAGAGTCCGAAAGGTAACAGAACAGAAGCTTAGAGCAGCTTAGAGTCACTCATTCCAAACACATCCTTCCTTTAGGGATGAGAAATTTAATGCATGTCATGGAAATAAATCCACAAACTTCTATAAATCCTGCTTTTTAAATCTTATGAGTAACTTTAACAATCATCACCATGTTCAGGTTATGTTTATGCATTTACTAGGATAGGTTATTTCCAATTTTTTGTCTAGTTATCGTGCAAAACTGCGAATTTTGTAGTGCTAACTTAAGCAGCATTAAAACCTATTATTTAATTTGATAAAGGAGTAGCTAACAGTGTTAATCTTCACATGTAGTTAACCTGATTTAAAGCCTGCAGCAGTGTAACACTGGCCTCTTCATGAGGTGACCTACTGCTGCCCTCGAGTGGTAAAACTGTGGCATTGCATCTGCAGGTTCTCCAACTGAAGATGCACCTCCAGTGTTTTTAAGAGCTGATGTCTGGTGTAGATATTTAATAACAGCTGCAAACCTCTCCTCTTCTTCCCCCTATCTCTTCTTCTTCCTCCTCTCTTCACTATCTCTGCTTGGGTGTCGAGCAGGCTCCGCCTTGAGCCCTGAGCACGGCTCCAAACGGCACATGGTCAAGAGCGACCCCACCCCGTTTGGGTTCAAAGGTATATCATCGCCCCTGTTACATGGACCATCTTATCACCGAGGCCATCAATCATCCTCACTGTCGTCAGCGTGACAGTTTTAAACATGTGGTGTGCTTTCACAGATTATCTGCAGGTCCTGGAAGTAGTCGAATCAGCGACGTCGGCGACTTTAAGTGTCATAAAATATCTTAAATGTAGCTTTTGTGTCTTTACGTTAGAGTCCTGGGTCCAATTTAGAGACATGCAGATACTCTGTGAAACATACATCATCATCATCGTCATCACTGGAGTATAACGTGCATTTTTTAAGAGAAGGTTTTGGAGAAATCTTGTGCAGTTAATTCCTCGAGGTAGCTGCTCTTCGTCCGAGGACTAAACGATCTCACCTCCACCTGTCTGACTGATTTGCCGCCTGTTTCTCTCTCCAGACCCGCCTCCTCATGTCAGTCTGAACAAAGTCAAATGGATGAGTACCTCTAGTCTGTTACAGAGCAAGCGGCGAGGTACACGGCCGCTCTGAGGAGGATGTTTGCTGTGTGTGTGGTGGTCATGAGTGATTTTTGAATAGAGGTAAATGTAGTTCCAGAGTGACCCTCCATTCTGGGCTTTAAGGCTCATCTTCCCTGAATCAGTCGCTCTCTCTTCTTGGTGGTTCTGGATGTGTGGTGTGGAGAATAATGAGCGAACACGACTTTGGATGGAGTTTGGTTTGATTCCTGGGATCTGTCTGCTCTCTGCTGTGATTCTGGTTTGACTTCTGAGTGTTTAAAAATGTTTAAAAACCACAAACTGCTCTTAAGAACTGGACGTCGTCACCCCTTAGTTTGGGGACTACTTTTTGAAGCACAACCGCCGCTTGCAGCTCACTTTTATGCACCATATTTGGATAAGGGGGTGGAGCTAATCAGGCTAATGCTTGGTTAGCTAGCTCTAGCATGTAATGCAGAGTAACAAAAGTAATAGGGTTACTGGTGGCCGTTAGGAAGATTGCAGGCATTAGCTTCACTTTCAGACCCAGACATGACGTCCACTTCTTACACAGCCTGTGGTAATGTGTTGATACACCTTTTAATATGTTTGGAGAGAGCACTTCCTGTGGCCCTGTGCTCCCCCTTGTGGAATTAAAGTGTTACTGTGACTCTCTTTCTCCAAGTGGCATTAAGCATCCTCTCATTCACGAATATGTCACACCTTTATAAACCTGTTTTAAAAGCACGGTCTCTAAATTTAGAGTTTGTCTGAGATTAATTCATGTTTCACTTTATTGAATGAGTGTCCGAGCGAGCGTTTTGATGCCACGTGGAGTCAGAGTGATATAGATTCACTCCTTGTTTTTAAACTCCTCCTCTCCTCCTCCTTCAGGCTGGAACAAGGCGTCTCTCTCGGTGGACGCCACGGAAGAGAACGACGGTTACTCCAGCAGCGAGGACCCCATGAACTCTGACCCCGAGGACGACGTGGGAAAGAAGCTGGTGAGTCTTCACTTGGAGTGTTTTCCCCCCCTGACTCTTTCAGACCTATAGAGATGACACTGTCCTCTGTGACCTTTGACCCTGCAGGCTCCTGGGAAGTACACCGTGGTGGCGGACTGTGAGAAGGCGGGACCTCAGGAGCTGTCCGTCAAAAGCGGGGACATGGTGCAGCTAATCAGAGAAGGAGAGGAGGGACAGTGGTAAACAGCTTTACAGTTTGAACGTTATAGACGCAGATTTCTGTGTCAATTTCTGTAATAATCAGGTGCAGAAACATCTTTAAAAGAAGCTTTATAGAAAGAGATGAGTGTAAACTCTCTGTCTGTGTTTCCTCTGCAGGTTTGTGAAGAACCTCCGTACCACTAAGGAGGGCTGGGTGGCCGCAGCGAACCTCCTCAGCCTCATCTCAGAGTCCAAGTCATCTCAGTCGCTCAGCAGCTCGGGTATACCTCCATGATGTTTCCTTCCCTCTTGTGTTGATGCAGCAGCTCAGATCTCTTCCAGAAGCTTGTTATTATCACCGTTATTATAAAGTTGCATGCTTTGCAGGACTTTAAAGTGTCGCAGCACGCCTGGAAAGTCATGCAATGTGACAAAATGTGAAAAAATGTGACGTTTTAAAGGTCTCTGATAAGTGCAATGCAAATTTGCTAACGTTTTTTTTAAGTTAATGCCTGCTCCTGACATTTCTTTCTTTATTAAGTTGGAAAGACGGGTGCAGCATTTTCACAAAATAGAGCACATAAATTATCACGAAACGATCTTTTACAGCAACAGTCACACCCATTCTTAGATTATATTCTGAGTGCATCATTTACTTGCACTTTCGAGTGGATATAAACACAGCTTCTGCGTCTGGAGTCCTCTCTTCTAACTCTGTTGTTGTTGTTCGTGTGTTCGTCCTGCAGATGGCAGCGTCTCTGGCAACATCAGCACTTCTTCCAGCTGCAGCGAGACTTACACCAGCTACTCCGACATCAAACCCTGACCCCTCCCCGCTCTCCATCCCTCGACTGAACAAACATTTCCCATACATACGGATTTATAAAAACATACAATCTGACCCCAACAGGAGGACAAGATCATCACGAAACTCCAAAGCTATCATCGGAGCTGCAGAAAGCTCATTCCACTCCGCAGTATTACTCTCTTCTTTTAAATTTGTTCCCTTTTTTTAGACAAATAGGGGTTGAATTAACTCAAAGGTACAAAGAATTTTGGCTTCATTTGGAGGCTGCAAATCTTAAGATCAGATGTCCACCAAACTCCATTCATAAAAATGCTGATTTAACCTGCAGCAGAGTTCCTGCAGGTTCATTCTGCAGGGATCTGTTTGCATTCCTGTGTGACTTTCTGCGACAGATATGTTCGTTAAACTGAGCTGTTCATGTAAAATCTCACATGTGAGCGTAGTCAAACCAGCTGATTGAACAGCATTGAGGCAGGAACTCAGAGTAAAATCACTGCTTTTCTAAATGGAGTCTGTTGCGTTTAAAGAGAGCGATATACAGCTGTTTCTTGTGTTTTAAAAAAGCACCAGAACAGCAGTATTGTTCGTTTTTATTTGGTAATGTCGTCTGACCCTTCATGAACAACCCTGAGCCTGTTGGAGGCACAACAAAGCACTTTTAAGGGACTTCTTCTGAGCACGCAAAATCACCCCAACGTTCATGTTTCTGCTCTTGTGAGAAGCTGATGTCCTCGCTCAAGTAACCGCTCTGATATGTAGCATCAACGTGCAGATTTAGAGAATCCAAACTCTGAATTTCAGCTTAGAAACTGTTGAAACCTCTCCTCCTTGAACTCCTTCAGCTTCACACCTTCAGAGACAGACACGTCGGCTCACATTCATCAAACACTGTGAAACGTAGCAGCTGGCTGCAACAAGGAAACCCTCTCAGTGGTGTCAGTGTTGCTCATTCTCCCGTTTAATGATCCTGTTTCCTTCACTAACTCCCCCACCTCTGATGTCACCTCCACGCCTCCTTCACACGGCAGCTTGGAACAACTCCTGAACCTCTTTGTTCAGGTTTGGTGTCACTCCTCTGATCTGATCTGGATTCAGCTCTCAGGAAGCACAAGAAGAAGAAGCCGTGTGGGCAGGCAGGTGTGACTGCATACCTGCTTATGTCACCTGAAATGTCTTTGTGTGTGGGCATTCCTGCATGTGTGTGTGTGTGCTGCAGAAGTAACCCAGCGAGGTTACATTACTTCAGAGCCTGACCAATATCTCTGTGCGCTGATACGAACGAAGCTCAGAGAGGTTAGGAGGGATGATTCATGACTGAGGATACCAGTGGAAGAAAATCTGACACACTGGAACTGTTACCTGAAGAAAAATGGCATCTTATGACTGCTTATGTTTTCTTAAACTTCTTGGAAACTAAAACTCAGTCCGTTTACTTTCATACAAGACAGAAAAATCTGCAAATTCACTAAAATCAGAGGACCTAAACTTTAGACTGCAACGACCCTGCTCTTTAACAGGCACAACAACGGATTAAAAATAGTGTCTGGCTCCTTATAGTGACTATCATTACCAAAACATAACCCAACCTGTGTTATCTTGCTGATTTAAAAGCCTAGAACAGATTTATCACATGCTTTTTCTAGAAGAGTGCTCTCTGACTCTGCAGTTTAAAGTCCTCTCAGCACTTATCCTGCAGGGTCAAGTGAAAACATGAGCATATGCAACATTTTAGTGCTGCAACATGCACAAAAAGAAGAGTTATATCAATTCAAGATGATAAAGTTCACCATATTGGATGACGTATTTTTAATTGGCTTGATTTGTCGCCCTCAAATATAATTTCCCACATCGGTCAGGCTCTTATCTCCCAGAAGTTGCAGACACAAGTGGGATCTTGTTCTTATGTGGACAGTTGAGCTTCAGTTCTATGTTTGATATGTAATGACATCACGCATCAGGCCGCTTCAAGGTAACAAACTGAGAAAACAAACACACGCTTTAACCGCTCTCCTCACCTTTCTTTGCTCAACACAGCAGCAACAAAAGCCGTCTTTGTCCCCTCCCTGCGCTCCCAGCCCCGCTCAGGCATGTGACAGCATCTCCACGTCGAGGCCCTGTCAGACCTCCGGCTGCACCGCCTGAGAGAGAGGGAGGGAGAGAGCAATATGTGTTTACTCGACGCCTCGATGTAGCTGAGGATGAACGGTGCAAAAACAACAATGACAAAAGTCTGACTTTCAGTGTGAGTCTCACAGCAGGGGGGCGGAGAGGGAGAGAGGCTGTTTATACAGGTTGATAACACAACCAGCTGCTGTGACACACTTCTTTATACACAGACACACACACACACTTGCTATTCTGAATGCTGACACCTTTTTCTTACATAGTTTTCAAGTGTCAACATGTTTTTTATACCATGACATTTCTACTGAATCCAGAAGGCGCACTGTAAAACAATCTCTTCTTGTTTTAAACGTTGAATGTTTGACTCCGTGACTTAAACACAAAAACCAGCCCCCCCGCCTGTTTCAGTCCCACGTCTGGCTTGCAGTCGTCTACTTGAAACCATGTCTCACTGTTGTTTTGTGACTTTTTCTTTATTTGGGGCAGTGTGGAACTATTTTTGTACTCAGATCATGTAACACGTTGTCCCTGTGAAACGAAGGACTCTAGAAAAAGGAAGAAACTACTTTACAGGCCTGTCTGTGTCAAACTGTGGCTGGTATTCAGTGTCGTGAGTTCTGTAAGACTGAGAAATGTATGTTACACTTGTACAGATGTGTCCTCTATGGAAGACGATTAGAGCCACTGACAAATATTTCTTTAGGAGGTTGAGCCAGTAAAGATTTCTTTTTGGTTTTCTGACTTTAATTTCAGAACTCTGAGATCAAAACCAAACCCTTTTATTTTCAGTGGCCCTCATCCTCTTCCGTAGTCCTCTGATACCTCACTTTGTTTTCCTCCGGCGCATGTTTATTGTGAAGAGGATTCTTAGTTTTTGTGAGTCTTCTTGTCTCTCTGTACATCAGCATGTTCTTCATTGATCCAGTTTTAAAACTCTCACGTCCTCGCCGTGAACGAGGGAAGTATTTTATACCAGGCGCTGTCGTATTGTGTGAGAGTTTATTTTCTGCCCTCCTCTCGAAGCTGACACGGGCACTAAACTGGTCAGTTGTTTATTATGATCACACAATAAAGCTTCTTGATTTGTTTGTACTTTGGACTCTGGAGGCTGCAGAGAGGAGAAGGGATGTGATCTTTTTTTAGTTTCTTTTTATGCAGCACATTGCAGCAACCACTGTCTTTATTTTCCTATTGTATCTACTGAGTATGGTGTTGATATAAATATATTATAATGAGATATCAGTGTATATTTGTACATATGTAATTCTGAATTGTATGTAAAATTAAAGCAGCTTTAATAAAGTCTGAGATGGTTTCCTCTATTGGCGTTTGCCTGTTTATGATTTATTTTATTTTATTTTGTCTTAATTCAATTCAATTTAAACCATAGAAATCAATAACAATAAAAATACAAAGGAGAGAGGAAGGAAAAAAACAGAATTATGAGAATTTTGTCCTATTTTTGTCAAATTAAACCTTTTTTAAATTGGTATTTGCGTTTTTATCATAAAGAACACTGTTATACTGCGTAATTTTAATAATAGAATGATATATTTTATTTTTATATTATTTTTAAATTGATTTTGATGTTGAATTAAAATAAAATCGATAAATAATCCATGTTTTGACATTTATTATTTATTTTATGCTAAAGCGTATCAGCAACCACATGCTAAAGAATCATCCAATGGGCTCTCCTCAGTTTAGCGCGTCATGATTTGTCATGGGGCTCGTTCCAATTAGTTTACAATCCTCCCTTTCATCTCCTTTACCCCTTCCTATTCCTGTTTAACGGTGTAAATAAGTCCTATCATATCTCGTGTATTATTTCATATCCTGAAAAGGTAACATAATTGTACTTTTTCGTGTTTTTAATGTGTGTTTTTCCTGTTTGACTTGATGCAAGGAGGCTCCGGGGGCTCGATGTGTGAGAACGTGAACGTGACTCAGCCGTTGCTGGAAAGATACAGATGTGAAAAGCTGGCGAGAGGGACACCAACAGCTACCGGAAGTGACGCGGTTTGCATTGTAAAGCTACTTTATCTGTATTAGAGCGATATAGAGCACAAACGTGGTGTTTTATTGGTTTAGTTTATGTATTATGATTGTGTTTTGATTTGTAGTTTTTGTTCAAACTGAAATTCAATCACGTTTCTCATAATTCGACAGTTATTCTAAAAGTATAAGGGCGAGTAAAGGTTTCACTTTGAAAGGTAGCACCGGAAGTCGTCGAATTTGTGCTCCTGCCACCTTGACAGCAGACTGGAAAGCGACCAGATGGAATTCAGCTCTGCCTTCTTAACAGATTCCTCTCATTTTAATTGTATCTCACACCTTTTTAACCAACTTCCCTGCTGACGAAGAACCCTGGCGTGACCACAGAGGCTAATCCGGGAGGCTCGGCTGCGCTGTGAACCGGGACGGGAGCGTTGAAGACCTTTAAAGATCCCCAAACATCTCCTCACTGAAGGTATCGTACTGTCGGAGAGCAGGAGCTAGGAGTTATCCTTCTGGGGGAGAAATATCAACCTTCGCAGTGTTTGTAACTTATTCTGGGGTTCATATGTAGAACAGCTTGGTGTGTCCTCTCAGTAATGTCATTTCAAGCAGGAGTTTCAGAGTCCTGTGATTAGCTTTGGAAATCTGTCAAACAAAAAGGGAGTTTAGCCTGGAGGCGAGAGGGGTGTAGCCTGTTTAAATCACACTGTCTGGGACTCTTTAAGCGGCCTTTCGTGTTGTATCAGTGCGTCATGAAACCTCATTAGTGGAAACAATTCAGTATGTGTGGTCTTTAAAGCTTCCGTAGCTTTAATTCACCTCAGCTTTCTGCTTTTTGTTATTTTTCCTCCTTGCTGTGTTACTTTAGACGACTAGTGCCAAGCTAGCTGCGATAAAAACGGGTCAGCTTCCGGGTGGGTTTTTCAAAATAAAACCGGATTTAATATTGTTTTGTGTGTCACTTGTTAGCTGTTAATTTACAGAAATTTGCTCTTTTTACTGTTTTAATCTCTCCATAACCTTTGATTGAGGAAGTATTATTTATTTATTTATTTAATTGTATATTTACCTCACCATTTTAACAATTATTATTATTATTATTTCATTTTATATTCACCTCATCATTATAACTATTATTCTTTTATTTTATGTTCACCAAATCAAATGTGATTCAAAGTGCTTTACAGCAATTGAAATAGATCAATAATATTAATAATAATAAAAATCTAATATATGATGACTAAACATGAAGCAGAAATAGATATAGAGAGACTAATGCACACCAAGTACAATACAATTTATATAAATAAATAACAAAAGGAAATAGTTAAGAAATAAGTTTAGACAATAAAGAAGGTAAAAATAAAAATCTAAGATAAATAAAAGCAATAAAAATAGCAATAAAAAATAGTAACAATACAATAAAGAATTGAATAAAATAAACAATAGAATATAAAAAATTAAAAATAATGATAAATTAAAATAAGTATTAAATATAGAGTAGTAAATATTGACATAATGGACAGATGTTGTAAAGCTGCTCAGGTTTTATCTTGAAACAAAACTCCCCTGCATCCTGTGTTTGTATGTCTCCCTCTGTTTACCTTCACAGACAGACAGATGGACCAGAATCAGATCCAGTAGACTCTGATGTCCTGGTAAGACGGGCCTGTCTCAGCTCAAGTGTTTTTAATAGTCCATTTGTAGAATATTACATTTTTATTATGATAAAACAAAGTTTGTATTTAGAACGACATTCCAGACATCAGTCTGTCTTCAGTTTCCAAAATCCCCAGATAGCGTGCTCGGTCATTCAAGTGCTCTTGTAGGTAGAACGCCTGTCTGGCAGACCGAACTGAGGGAACAGACGTCTTGGCTGCTCAGTTTGTTGTTCATTTTGGAAGATTACTGATGGATTTGAACGGGCTGTGTTGACCTCTTCAGGTATTTCCCTCCCCCGGACATTGTGCTGTCGAGAACCTGACCAGTCAACCGATAAACCAAGGTTATCATCCCATTCTGACATTATCATCAATCTCTGGACTCGGCCGGACATGCTGATGGTGCTTCTTTTTCCAGGGAGTGTGATGTAGTTCAAACACTTCTGTCCTTGCTTCTCCCTCGAGTCTTTGGCATTAAAGAACACATTCAGAACAAACCAGGCCTTCCTCTGCATCCCAGAAGAGGTTCAGTTTAATTAGAGGCAGACACCTTCAGAACACCTCCTCACATTCTTTTCACCTTTGATGAATCCAGAATGCTTTTAACTCCGACCCCAGGCGTCAACATTCCATATTCGGTTTTAATCAGAGTGTATTGTTTGATGCTCGATCACACTTCTGAAGCACTTCAGCCTCTGTGTAAAGTTTAAGCCCGTCGACCGTGGAACCAGTTTGTCTCCAAGTCGCTCTACAAGTTGACGTGAAACCTGTTTTCAGCCATGAAATACCTGAGTTATAATCCCAAGTGCTCCCGCGAGAATGACACGTAGGTGTGACGGGTTACTATCAGGCGAAGCTGGAATGACTTTGATTTGAGTCATCAGAGCCGCCAACTGCTTTGCACATTATTTACAGTGTGTGTTACACTTATCCCACTCTGTTAAAGGCATCTGATGAGCTCACTGCTGGCTCTTTTTCAATTCATGAATAATAAATAGATCACTGGTTCATTCCTTCCCTTTGAGCATGTCCATCTCTTTCTGGTGAGTCCCAGTTTCACTGTAAATAGTACGTTTCACAGAGGCTTCTCTGTGTGAAATAGGTAAAAATAGGACACTACTATTTCATTAAACCCCCCTCAAAAAAGAAAGTAAAGCGTGTAGCTCAGCTTGAATTATTCAGGATGTAGCAGCTAAGCGACCGCTCCACATGTCTGCAAACCAAAGAGAGTGAGCTATTCTCTTTCACATGTTTGCTCTAAGCTCATATATGTCACGACAAAGGTCACCACACTCTCTGGTAATCCAACAGAAATCTGCTCACAGCTTAAATATGTCATCACTTCCACATGTATGCACAACTTCATGTATGTGCTCCTGTCATGTGGCCGACATGTTTGTGTTAAGCTCTAATATGATAAGACAGGTTTAAATATATATGGAGGAAGCACCGTTTTTTTGTACCAGGCTGTAAAGATGTTTATTTCTGCTGTAAAGATCGTCTTCTTTGAATGGGTGTGTATGTGGTTTCCGGTGTTTCTGCAGCCGGCCTCTAGTGGACACTCAAGGAACTGCAGTTTTAAGCACTTCTGCATCGGCTTCAAATTCTTTTGTGAACTCCAAGTGTTACAACCACTTTTAATTTCAGGAGCAGCTTTACAGAGAGGAATAGAGACGTACTTTTACTTAAAGTTATTTTATCATGCTAACTTTTGCCTTTTATTGAGACACAAAAAAGTGTCTCTCCAGGAAACTAAATCCTCTTATTCTGGTGTTATCCGTGACATTTATCAAAGTCTGTCTGAAGAATGAACCTGATGAAAGTCTCACCCTCTTCCTGTCAGCGTGTCCTTTCCTCTCATCCTCTCTCTCTTTATTTAACTCTCTTTTCTTCCTGATTACAGCAGAGACATGAATATTGGGGTCGATGTGGACTCTCTCTCTCTGTCTCTGCTGGATTAATCTTAAACAGTGCAGCTCGCTGTGTGTGTTCGAGCCCAGCGGGCATCAGATTAATTCCATTACATAACATTTACTCAGTCTTAAGTAGGCTAGGAGTGAAAATGAAGGCTTCTCAGTCACCTCCAGCTTAAGATTTCCAGGACCTCAGGAAGTGTTATTAGATGATTAAAACCTGTTAAGTAATCTTTAATAATTAGAAATATTCAGGCACACGGCGGCCACAGAGGCTGTAACAGGTTATTATGGGACACGTTAGTCTTCCTTACTGTCTGCAGATGTTTGATGGCTTCATATTCTTGCTCCTGCAGAAGTTGCGGTGTCGTCTCGTTGCAGGAAACCCCTCGGAGGCAACTTCAAGAAGCCTCAAGTCGGTGATATCTGTGCAGCATGTTGCACTTTGTGTCGGATGATTTCGATTTTTTTTTTAACAGAGCGAAATTGATGCAATAAATCTGATGTGCGGCTTATTGTTTGAGGATCATCCTGGGAAATATTTTTGTTTTTGTGGCTTGAAGTGAAGCGGCATTGTTGAAGCCTGTCCAATAGAGAAAGAGAGGAAGTGGCCTTGGGGAGTTTTTATGCAAATGTAACAGAAATGTGCAGAAGTGACTTTAACAACCTTCTTATTCATGTTCCAGGGCGCTCCTCAGCTGCAAACGTTCAGGCGTGTCTCTGCTGGAGTGTTCTCCTGAGTCCCCGTGGTGCAGAAATAGAGGTGGAGGTTGTTGGAAGTAATCAAAGGGCGAGTGTTACAGAGGAGTGATAGCAGTATTTGATGGAGAGGAATGAAGGTTGGAGTTTAGGGGAGTGTAATACCCATTAACATTCCCAAATGAGGATTAGCGGTCACAAGTTCTCTTCCCTGTTCATGACCCGGCCCGGATTGTTCAGGCCTCTGCTTCCTCCTGGATCCTTTAAACTCTGCACACGCAGTCCTGGACTCAGACATTGCTCACTTTAAGGTCGTTTCTTGGCGAGATTCGGGTCATCATTATGTTTTGTGTGGCAGGTAACGCACATTCAACTGCTGGCACCTTTAAAGTGTTGATACCAAACAGTCTGTGACATTCTGGTGCAAAAACAACGAATGAATTAAAACACGTGCACGAAGCAAAAGAGAAATACAAACTTTGAGTGAGTTTGGAGCAGTTGGAGGGTGAAGCAGGAGGTGTAGAGGGTGTCATTTCTTATCTAAGGAAGGCAAAGATGTCAAAAGAAAACAGTGAGTCAAAGAAAAAGTGTGTTTTCCTGTGAATCCGGGCCAGGCGCTTAATCAAATTTTAATTGGCTTTCCACGATCACGAAAACAAGATCATAGAGATTAAACAATTACTGTTGCCACAGCCAGAGCTGGACTGGCAATCTGGCATACCAGGCGTTTTCCAGCTGAGCCGACGCACCGCGAGCCAGGTAGGCTGTGATTATATGTCGAACAATACGAGCTAAGATTGATGGAAAACAAAGTTTGGGAGTATGGAGAAATTAGGGATTGCTGTGTTATCAACATGTTGTGTTACAGCTGTTAAAAGTATCATGCAGCAGCAGGTGGAGAGCAGGAGGCAGGAGGAGCAGAGTGTGTGTGTGTGCGTGATAGTTAAGCAGAGGGACGGTGAGCAGAGAGAGGAGAGAGAGGCTAACGTGTCGGGTGTAGATGTTGCTGCTCTGTCGCTCTGAAAGACTAGAAAGGACAAGGAATGTGTCTCTAAGGTGCTAGAGGAATCCTAACACACACACACACACACACACAAATGTTCCTGTCACTCTTTCATCGACTTGATGTAGGAAGAGTTAGAAACTGCTCAGAACTGTCTGGTATTTGGATTCTGTTTTGAAGTATGAAGGGGTTGTTTTTATTATTTGCATGATGGAAAAACTTAAGAAGCTGCATGCAGAATCTGAGCACAGGCAGCTTTTATTTTGAAAAACAAACAAATAAAATGAGAACAAAAAAGGAAAAATATAAATATTATTCTAATTATATTAATGATTATATTAAATGAATTAAATCAATTATTGAATAATACAAAATGAAAGTAAAAGAAAATACATTACAATAAATTTTGTAAAATCTGACATACCTGACCCGGATCCGTCTGTGAGACCCAGGTGAAACTGTTTTAAGGTATGAGTCTCAGGAAGTCTGGATTCTTGGTGTCTTGGGAGCAGACGATCAGTCATGCCTGTAATCCCGTTTTACCCCAAACTTTCCACTGAGGCTGTTTTGCTGTTTTTGGAGCGGCGTTGCCAGGTGATGACACACAGCGAGATCATTATCAGACGTGTGCGTGTGCGTGTGCGTGTGCGTGTGCGTGTGCGTGTGTGTGTGTGTGTGTGTGTGTAATGCAAGTGGGAAGAAAGCTGTGACTCACCACCTTCACCTGTTTTCTATGTAAAAGGGATTTTTAAAATCGTCAAACTGTAGCGAATCTGTCAGATTGCAGCTCATCGTTGACGTCTCCTCTCTCTCTCTCTCTCTCTCTCTCTCTCTCTCTCTCTCTCTCTCTCTCTCTCTCTCTCCCTCTCTGTGTTTTAAATGTTCCTAGGTCCCAAGGCGAGTGTGTGTCCATCATGCCGCTGTTTAGTAAATCCCACAAGAGTCCGGCGGACATCGTCAGGACCCTGAAGGAGAACATGGCCATCCTGGTCAAACAGGACAAGAAGACAGACAAGGTAGAGGACAGTGTGTTCCTGCGTGTGTGTGAATGCCTGTGTGTCCAGGGGCCAAAGGCTGACAGGAATCTGTGAGTTCAGAGCGAGGAACAGCCTGGCCCTGTCATCTCCTGACACTCTCCTGTCAGGGCGGATCACGCTCCCTCACACACGAAACCAACAGCACGAGTGGAGCTCAGGCGGACGTCACGTTTACGTTTTGTTGTCTATGTTTTAATGTTTGTTCCTCCAGATAATGTGTCTCTAACAAACTCCACCTCCTCTTCTGTGTGTCCTGCAGGCCTCTGAGGAGGTGTCGAAGTGTTTGGTGTTGATGAAGGAGATCCTATACGGCAGTAATGATAAAGAGCCTCACACTGAGACTGTGGCTCAGCTGGCTCAGGAGCTCTACAACAGCGGCCTGCTCATTTCACTGGTAGAAAACCTGCAGGTCATCGACTTCGAGGTGAGAAGAGCTGCCTCTAAGATCCTCTGTTTTAATGCAGAGAGGGAGAAGTGACTGTGTTAACCTTTATGTATGTGTGTGTCTGTGTGTGTGTGTGTGTGTGTGTGTGTGTGTGTTTTCAGGGGAAGAAGGATGTGTGTCAGATATTTAACAACATCCTCAGGAGGCAGATCGGCACGAGGAGTCCAACCGTCGAATATTTCTGTTCCCACCAAGAGGTCCTCTTTATACTGCTCAAAGGGTGCGACACACACACACACACACACACACACACACACTCACACACACACACTCACACACACACAGTGACACAGCACAGTTTAACACCTGCTGACGTTTTCTCTCCATGTGAAGGTACGAGACGCCTCAGGTGGCGTTGAATTGCGGCATCATGCTGAGGGAGTGCATCCGCCACGAGCCGCTCGCTAAGGTCATCCTTCACTCGGACCACTTCCACAGTTTCTTCAGCTACGTGGAGATGTCCACCTTCGACATCGCCTCGGACGCCTTCGCCACCTTCAAGGTACCCGGGGAGAAGTCTCTTTCGCTCGACATCTATTTATCAAATCCTTCATCTTAGAGAGCATTTATCTGCACATGCAAGTCAAGACATGCCTTTTGCATGCAAAAAGTTGACCATAAAGTCTTCCCAATTTAAAAACTGCAGACATAAAGTTTGATACAGTGACTTTTATTAAAGGAGATGGGTTTGCAGCTCCTGCAGCACGCTGGTGCAGCTTTTTATGGCAGTTTTGTCAAAGTAAATCCTTTAAATCAACAAATCTATGACCTTTTTTTGTCAGTTGTTAATAATTTACTTTAAAAACAGCTCTTAATTTTTACATGCACTTTGAATATTTCATTGAGTCCCTGAAATGATAATAACGAGATGAATGTTGATGTCTTCTCTTCGTTTGCAGGATCTCCTGACGAGACACAAAGTCCTCGTGGCTGAATACCTTGAACAGAACTACGATGCTGTGAGTGTTTCTTATATTTCACACCATGAATGACTTCAACAGCACACGCTTACGTCACGCTTTTACCTCCGCACCCCAAACCACCCACATCAGGCAGCATCCGCCACTCAAAAACACTCCTCCAGAACACACACACACACACACACATACACACACAGATCAGGTGTCAGTCACTGCTGCTCAATGGCCCAGTCACATATCCAAAACACACAGCGGTCACACACACATGGCTCTGTGGGAGATGATTCAATACGCAGGAAGAGGTAAAGTTTTGAGTGACGCTCTGAAAGTTCCAGGAAAGACGTGTTGGTGTCACAGCATGTCTGCGTACAAAGATCAGGTCTGTGCTGCCTCAGAGGGGCCCGAGAGTCCACGCACAGATCGGCCTTTTTACCCCACATGTGTTTAGGAGCAGGATCTTTATTTACAAAAGCACAAACTAGTGTTTCCTGATGACCTCTATGACTGCTTTTAGAGTGATTTGATACACTACAGGTTGATAAATAACTCTTTAAACCCACAGACAGACTGAATAACAAATCAACACAAGATGGGCCGCACTTCTCACCTCTGTCCAGCAGAGGGCGCTGATGTCACACACAAAGTACCAGCCCCAGTGTAACAAGGTGTGTGTTTGTTGTGTGCTTGCAGGTGTTTGCAGACTACGAGAAGCTGCTGCACTCTGAGAACTACGTCACCAAGAGGCAGTCACTAAAGGTTTGACTGATATATGAAAGCATCTGTTGCACTTTGTCTTATCAGCCAGGAGAGAAAGCTCTCTGTCCCTCATGCAGCTCTCACAGGTCTGACTCTGAACCCCCTGCCTCAAGCATCAGCCTGACTCTCCTCTCGTTTTTCTCTCACCTCCCCTCCAGCTTCTGGGCGAGCTGTTATTGGACCGACATAACTTCACAGTGATGACGCGCTACATCAGCAAGCCCGAGAATCTGAAGCTGATGATGAATCTGCTCAGAGACAAGAGTCCCAACATCCAGTTTGAGGCCTTCCATGTCTTCAAGGTGAAACACAACACTCAGACATATATAAATATAGGAAGTACAAGCTAGGCTCTGAAGTCAAAGTAAATAAGTAATCCTTTCCTGTAAGTATCTGTCTTGAGTAGAAATGTGATATTATATTTCCCCCTGCTCTCAGGTTTTCGTAGCGAACCCCAACAAGACGCAGCCCATCGTGGACATCCTGTTCAAGAACCAGACCAAACTAATCGACTTCCTGAGCGTCTTCCAGAGGGATCGCACAGATGACGAGCAGTTCAACGACGAGAAGACCTACCTAATCAAACAGATCAGGGATCTGAAGAAACCAGCCTCTTAGAGAAGTACCCTTCACCCCGACTTTTTACCTATAGGAAGACTTACAGTAGAAAAAAAACACATTAACAATAACGGTTATTCTATTTAAATCTACAAGACGTTATATGTCTTTTTTCTCTCTGTTCATCCGTGCGAGTAGTTCTCAATCACTGATTGTTTTTGTTTCTTTTTGTAAATTTTTCTCATGATTTTTTTTTTCATCTGTAGCATGTAGTGCCACAACTCTGCTGTTGGAGGCAGCTGATTTACTCTGTTTGGAGAACCAGCGTTTTAAAGAAGCTTCAGATAAAATGGTCCACAGGCTGTCCGACGAAACAGACCTGACCATTTTTGTAAAGTATCACAGTCGCCGATCGCAGGCGCTCTGTACATGCTGCACACCGGTTCATTTCTGTTTAGATTAGGTAGCTGCAAAAACAAAAAACGAAATAGAACTTAAGCGTCTTTTATCCTTTGTTTTTGCACTTTGTCATCACGTGATTTATCAGGCGAACAATGAGTGCAAACATTTATAAAAACATAGTCTCAGTCATCGCTAAAAGCTATAAAATATCAAACTGGCAACAAAAGACCTCTCGCCAAATATCTGTTATCCTGCTACAACCAATAATTGTAAGAGTTTCTCTCTCTAGTGATGCAAATGTATAACTGGGTTAATATGCATATCAACAATACTGTTAACTACGACAGTATCATCAACTTCATTGCTTTTAGGGATGCAAAATATCTGCTTCTGTTTCCACTACAACCCCACTGCAGCAAAGCAGCCACTTGCTTCTTGGAGCGCCATCTTCTGGCTGAAACATAGTAACACAATAAAACACCACTCTGCTTTCATACTGGCACATTGGCCACACCAGTGTATCAGATGCAGACCACAACAAAGGCAGTAACAGTGCATCTTAAACAGCAAATTTTACCTTCATTCTGTACAATACGACCTTATTTGGGGATGTCATCTCGCAACATAATCTCATTAATACAACCTATAATTCCGACCGTGTTATCTTCCGAATCTTTCTTAAAAAGTTGAGACTTTCTATCAAAATTTTAGGACTTTAGCCTTAATATCTCTGATATATTTTAATCTTCTAATATCAACCTTATATTATTGGTAATTGTTGATTATAAGTAGCGACCAAAAACAAGATAATCCACAGGTTGAATCCTTTTTATAGCTAAAAAATTGTTGCAACAATTAGACTTCTTACACCCCTGATACTCTGATAAACCTGGATCACACCCACACAGATCAAGTCTTCCCTTTTCTTCTAAAACAGCTGACATTAGTTCACAAATTGACACAAAACTGAGCGCTTGATTTGCGTATTTCAGATTTTTAACGTTCCCCTAGAGATGAGAACTACTACAAAAATATAAAAAGTCTTTAAAGTTCTGAAAGATGTCTTTTCTCTGCTGCAGTTATCTTTGTTTAATCTGGTCTAAAGCAGCCCAAACTTCATGAGTTAACCCTGATCTGTGACTCATTACCAGCTTTAGAATAATCCACCGGTGCCAAATCCAAACCAAGAATCAAAGCTTTCGTAAAACTGAGATTATTCGTGTTTTTGAGAGAACTGGTTTGAGTCACTGCTGACCAAATAAAGCCACAAAAACAGATCACTAATGAAGTGTATTCTATAAATGAAGGGCCTTTTAAACGGGCTGCTGTTGGCGCAGTGAGCTTCAATCATGTGGATCACTGCTTCTCTTCGCTGGTGGCCGATTGCACTTTCTCTGTATGATAAAAAGAATGATTTTTTGTTAAGCTGATCACTGTTTTCACCGCTCGATGGTCATTTTTTAAAATATCTCGATTCATCTCTCGTCATGTACAGTTTCTGGTTACCTGAAGTGAGTGCCATTTGTAAGTGAGAGCGTGCGCAGGAGACGCCTGTACAGACGGTCTGTACTGTAACACGTGTTCGACTCTGAACGGCGAGGAGATTCAGAGGTGCCTTTTTGTTTGTTTATTCGGTGTGTTTTCCCTTCTCTTCTCTTTCTTTTGTATTTCCAGCATCTTTTCTAGGGGGAGCTTAATTATCATGTTGAAGAAAATATGCTCTGGATAGAACATGTTTGTTTTTGATTAAGCAGTGAACCTCTTAACTCACTATATTTGAGTTACGCTGTTGAGAAACGTTTTAAACTTTGTGCTGGTTGCCGTTGTGTACAGACATGAGTCACAGTTTCACTCTGAGTTTAGCTGCTGAAGCTGCAGAAGTAAGAGCAACAAACTCACAGAGAAACTTTGACTACAGAAAGATTTGATGGTGAAACTGTGAAAAATCCACCGGAAGTTAAACGGGACTTCTTGTAGTTTTAAACCCGGAGATAAACTTGGAACATAAATGACTTTAAAGTCCAACAGAAGCTGTGAGACCACATGTGATGGCTGCGATATAATCCTTGGAGGTGAATGCATCACATCTGATCAGATGAGTCCACGAAAAGTTCTTGTTCTTGATGGTCCCTGCAGAGGTAGACCTCCTTATGAAGAGGAAGATGCACACTTAAGCTGCTTTCTTCAAGGCCACCTGACTCAAGAACACAGGAGTTGCTTCTCTACCTCTGCTTAAACGATAGTGGACAAGCAGCTCCTGTGTTCTGCAGGATTAAACAACTCCTGAATCCTCTGTAGAAATCCTTCCTGAAGTGTTGTCACACACTTGAGCCCCTCAGTAACAAGAACAACAACTTTAAGTACTATGATCAGGCACATTTATCTCCTACTTTTGTCCCCTTGGTCATTTAGCCCTCAAAATGATGTGCAAACAGAGCAAGGGTTCAAAAAAAGTACCTGAACTTCCTTTTAAAGCAGAATAAAATTTGCAAAATCAATGAGATTAAAGCACTTTGATTAAAGTGGTGTTGGTTTTATATTTGACTTTAAATTGAAAAACTGTCATGTATCTGTTTTCTAAAATCTGACCCAGTTAATGTTTAATTTGCATTTAAAAGTCAGATTTCCATCCTTCATTTTTAAAAGATAACAGAAGATGACTTCATGTATGGAATAAAAAATATCAGCTTTGACAGTGTTATAACTCACAGGTGAAATTACACCAACCAGCCAAATGTCTTTGTTGATTTTGCCTTTTTTTCCAGCTGTTACAATGAAGCCTCAGCAGAAATCAACATTTTCATCCCAGTTTAAAAAAAAAAAAAAGAAAGCAGCAGCCACTGTATTTTCCACTCTGACGCTATAATTGTACCACAATCACCACAAATAAATGGATGGGATAGAACGCTCAGTGTGTATGTGGGGTCTTTTGTCGTGTGTTGAGAAATAACTCTTTTAATCTTCAGATTTTAAAGCAAGAAAGTCTTTATTTATCCCTAAGGGAAATTCAGTAGTAAGTATAGTGAGTAGTCTAACAAGAAAAATATCATACCTTACACATACCTATACACAAATTCATATTTATGCACACATAATATATATAATAATTATTATATAATATATAATAATTTATATAGCACCTTTAAAAACAAATGTGAACGAAGTGCTTTGACAAACAAAGCATGGTTCAAATAACATACACATAAATTAAACAGAATGAAGTGTTGGGACAGTAGACCAGTACATTTTTGTTGAGAGGTTTTTCAAGGATAAATAAATAGAAATAAATAAATAAAAATGGATAAGTAAATAAAAGCATTAAAAGGACACTAAGAGGTTTTCAGATCCTGTGATTACAAACAGAAGGAGTCAGACATTACTTTTCATCAGGTATTAAAGTCTATAATTTTATCTGATAAAACCTCCACTTTGTGTTATTGGACACCTTTCTGTAGGATTAAAATATCTAATCAAAGATCATAAATCCAGTGCAGTAGCTTCTTTGTTTTGAACTGCTGTTCCACTTCCGACCGGTGGGGGCGCCCAACTCCATATGCACCATCTTTACTACCGAAACTAAAACAGACGAAGAAGAAGTCTATCAATTATGCTTTTGGTTTATTTCTTTGTATTTCTTTGTTATTGTTATTATTTCTTAGAAGAGATAGTTAATAGCGCCTGATCCACACTCCACACCAGTAGGTGGCGGTAATGCACCGTGATGTTGTTTGCCAACCGCCAATAAAACCCCAAGGAAGAAGAAGACGCAGAAGGAGACGAAGAAGAAGACTTGCCCAAGCAGCGTAGCTGTTGACAACGCCGGTGAATCCATCCAGCCTGGTAACTTTATCCTCCTCGTTGATTCATCCTAGATATAACTCTGAGGTTAATATTTTGGTGTAAAGTCTCTGTCTGTCTGTCTTTTCTCAGTGGTGTCGGTGTCATGGAGCGATGCTCTAGGTATGACGGGCTGCTAGCTCCTCCATGTTCACCCCGTGCTGCAGTTAGCTCGCTTTAAAGCCTCATTAATGGATCAAAATGAACTAAATATCACACGTGACCGCTTAAACGCAGCCTTTAATGTATTATACGCCTATATACGACGCTGACAATGCTACATGAGGGGGTTTGGGTCGCTTTTAGGGAAAGGAGTTCACAGAGAACCTCATTCAGAAAACTAGTAATTGTCATCACGTTAGCGTCCTAAAAATGTGACTGTTAGCTCCACTTCTTTTTAATTTACTGCACTTTACGGAGCTAAGAGGAGGTTTTAAAGTATGCCGGATTAATTATCGGATATGCCTTTTTAAATAACAAGTCATATAAGAAGTTAGTTCGTTTCAGTTATTAAGTTACACTCTGTTTATGAGAAAAACACGAGTAGTGAAGCGGGCCTTCTTGGAGTCAGGGAGCTGTGTTTTGCTGTTGCGTGCTGCTGCTTTGACTGCATGCTCTGCCTCATTTCACTTTAAGGAAGGTCCCCTAAAGAAAGGATGTTTCTTCAACATGTTACACTGAGCATGCACCGGTTTGTTAGATAATTTCAGTGTTATAATAATAAAAACATGAATCTGTCATTTGATATTTACATTTTCAAATCTGCTTCAGTGCTTTTTCGAATTTGTATGCACTCAGTTTTTTAAGTATTGAAAGCCTCCTCTTACAGATTTTGTGATTGTAATGTATTTAAGGAGGCTTTTGAAGAAGTTAATTCTAAGATAAAGTCCAATCAGAGTTGTTTTTTAAATCTATACGACTGAATTTGTGTGCATAAAAATCGTTGCATCCCTCACTGAATAAGAACCCCAGTTTTTTTGCATGCTTGTTTGCGTGTATCCATCCTCATCTCTTCACAAAGACCTCTTATCTTCATCCTCTCATTATGTCCCATTTCTTCCTCTCTGTAGTGTCAACAGGGATGATTCAGCTCCTTGCCCCACATCTCCTCCTCACATCCTCCCCTCTCCTCGTCACCCCCCTCCCGTTCCTCCCTCCTCTCCCCTGTCAGCCCTGACTCCATCTTCTCCTCCTCCTCCTCTTCCTCCCCGACAAGGAAGGCTGAGTTTTGCGGGAGCCATGGTGGACGTCAGCAAGTGGCCCCTGTTCTCTCTGCTGAGCCACGAGGAGCTGTCCACCATCAGACAGGCGTGTGTGTTCGGGATCTACGCGAACGAGGCTGTCTACATCACACATGCTAACGAGGTGAGGAGACGAGAGGAGGTCAAGGTCTATCTTAGAGTGAAAGTTGATTCTTCATCGTAAATTGATCTGTTCGATTACCAAACTATTATAAAGAAGCACCACAGTAAATTCCTGCCTGTTTCCTAATCAGTAAAAACTCCTTACTGTAGCTCTAATGTATCTGTGTATTTATCATTTATCTGAACCTTTCCTTTAAGTTTTCACACAACCTCTAACAACAACATTTCATGTGTGTGTGTTATTGTCTCCCAGGCGTTTGTATTCGGCTGTAACAGCAGCAGCTGCCTCGGCACAGGAGACAGCCTGAGCACCATCGTGCCAAAGAAGCTGGACTTCCTGCGAGGGAAGAAGGTGGTCAGCCTGAGCTACGGTAGCGGGCCGCATGTCCTGTTATCCACTGAGGGTACGTCATGATGATAACTTAGACCTGATGACCAGTAGATGGAGGAGGTTTAGGGGCGCTCTTGCAGATTGCCTCAAAGAAAAGATCCCGACAGAGAGACAAAGATGCATCTTAAAAACCTGAAACAAGGTGTGACTTTAAAGGAATAATGTCACATTATTTTAAGTTATTATATCACAAGAACAAAGCAGAAACTTCGGGTCATAGTTTGTGTTTGTTGTCAGGAGGAACGTCTAAGAGGAGCAGCACCAAAATGAGGAACACGGAGCGTCTCATGAGGTTGAACTTCTGTAAGAGTTGCTCTGCAGAGATTGTGCAAGAAGCTGAGTTTACTCTGCAGAAAGGCAGACTGACTCATAACAAAAATATTCCCTTATCTCTTTATCTTTATAAACCCAGGACTTAAGGTTCTTAACGTCACAACTTTATTAAAAGAATCTCACTTTTTGCTTTTTTCAGTGTCGCCCAATCTGGGAGTTCACCTCATGAGAAAACTTTCATCCGACCTCCCACTCCCCTGAGTCCTCTCCTCCCGATCCGTTGTGTGACCTCTATGTTGATTCTTGCAGATGGACAGCTGTTCGCTTGGGGACACAACGGCTACAGTCAACTGGGGAACGGGAACACGAACCAGGGGATGTCCCCGGTGCTCGTCACGTCCAACCTGCAGAACAAGAAGGTGACGGAAGTGTCGTGCGGCTCGCATCACTCCATGGCTCTCACACACGACGGAGAGGTAGAGGTTCATTCACTCACTGTTTGAGCACCTTCATTGTGCTGATTTGAAGGTTGAATATTCCCACGTGAGTCAAGATAAAACTTGAGCTCTATACGGTCTAGATATCTCCTCTAATCCTCTAGAGCGTATGAGCTAATGATCAGGAGGAATCAAGCCACGTGGGTGTGTTCGTTAAAGAAGGACGTGTGAGTTTGAACTCAAAATAACAACAGTAAGTGTGATATTCTTAAAGGAAAACACTTTAAAGACTTGATTTGATTCACACTTCATCATAAAGTTGAATTAAAGCAGAAAGTCAACACTCTGAATCAGAAGCAGCATTTTGTAACTCATCCGTTCGCTTGTATTTCTCAATGAAAGCCTCAGCGTCGCTCTTCCTGCTCCACTAGTTTCAGGCTAAGCAGCTTACTCTTAACCCAAATGCATTAAAGCTAAGTAGGCTGTGTGTTCGTGTGTGTGTGACGAGCAGGAGAAGTTATATGTTCCTAACAGCCCGGCTTTTTCCAGGTTACCAGATTCTCCCTCTGATCGAGAGCCTGACGCTTCAAGCTTCAATCCAATGTCTGGTTTTATCACTTCAAATGAAACAAAGCAGATTCAAGTTTCACAGTTTCATTATTAAGCATGCATGCTCTTTAAATTTGAAGTGTTTAAAGACTCTAAATAAGAGATGACAACATATCTCTGTTTAGTGACCTTTTTAAAACGTCATATTTTCTCAATTTCAGAACACTTTTTCAGATTGGCTGCAGGTTTTGTTTCAGGAATGTGAGTGTGGAGATGATAAAAATGTATCTGCAGTGAAGGATTTTGTTTATTTTTTTGTGATATTTACCTCAAGATTGAAGGATTCTTTTACTGTCCTGAATGAGATTTGAAGTCTGACTGTGTTGCATCAGGTCTTCGCGTGGGGCTACAACAACTGCGGTCAGATCGGCTCAGGAAACACAGCCAACCAGCCGTACCCCCGCAGAGTCACGGGCTCCCTGCAGGGGAAGATCACCGTCAGCATCACGTGCGGGCAGACGTCCTCCATGGCTCTCATCGACAACGGAGAGGTGACAAATCGATGCGTGTCAACCTGATCGTGCACCGGCGCGTGGAGATCTCGCAGTGACAGAATTGTTTTGTGTTTGTGTTTGTCAGGTGTACGGCTGGGGATACAACGGTAACGGACAGCTGGGGATCGGTAACAACGGGAACCAGCTGCAGCCCTGCCGCCTCACTGCACTACAAGGGCTCTGTATCTCACAGGTAGGTGAACAACCTGCTTAAAGAACACACGTTTAGAAGGTGTTGCTGCATCATCTTAAACTCTGCCTACTTTTGATGGACGAGAGAGCACGGCGCTGGACCTCAGCGGATTGGGTGGAAGTCCCATGTTAGTCGTGACGATGCAGCTTAAGCTGAGGTTATTAAATTTCATTGCTAGTATTTACAGTGTTCCTGCAGAGTCGGAGGACTTCATCAGATCTACACCGCCTTAATCACCTTGATCGTGTTGCATGAAATTGAATTATTCTCTCTTGTGGATTTACGGCGCACACACAGGACTTACAGACGTAATCACGGCAGGTTGTTACTTGCACACTCACAAACTGTGATTGGAAGAGAAGGAGAAGAAATGAGAACAGGAAATTTGGCATCAAGATGTTAAATGCATCCTTGCTTTAATCGTCCTCACACACATGACTCAACTCTTCCCTGTTCTCCAGATCGTGTGCGGCTACGGTCACTGCCTGGCGCTGACAGACGAGGGGTTGCTGCACGCCTGGGGAGCCAACACCTACGGTCAGCTGGGCACCGGCAACAAGAGCAACCAGCTCAGCCCGGTGCACATCATGCAGGACAAAGAGAGGTAGGAGAGCGAGCGCAGTTTCCTTCCTTCCGGTTAGGATGTAAACTTCCAGTTTCCTGTCCCTCAAATTCCTTGAACACAAACAACATGAAGACTTGTCATGTGACCCTTTTCTCTCTGGTTTCACAGGATTGTAGAAATCGCAGCATGCCATTCAACTCATACCTCAGTAGCCAAAACACAGAGTGGGCAGGTCTGTGTGTGTTTCATCTACTTACTTAACTGCAGTTTGTTTTTAATGGATTTTAAAGTGAAGGTGTTTGTGATCTGGATGTCTTATCCTCCAGGTGTACATGTGGGGTCAGTGTCGGGGTCAGCTCATCGTCACGCCGCACCTCACACACTTCACGAACACCGACGATGTCTTCGCCTGCTTCGCCACTCCCTCCGTCATGTGGAGGCTCACGTCTATGGGTGTGTTGACGTCCTGTAACCTTCTCAACATCACTCCTCAAACTATGAAGGATCAAGAATGACGAGTATGTGTTCTTCCTCCAGAGCATGACGACTTTCTGACCGTGACGGAGGCTCTGAGGAAAGAGTTCGACAGTCCGGAAACGGCGGATCTCAAATTCAGCGTCGACGGCAAATGCATTTACGTGCACAAAGCAGTGCTAAAGATCAGGTACGCATTTTTTTATGCACATGAAAACACGGATATGACTAAAAACTAGAAGATTACCTGCAGTTTGTCCAGCTCTGGCTGCAGGAACATCGTTTTTCTGACACCTTACTGAGCAAATAAAGAAGAAGATGTTTGTCTTTTTGTATATTTACAGTGCAAAAGTGAGTTTTCAAAGTGTTAAACTGGGTCTTAAAACATGCAGGTGAACAGTTTGACTACAGTCTTTACATATGATGTTCTGTATGTTTCGAGCAGGTGTGAGCATTTCCGCTCCATGTTCCGCTCCCAGTGGACCGAGGATCAGCAGGACGTCATCGAGATCGGACAGTTCTCCTACCCCGTCTACAGATCCTTCCTCCAGTTCCTCTACACGGACACCGTCGACCTCCCGCCCGAGGACGCCATCGGTTAGCTCCCAGAGTGATGTTGGATGCTGCGTTATCTCGTTTGTTTAATCAGTTAAGATGTTTATTTAGATGGACTTATGCTGCATCTGTTTGTGTTTGGCTGCAGGCCTGTTGGACTTGGCCACCTCGTACTGTGAGAACCGGCTGAAGCGTCTTTGTCAGCAGATCATCAAGAGAGGAATCACAGTGGAAAACGCCTTCACGCTGCTGTCAGCAGCCATACGATACGACGCTGAGGTATGAAAACACATCATCTGTTCAATCAATCTTTATTTATAAAGAGTCACATCCCAACAAACGTATCCTCAGACTCTTTCCAAACAGAGCAGGTCTAGACTGTACTCTATGTTCTATTATAAACAAAGACCTAACATCAAGACAGGATAAGATCCAGTCCCATCTTACAGACAGGACTCAGTCTGATCTCATCTTAATCCACCATGAGCAGAGCACCTTGCAGTATTTAGCAAGCTACAGCAGCAAGGACAAACTTCCTTTAACAGGCAGAAACCTCCAGCAGGACCAGACTCATGTTAGACACACATCTGCTGAGACCGTGTTGGAGAGAGGGATAGAGGGAGATGAAGAGAGAGAGAGAGAGATGATGGAGGTGGAGCTTTGTGAGAGCTTCAGGCGTGATGGATAGCCGAGCAGAGACACACGCTGTATCAAATCTGTTCTCTCATCTGGTTTCTCTTCTCTAGGACCTGGAGGTGTTCTGCTTCCGGTTCTGTGTGAACCACCTGACTCAGGTGACTCAGACGGGAGCGTTCTGGCAGGTGGATGGAGGCATGCTGAAGGAGTTTATCAGCCGAGCGAGCCGCTGCGGAGCCTTCAAGAACTGAGCGGTACTTGCACATTTTTACAAAAACTGCACTCTTGACGAGTGGACGCGGCGTCGCCCAGGAGGCGTCGCCGCTCCACGAGTAGCCGTTCTGATCACATTCCTCAGAGAGAGTCTCTGTTTGCATGAAAAAAAAAGCACTTTTGGAGTCGCTCATTAAAGTTCTGGCGCCTTCTTCCGTATCCTTTACATGCCGGACATATATACTTGAATTTTTTAGCTTTCTCGGCCAGCCAGCGCTTACATGTTTGGAAACGGATAAGTTAAAGCTGCAGACAAGCAGGTGAAACAACTATCGAAGAAATGAGCTCACGATGGCGGACGAGCAACACTTCCACTGATCTGAAACACAAGTTTGAGTTACATTCACAGTCAGGTTTGTTATCGTTCGTTTCTGGGCTGTGTGTTCAGGCAGATGTAGCTCTAGGATCAAATACGGGGACAGAAACTTTGGAAATTTGAAGCTTTAAGTGGATACAAAGAAGCTGATATGTGCACATTTTGGACATGCAGGACCATTTTTTTGCTCTGAGACTGTTCATTCCACCTGATGTAAATCTTTGGCACTTTAAAAACTGCATTTCCTCTTACTCTACTCGATCAAACAACGACAGGTCAACTTATTTTTACTGCTGTGGCGAGGGAAGGCGGGGTCATAAAATGTTGCACTAGAAATGCTACAAAGTAGAGGAAACGTTTGACTTATTGTTACACTCCTTTTATGCAATGTGAAACTATCACAGGTATCTTAAGGTGGGTTGTGTGTTCCCACATGTTACAAATATTCCTTACTATACTGGAACCTTCAACAAATTTGCAACACTTGCTGCACATTTGTTAATTCATCATGTTTTCTGCAGTTTTTCTTCTGCAGAAGCAACAAAAATGAGCTCAAGCAATATAAAAATATAACATTTTGTAAGACGCTGCTTTATTAATCTGTTTCTCTAGTTGTAAAATGACCAAGAACAGCCTGCAGGTTGTATTCCCCCCCTTTTCTTTCATGTTAGAGTTGATTTGCAGGTTGAGATTCATTCAGGTGAGAGAGCAGCTGTTTCAGAATCCGGAGCAGGTTTACACTTCTTCTCTCCTTTTATGTGTAAAGCGAACCGGGGTGAAAAGGTTTGTGTTGCTTCAGATATGAATATATATTTTTAATGTGCTTGTTATGCTCTTATTAACTAAAGAGTAGTATTTAAAACACAGGTTATTTGTTTGAATTAAGCTCAACATTTGTAATATGAGGTATAGAGCGTTATAATGTTTTGATTGTATGACTCTTTCTGTTTTGTTTTTTTTTATACTTAGTTATGGGTTAAAATGTTTCTGTGAATAAATAAAACAACATCAAACTTGGCCTCATTAAGTTAAGCATTTATTTTACCCTTTAAATTATTTTGTCTGTTTTGTGTACAAAATTCTAATCAAAATCAATGATTAATTAAAAATATATATATAATAATATTTAATTAAATATAAAAATATATGTATCAGCTGTTTGCTGCCATCTTGCGTTGAGGTTGAAAATTGGTGTACGTAGCTCCTTCTAACGGATGACGTCAGAAGTGACTGCGGAAGTAAACAGACATTTCGTCAAGTCACTGCCCGTTAGCTGTACTAGCAAAACACAAGTAAGTACATTTCTCCTTAAAAGCAGCATATTAATTGAATATATATCACCGTATTAAGAACAAAACAGTTTTTTCTAGTATTTTATTCGCAACTTTTTTAATGTATCAACAAGACAAAACAAATACAAGAACATTTAGTTGAAAAATAATGTTAAATGACAAAATAAACGAAGAGAAGTAATAAAATAAATAGACATAGATATATACATAAGTACAAAACATACTTAAACTGTATATTAATGTAAGTGTTTTTACAATTTAGCATCCTTTTGCCTACTGTTAGCTTAATTATTCGTATTTAACGTGTAAGTTCGACAGCCTTAATGAAAATAGAAACATTATTCAAAAGAATTAGAATTAGAATTTTTTTTATATTAAAAATACTTTTTATTTGTGTCTTTTGTCAAAAACGTCAAAATGAATAAACTGTCAGGAGTCTTATCTTGAAAGCAGCGACCGGAAGCTGTGTGTTCCACCCTCGCACTTCCCAGTGAACACCGGGTTAACATTGATCCTGCTTGAACTCTCACCATCTTTCCAGTGTTTCTCCTCTACAGTTCACTCCTGAGACTTATCATCAAACCACCTGTGGCCTTTCTGGATGGAAGGAGGCGAGAAACGGAGCCGAGCCGACCCGGGCCAAACCAGACCAGGTCCAGATATGTTTGACAGCAGCACCCAGACTGACAGCAGAGTACAAGGTGAGCCGGATAGATAGGAAGAGTTAATGTTATGGTGCAGCTGTGTCGGTTTACACTCCTGAATGTCATAAAACAGCGCGCAGGAGATATAAATAAACAACCTGATAATGCAGCTATGTGTCTGACACTATGCGTGAGAGCCGTGTCAACACGCAGAGATGTTAAACCAGGTTATGGTGCAAACATCCTGCAGAAATCTACACTCCTGGATGTTAAAATAAGCTCTATATCCCACATTCTTTGTCAAATGATATCAAGAAAACCTCTTATATTTCCGTGGAAACGAAACTTATCATATGCACTTGATAACTGTGAAATAAAAGCAGTTAATTTAAAGATTTAATGTGAAAACAAACACCCATCCAAGCCATTTATGTTGAAGCATTCAGCTTCAGTATCACCTCAAGGATTGCAGGAAGTATGAGCACTCATAGTCAGATTATTTCTCTTTTAAAAGTCAACCTAAGCTGCTTTATATGCAGGGTTAAAGACATGAATCAGGTTAATTCATCACTTTCAAGGACTTGCATATTTTAAAAACTCAGATTAGTATCCCAGTGTGGCTCTAGATTTATAAAATACCTAACATGTGTCCCACAATCGAGAAGATATCACAATGAAGTGATTCTGCAAGACAACAGGTGATAAGAAAAGAGCAGAGTTCTGTCAGGATGATGTTGTACTCAGATGCCCTTACATACTTCACTGTATGTGTCTCAAAGTTAGACAGGAGGCTGGATCACAATGTACAGCATACTTCACATTTCTGAACAGGTTTGAAACAATCAGCGTGATGCAAAGTGCAGCAGTGAGAGCAGGGAGAGAAATGTGCGTACACCAAAAGTAGGGCCAACACATATATTAAGTGCATGTCAAAGTGGTCATTAACACTGAACCTCTAGGCTGTGAGTTTAACGAGAAGAGCAAAATGCTGACACTCAGGTGCACGCAGGATTTTCCAGTTCTGTTCAACTTGTGCTGCACTGGTTTGCATCTTGGTTATACTCCTAAAGGTTGCTGTTGCAATCCTGCTAAACATCATCATGATTTACTGAATAAAGATAATTTACTTGGAAAGCAGAAGGGGAACAGAAACTACAAATTGAAACAAAGATAAATTATGTATAATCTGCTGTTTCCCCCTCTCCTCCAGGTTATGATCCCAGGTTATCAAAGGTAAACCTGTTCACCTTGTTGAGCTTGTGGATGGAGCTGTTTCCACAGGAGGAACCCGAAGAAGAGGCGGAGGAGGAGCAGAGACAGGTTGGTACACAGGAGCGTTTTATCTTAGCTGAAGTATTTATTTATTTTTTAGCTAAATTAATAATTAATTGAAAGACCAAACATTAAATAAAGATACATTTATCATTGCTCCTTTAAGTTCAGTGGGTTTTTAAAAAATGTTATCCAAGCTAGCAGTAGATCATCATCCACACACTGAGCGCTAAAGCAGCGGGATAAAGACGAGGCTCTGCAGGTGTTCTAGCTTTGTCTCTCTGATTCAGGTCCACAGGCTGGGTCTGGTGGTGGTGCGGGACAGGAAGGTGATCGGACTCCACTGCTCAGGACTGGAGCTCCATGCAGGACAGGCTGCCATCATCCAACACGGCTCCCGCCTCGCTGACTGTCAGTTATATTTCTCCCGGAGACCCTGCGCCACCTGCCTCAAGATGATCATAAACGGTGAGGAGGGTTTGATTAAAGAAAGCTAATGTTATTATTTAAAAATGGCCTTCAAAGAAAGAGAGAGATGTTTGTGTTTGTGTCTCCTCAGCTGGAGTCAGTCAGATCTCCTTCTGGCCCGGAGACCCTGAAATCAGCATGCTAAGGTCCCTCTCAACCAACCAATCAAACTCCACCTCCCACAATCCACCTGGCGGTATCTCAGAGGAGGCTGCGCTGGACGCGGTCGCCACAGAGAAGCTGAAGTCCAACAGCCGTCCTCACATCTGTGTGCTGCTACAGCCGCTGGCTCTCGGCCTGGCTCAGTTCATCAGCGAGACGTCCAGAGAGTGTGACTTCATTGAGCGAGTGAGCGAGGACGAACCGGAGCTGAACACACACGAACTCCACAACAGGTATGGAGACCTTAAGAGGCAGACACTCTCACAGCTTGACCTTAAACAGGAGTTCACAGTTTTTTTCTTTCTCCTTAGAGAGCGACTAAAACACGTGAAGGAGTTCTCCAGAAGCTTCCTGGTGGAGACGTCTCGTCAGCATCGAGAGATCCTGACCCACATGGGTTTGGAGAACTTCTGCGTTGAGCCGTACTTCTCCAACCTGAGACGCAACATGAGGGAGCTGGTGGAGGTCCTGGCTGCAGTGGCTGCTGGTGTTCCGACGCAACACTATGGATTCCACAGGTCAGGAACACACACACACACGCTTCCTGTTATTTCTGCAAAAAGTGATCTTCTTCTGACTGATTGTGTTTTTATCTGTGATCCAGGGAGCAGTGTGCAACTTCTGCGCCGCTACAAGCAAACTCCTCACTGCAGCATCACCAGGAGGGACTGTCACAGGAAGTGGCTCGACACTGTGTCATCCAAGCAAGGCTGCTGGCTTACAGAACAGGTGAGATCGCTTTGCATGATCTCGCTGGACACAAACATTTTGACTCAACCATTGTTTTTCTTATTGCTGAACTGTTCTCTCATTCCAGAGGACCCTAAAATTGGAGTGGGAGCTGTGATCTGGGCCAAACGACAGTCGGTGAGCTCTTTCTTCTTCCCTTTGCATCAAATTTATCTCAGGTGCTGAATAACGTAGATCCAGTCTGCAAGTTTTTACAGGTTTGTATGAAGAGGACAAAACTTAGAATACCAGCTGCAGATAGACGGGGTTTGAAAACACTCTCAAACTTGCCATTAGTGTGCACCAACGTACTTAACACCTCAAGTTAATGCTCGTCCCTGCCTCTCTCTGCATGTTACACTGGTACACAGCTCACTCTTTAGATGACTAACAGAGTCTAAATAAAAGTGTCTCATACTCTGCATTTCCTCCTACGTGTGAAAGGATGGAGCGATTGAGTAATAGTAACTTTGGTCTTTACGTTTTTGTTATTTAAAGGCCGTCTCTTTTTTTAAACCGCTCTCTTCGCAGGCTGGCAGTGACGGGACGGGGCGTCTCTACCTGGTGGGTTGCGGTTACAACGCCTACCCAGCAGGCTCTCAGTACGCAGAGTATCCACAGATGGACAACAAGCAGCAGGACCGACAGAGACGCAAATACAGATACATCATCCACGCAGAGCAGAACGCCCTCACCTTCAGGTCAGGACAAACGATGTGAAGGCACCGTCACAAACAAAAAACATCACACACTAAATCTAAATCTGCTCCTCCTCGTACGCTCAGGACTCAAGACATCAAACCAGACGAGCCCACCATGCTGTTTGTGACTAAATATCCGTGTGATGAGTGTGTGCCTCTGATCCGAGGAGCCGGCATCACACACATCTACACAACCGACCAGGACAGAGACAAAGACAAGGTGGACATTTCCTACCTGAGGTTCAGCAGCCTGAAGAACGTCAGCAAGTTCATCGTGAGTACACAGAGGGATGAAGAATCAAACTACACACTCTTCCTACCTTTGTTTGACTCTCTGCTGTATGTTTCTGACATCTTTCTGTCCTCACAGTGGCAGAGGAGTCCCTCAGTTTGCTCTACGTCCTCTCCTCACCTCGCCAGTAAGTTCCAACTTGCCCTGTCTTTCAACTAAGCACAGGTGTTGCATATTTAGACTTTTCCATCCTCTTAAATCATCTCCTTTATCCTTTACAAAATTTATCAAACTGTCTCCCAACACGTCAGGGCACATAAATATCACAGCGCATTGAGGAACATGTCGCCTTGTATTCTTACACTCCTGTCCTTTGCTGTTGTAGACGGTCACTTCGGGAAGCACAGCAGATCGGCTGAGCAGGAGAGCCACAGCTGCAAGAAGCTCCGCACCGACAGATCCAAAGACTCACCAACAAGCTGAACCCAAAGAGAGGCAGATAAATGGACAAACTCCCCCCCCATCAAACCCACCAACATCTTTTCAGCCACAGGTTTGAGAATTCAGAAGAGGGGATCTGGATATTCACACGTTAGTTTAGTTTTCACACGAGGGTGATCTTTGGTCAACCTTTGTTTGAAGTTATCAGGAGTTTGAAGTTCATGTTGTTTCTTTTCCTGCTGTATCCTTCACAAGTTCAATCATGAAGATGGAGCTGAAAGTTATAAACAGAGGAGAACCACTGAAGACTGAATGCATAGAAGAGGTAAAGACCTGATGTTGATTTTGCACAATCTGGGCACCACAACCAAATAATATATATATTTGAAGAAGTCCTGTAAGCTGTGACGAGAGGATGTGTCTGTAATATTTCCAATGCAAATGTTTGAAAGTTTATTTAAAATATGTAAAGATATAAATCTATACTGTGTGTACGTTCGAATCCCTGCAGCCGTGTGCTTTCCAGATGCTCCCGTTTCCCATGTTTGGCCCTGTTCAATTTTAGAGTGTTCTTGTAGTTTAAGTTTTAATGTGTGAACAACATAAACACTACATATATGATGTGTTGTTTTATTTCTCAGGTATAAGGGGAAGAGATTTAAAGGTAGTTGAATAAGGTAGTTTGAAGTCTATGTGGGGGAGGAATACTTGCACTATTCGCTTGTACTTTGCAGGAATCAAGGGATCAAACTTTAAGAGTACCACTGATCATCTTAACACCATAATAGTAATAATAATACAACAAAGAGCAACAATAACTACATGGCAACAGTGCACTCTGCTGGCAAAACCAAGTATAGAACCCAATTCCAAAAGAACTAGGATGCTGTGTTAAATGTTTATAGAAATAAAAATGTGTAAATCATTTAAAGCCACAGACACGTTTCCACCATCACTCTGTAAACATTTGTGACTCGAGGAGATCCGTTTCTGGAGGTTGGAAAGTGAAATGTTGTCCCATTCTTGCCTTTATATAGGATTTCAGATGCTCAGCAGTTCAGGGTCTCCATGATGCTCCAATGGGGGACGAGTCAGGACTGCAGGCAGGTTAGTTTAGCACCTGGACACTTCTACTACAGAGCCATGCTGTTGTAATACATGCAGAATGTGGTTTTGCTGAAATATGTAAGGTATTCCTGAAGACATCATTGTTTGGGTGGCAGCATATGTTGCTCCTAAACCTGTATATATATTGTTCAACATTAATGGAGCCTTCACAGATGTGTAAGCTACTTATGATCCCCATACTATCAGGGATGCTGGCTTTTAACTGTGAGCTGTGGTCCCTCTCCTCTTAAGAGCGGAGGACACAACGTCCATGATTTCCACTTGCCCTCAGTCAGTCTTAAACGGGCTCAGGTGCAGTTTTAACCTGCATGTGTGGATGCAGTGGTTTTTCGAAGTGATTTTGAGCCCATGCAGTGACTTCCACTACACAGTCATGTCTGTTTTTAATCAATCTTTATTTATACAGTGTCAAATCACAACAAACAAACATTATCCTCAGACCCTTTCCAAACAGAGCAGGTCTAGACCACACTCTATGTTCCATTATTAACAAAGACCTAACATCAAGACAGGATAAGATGCAGTCCCATTTTACAGACAGGACTCAGTCTGATCTCATCTTAACCCACCATGAGCAGAGCACTTTGCAGCATTTAGCAAGTTACAGTGGCAAGGACAAACTTCCTTTAACAGGCAGAAACCATGACCAGACTGCTGAGACCGAGTGCAGTGCTTCCTAAGGGCCTGTAGATCATGTCCGTACAGTCTTGGTTTTGGTCCTTCCTCTGTGCAGAAACATCTGAATCATCTTCTCATCATGTTGCTGTACCTGCTGCGGCCACTAGATGGAGCATTGAAGCAATAATTAGAGTTGAGGAACAACAATGCATGACGGCATTGTACCTCTGCTTGAGACGCTTGTACACATTAAAATGATTGAATGATAAAGTCAGAGCTTTTTCAACGTCTGAATAAAGATACAGAGGAAGAAAAAAACACCTTCACTGTCGCGTCTTGACGAAACAGCAGTCGTGTTATTATACATTTTTATATAACCTGTGTGGGAAGGCTGTATATGCCTGCATTGCACAGTTTTTCTTCTAGTTTATACTCAGTATTGTGCCTTTAGCTTCGAGGTCACAGTGTATGTGTGAATGCAGCCCTGTTTGCAAGGTATTAGCCTCTAGCACTACTACTGTAACCACACACACACACACACACACACACACCCACACACAGGCTGATCCTCCACCCACTCTCCTCCACAAATACATTTCCACTGCAAATAAATCACCATGGTTACAGTAATATAATAATTGCCGTACTTGAAGGAGGCTCTGACTGATGATGCTTGCAAGGCCACTTAGAAATCGATAATTACAGAGAGAAATACGATTCATTTGAGCAGCGGAGAGAGTGTTTGAAGGTCTGTTTGATCCGTTAAGCCGAGACAACAGAACAGTGAGTGAGTGAGTGAGTGTGTGTGTGTGTGTGTGTGTGTGTGTGGAAGTAAAGAGTGCAGAAGAGTGAGTGTGGCTCTTTGTCTTATGCTATTTTTGAGGGATCAATGCTGCTGTCTTCTTTTTTGCATCTTTAAGGAGCTGCTTTCTAGGCCAGACTTCACTGAACATTTGCACAAATGAAGGTGACTGATATAGAATCCTTAATTTCTTTAACATAAAGTAAGATAAGATAAGTTTCAAATGTGTGTTTTACACTTATTATACTTTATACTTTTTGCTCCATCTGATTGAAAAATATGAAAACCACTCCACGTTCCCTTCCTCTTCTCATTTAATCCCAAGAAGAGCTTTCTAACAGGAGACGCAGAAAGAAGTCATTCAGTCTTAAATTTGATTTTAGCCGAGTTGAGAACATTTTCTGTCTAAAAAGAGAAGTAAAACGAAGGAGGACGAGCGCTGTGAGAGGAATACTTTCTGCCAAGTTATATAAATGAACTGAATATTGAGAGGTTCTGCTCTGAAACTCAATGAACTGTTATTTAAATAAGCTGTTGGTGGGCACTGCTGTGAGTTCAAGTGTTGCATAAAGATACATGTAAGGTTGTAAGGGGTAATGTCTCAACTATCTCCTCTTCAGTGAGATTGTAGAGATCAGCAGCTTAGGGACAGGATGTTCCTCCACATTTCCCTCTCAGAGATGGTTGGGGTCCAGTAGCTCCTCAAGCTGCTCCCACATCTGTCCTCACTATCTGTCTTTGTTTCATTTTGAAATTGTCATATTGACTCATATTTGCAGCTGTAGGATTTTATTCTTGTTCGTAAATGCTTGTGTGCATGTTGCAGACCTCCTGAATAAATCTGGGGGGGAATAGACTTCAATTTTTGGAAATGTATCACCCCTAAATTCACCGAAAAAATCTATAACACTATGAAGTATATCTACACTGACTCTATTAAAGTGGGTAGATTTATGTTATAGATCGAGATAGAAAGAGGGTCAGACCTGGACTCAGCCTCAGAGGTCAGACTCTGTGCTAACCGAGCTGCCTCCTCCTGTATGAGGCAGGACGTGTCCTTGTGACCTGCTGCAGCAGCCTGCAGCCTTGCAGCAGCAGCATTAATATTTTAGCTGATGGGTCGCCTTCAGATAGGTTATTATTGTCTCTTATACTGAGGAACACACACACACACACACACACACACACACACACACACACACACACACACACACACACAATGAAAATATAAATCTAACAACCTACAAGCACTCATTCATTTTTCATTCACAAAAATCCCAACATCATTACAGCTTGTCAGCGTGCAAAATACTTAATTACTACCTCTAACTTCTCCCTGTGTTTACGTTTGTGTGTAAGAGAGAGACAGTGTGTGTGTGTGTGTGTGTGTGTGTGTGTGTGTGTGGGCATAATTAGCCCACTTCTCTCTGATCCTTAATGCATTATTGAATATTTCAAAGGAGTCTCGATCCTTTGGGCTAAGTGGCCGCCAAGTCGGGATCACAGGGCGGGTTCGGCTGTGATGAAGGGCGGTGCAGCCATTAAGGAGTCTGGGCCGAGCCGGCGGCCTCGTGTGAACCTGGATCTCATGAATAATACACATTCTTTTACTGTATTTGGAAGCACTTTCGGATGGACTGATGACGCCGCATTGATTTTAAGTCGTGCAATTTCAGGGAACGAGTCAATTGGATTTTAGTGGTGAATAATGGCCTGTAGAGAAAAGACGATTTATTGCTATTACGCCTGCAACAGTCGGAGCAGCGGTCTGAACTCTGCAAACTCAGACCTTGACAAGACAATAGCTGTGTTGTCATGGTAATCTGCCATTTCCTCCTGACATTTCAGAGATTTTCATCTCTCACAATTACAGGCAGTCTGTTTTCTCTTCAGAAATGCCACTGTTCATTATTAGATTCACTCTGCAGTGCTTCTTACACTTATCAAATACTCAAAGTATAACACTGATGTATTGCAAATAGATGTCATCCTGTTGAGCTGCATATTGATGAATAAGCTTTATTTTTTTAATTCTTCAGCTTCCAAACAAATGAAGGATCATGTGTTCTTGAGATACTGAGAGGAGAATTCACTTAGAATGAGTTCTAAGTCTTTTTTGAATTGGTGTGTATGTGGTTTCCGGCATTTCCAGAGCCAGCCTCAAGCTGATCCTCAATGAACTGTAGTTTTTAGCACTTCCACATTGGACTCATATTTTTAGACCGGGGGGTTACCGCTTTGTCATGCACAGGTTTCACTGGTGCAACAGCCTCGTAGTCCTTTCACAAATCAGGCCCTGAGTTTTTGTAATGAACTCCCACAAGAGGAGCATCCATCATCTGTTTATTTATGGATCTCTGTGCCTGGGTTGAAGTTTTAAATATGAGCTATCTTTGCTCAATCAATTCAAATAAAGGCACTGGGTCAGCTGTTTTCAGTGGCACATTCTGCACTTATGAAAACAAAGTGAAAATATTTCTACTTGTGCAGCAACATGTGGCAGACAGACCGTGTTAGCACAGCAGGACTTTTAGTGTATTTTTAAATCTAGTTGTACGACTTAAAATAAAACAACCTGAGCTTTAACTCCTCAATGATCACAGAGCACTGCAGCTCAGTGAGTGAGTAAGGTGTTTTCTTTAAGATTGACTCCATATTACTCAGCTACATGATCACAAAGTGTCTCCCTGTATGCTGAGCTGGATCCTGGAGGAATGGATGAAGCAATAAGAGCAAACAGCTGCAGCAGATGATTTATGGAGCTGCATAAACTCCACTTTTCTCAGCGGACGGATGAGTTGGCCTCAAAATGGATCCTCTCAGCGTGTTGAATAAGCACTCCTGCTGCAGCGTGCACACATTCAGGGGGATCAGTTTGTTTAATGACAGCAGGAGCATCTTCTATCCATCATTACTTAGGCTGTGTGATTACTAAAATGCTCATCAAAGTCATACAGGGAGTGAAATGTCCAGGTGGGCTCTCAACAATCAATCAAATTGACTTAACCACGATGAAAGTACGCACACACACACTTTCTCTCTCTCTCTCTCTTCTGAGCCATAAGCTCTTTCCATTAAACCTGCGCTGCATTAAGCATTTGGGTTAAAAGCTTTCATAATCAGGTGTGCTCTCATTTACTGAATAAGATCAATACCGTCCTTTGCATGAGGGGCCGGCACATTGTGTGTAGGTGTGTGCGGAGAGGCCTCAGAGCCTCATATTTAGCCCTTCTATGTGTGTGTTCATGTTTTCGCCTGTCTGAGAGTGTGTTTACAGTCTTCAGTCTGCGGGGGCAAACTGTTTCCTACAGTGATCTCTTCATTCTGCGTTTGTGAGGAGCTAACAGAGGTTGTTCTGTGGATGCTGCGGTTGTTGTTTTTTTTTTTTACTGCCTGACGCCCCCTCAGTCGATCCACAGGTCCACTCTGCAGACTGCAACGGCAACAAATGTAGAGTTAAAGCGCATTAATGAGAAAAACGCACAAACACCAACAAACACAGGCTGTGGTGTTGCATTTCTTTGCTCATTAAAGCATGTTTGAAATTAATTTTATCATTGAAGTACATGCATTATTCTCAGACATGACTTCCACTACCGAGTCATGTCTGTTTTTAATCCTCTGAGTCTTTTATATTGATATTCTGAACTGTAGATGATGAAATCCCTGAACAACAGTATTTGTTCCTAAAATACATTTTTCATGTACTAAACAGAAACCACATGCCTCACTGAATCAACCTCCAACTCCTCTCCAGATAAGGAAAATGTCTCGTTAGATGGATATTTTTTGCAGTTTGCAAACTGAATGTTGTGTGTGTCTTTATAACTGTGAGCCCACTCTGAAAGTGTGTGCTTGTGCGTGTTTGTTTGGAAGCGTGTGGGCGTTCAGAGAGTTTCTGAGAAGTATGCCGGCAGCAGCGTTTTTTTTACAAATGCCTCCTCTGCATTGAGATCAATACGGTAGTCCTCGGGGGATGAACTTGACCTATGTGAGCAGTTTTTCATAATCACTTACGTCTTGGAAATACTGTTTTTCCACATTATGGTGCTGTCGTGGATGTGTTATGTTTTACTTGTTTGCTTGCTGTAGTCAGAAGCAACATGGATAGATGGAAAAGAGCTACATTTTTATGATACAATGTTGAAAAGAGAGAGAGCAGGTTATGTAAAGTCAGAATAAAGACACATCTGTGTTGTTAGGCCTGTAGTTTGTTATTGCTCCTCCTGAGGTCATGTGCGGTAGATACTTGCAGGTTGCAGCCATTGTTGTCAAATGTCACATGATAAACACTCTCATGACTGAAGCAAGGCTGCGACATATGTCAGAAGCCTCCATCACGTCTCTGACCCCAGCTTTGAATTTCAGCATGATGGATTTTAAATGAAGCCCATAAATATCTGCGACCCATTCCCCAGGTTGTATTACAAACAATCGACGTCTAATCACATCTTCATCCCTGACACCGCTGAAGACCCGCGTCCTGTCAAACTGTGATGCCTTCATTAGCTGCAGCACTACGGCCTTGGCCCTGACAGAGCGGCCTGTGATGGCTATGTTCATTGTTCATGTGCTCAATAGGCAGCACATGGCGTGGGCAGCAGTCAGTGGGGCTAAATTTGTGCCTCTCTGCTCATTCCGGGGATATTTGTGACTTGCTCCTTGTTGACTCGTTGCGCTTCTTGCTGACAACGGGTCTCTGTGTGTCACAGACTGCTAAATCCAGCCAGCTGTGTGCAATTAGGCTGCAAAATGCTTGGGATGTGCATGCTGCTCTGCAAAGCATCAAGTGAAGGTTAAGTCTGAAATTGGCAAAAATGTTCAATCTAATTGAATGTCTACTTTAAATTTTCTGCCATTAGGATTCTTCAGACAGGTTAAGAAATGTGATAAAAGCATATAGGAAGTCAGTATTAAAGGATCATGATGGTCATAATAAATGATATATATCTGCTTTATTATAAGGGATTCAGGGTGTTAAGCAAAATAAATCTTGACGCTTGAATATTCATTTTTAAGTCATATATAAAAAGTGATAAAAAGGGTGAAATGCTCAAACATTCATGATGCAAAAAAAATTTCACTGAAGCCAAAAACTTGTACTAAATGTAAAAAATATTTAATGAATGCAAAAACAGTAAAAGTTTTTTTTAAATAACTGTCAAAGTACTTTAGAAAATTGAAAAACATAAAACATACTAAATTGAAAATGAAAACATAAACATATTTAATCAAATTTAAAGCATAAAAAAAACCTAAATATTAAATAAAAAGTCAAAACATAAAAAAATACTAAATGTAATATAAGATAACATAGACATACTTGATTAATGCAGAAACATTTTACAAAACACAAATATTTCAATTAAGCAATAATATGTAATTTGATGCATAAACTTTTAAAAAACACAAAATATTCCTCAAATTCAACATTTTTCCATATGCTATATTTGCATTTCATGACATGCATATAATGCATTTTTTGGTATTAAAAAAAATAAGGGGGATATCAAAAATATTATTTTGTTCAGTGAATTGTTTTTATTTATTATTTGAAATATTTTGAAGAATATTTTTTTGTTTTCAAATAAATTCCTGTTTTTAGCCTTTCAATATGTGTCACAGCCTAAAAACACACACATTAGTATATTCATCTTTTAACACATGGCAGGTAGTAACTCCACATTAATCTAATACAAGTAGTAAACTAATGTTGTTTAAAACAGTATAAATAACAGTAGATGTGATCAGATGTCGTTAATGTTTGACAGGCAGAGGTTCATAAATCAGTGGACACATCTTTCCCCCGAGGGAGATTCACTGTTGTTTCCTAGGTAACAAGCACCCCCTCCCTTTATCCTTGGTTCCTCTGGACTGTACCACTTTCACTGCAGGGGGGGAGAAGTGTTGTTTACCGAAAAAACGAAGTCCTGTGTTAAACTTAGACAGCACGTACCTACATATTCTATTAAAACAACATGTCTTATCATGTTGTATTGTAATTCCCTTCAATGAGTGCATTAATCCGTGTTGTTATTGATCAGATATTGAAACGACCCCCCTCTTGAACGCACATGCAACATTTCATCGAACTGTCAAAATCGCTTGTTGCTTCCTCCAGAGCCTTAAAAGTAGTTAGCGAGCTAGCTGACACACACACACTTCGAAAGAGGACAAAAGTTTGCTGCTGTTAAACAAATAGTGCGAAGTGTGAGTCGAAGACATCTTTTACCGTCCTGCTCCGAGTCCTGGGTCCTGATCTCACTGAAACAGCGCTGTGGAGAGGCGGCGGCGGCTGGAGAGCAGCTGGATGTGACAGGGTCGTCATCAGGTAAGCTGCAGGTAGTTAGCTTAGCATGCTTCGTGCTCTGCAAAGGGCTGTTATGTAGGCTGTGATGCAGCTCGATCGGACAGCAGAGGGGGTCAAATATTGCTGTCGAGATGCTCCTCCAGTATTGAAAGCATTGTGCTTGACTGCTTTGCCTGACAGCCAATGTAAACAAAGTAACTGCATGACAACATCCCTTTAAACAGCATGCATCATGTCGTAGTCGTCCCTGTGTGTGTGTGTGTGTGTCCTGCACTGTTTATGAAATGCTCTTTGTGTCAGTGGTTTATGACCACAATGACACAACTCAGGAATAGTTTTAATAATAGAGCATGCATTATTCATGCCTTTATATAAAAGACAGATGTTGTCAGATTGTGCACCATGCTCCACTCTCCATCTCCTAGGGATGTAAGGATACACTCAACCCACGATTCGATTCGAATTTTGCTTCATGATTCGATTCGAATCTCGATTCTCTAACGATTTTCATGAAAACTGGATTGATCTCAAAATTTAAATAACTTATTTTATTTCAGTTCTCAAATATGGACAGTTGCAATAAATATTTTCCTCTTATATTTCTTTGTAAGCAAAGTAATCCTTTTTAATTTTAAGGTGTGTTGTAACTCAAATAAAACCAATGCACACTTTTGTCAGCACTTTGCAAACTGTTGTCTACTGTTTAAAAATAATATCCTGATACAAATTTTGTTGAATCGATTTTAATCCACTCTTATTTGTATGGAATTTTTAACGTCTTGCGTTATATCGTTACATCCCTAGTTTTAATAATGAAGCATGTATTATTCATGCCTTATATAAAAGACAGATGTTGTCAGATTGTGCACCATGCTCCACTCTCCATCTACTTAATCCTATTACTCCCTAATGCAAATAAAAAAGACAATAAATGTAATTGCACCTTGATTAATAGATAGTTAGATTTAATTGGAGTGTACAAGAAAAATAAAGCAGCTCTAATGAGACGTAAAAAGGAGCCACACTTTAATCCTGGCTGGGCAAGACACCCGGGTAAGGTTAATAAGTTGTGATCAGTCCAGCTGCTGGGTCATGCTCTGTAATTGCTGCTTATAAAAATGCAAAGTGACATCTCAGGACATAATGTACCAATGGAAAACAGGATGCAGACAAGCAGGAGGCATTCAATTCAAATGAGCCGACAGAATAACAATGTAAAGAGGACTTTGGCTCATATGGATTATCCTTCATTAAAGCTATTGCAGCAAAATTACACTGCTGAGCCCGCTGTGGTTGTGAGGAAATGACCTTTCCGTTATTAACAGAGTGAAGAATTTCCAATAAAGCTATAAAAGGTTGACTTAGCGGCTCCAAATGGGAAGCGGTTTTAAATTTGGGACGTTTGTAGATTCAATAAGGGACGTGACTTTTGGGTTCCCATCATCCTTCAGGATTAACTTACTGGTGGCTTCTGCTGCTTCATGTAGAACCGCTACATCCTCATTACTGATGTGTCTTGACAGTCCTACTTCTGACGTAACATTATACCATTTGTGACCCAGTATGTCAACAAAGCAAGCAGTGTAGCAGTGTAGGAGCCAAGCTGTGACAGAGGGCGGAGCAGAGACACACAGCAGCCAGGGAAAACAGTGACTTCAGGTGCAAGCAAGCGATGTCTGGTGACGTCCTGCATGTTTATGAGGAGATGTGGAGCTGCTGATAAGAGTGCCTTGGACTCAGCTAGCTTTAAATTAAGGTAAAGGAATCATGTCAAATATAGTTCTTCAGAGAGCACCACTCTACCCTCCAACAAAGAGTGCCCCATGTTCATTTGTATAAAACTGTCTCAGTGAACGTTCAGTTTTTGTTCATTACTCTTTTAATCTCTTAAAAATAATAGCTTCAGAATCAAGAACCAGAACTGATGAGCAGAACTGGGATTGGAATCATTAAATTGAGATGCTACCCAGCTCTGTTTAGCCTTAGATTAAGCTCAGATAAACAATTTTAAATCCCAAGCTAGTGCAGTAAATTCCCAGTTGATTTTTATCCTCTGCACAGCCTTGAACTCACTCCAAAACAAACTGGTCGACCATTCGCCTTCCCTCTGCATCCATTAGGACAGTTGTTTATTCTCAATCCTCCTGTGATGACTGACCAGAATGGGTCTGAAGCGGAAGGAAGCACATCTCTGCACCGCTTGATATTTGATTACGGCTAATAATAGAAAAAGACAGCTGCCTTTTCATTGATCTGTCTTCGCTGGCCTATTTCTGAGTCCTGTTTTTCTCTGTCGTGTTCAACTACCCAGTGGTAAAAAACACTGAACACAAAGATCTACGCTATGGGAGAGTTTTCAAACACGGATTTTTAACCCGTCTTTCTTTATATGCTGTAATTAGCCATTGTTTCAGACTTTGTTTGTGGAAAGGAAGCCTCTTTGGGCCACTGAATCTGGTTTCTGTGTGTGAGCAAGCCAAGCCGTTCGGGGTCAAACAGGACAGGGATAATAAGAGGGGAGGGGGCTGCCATGCGGGAAGGAAGTGGCTCGGCTTGTTTGTCTGCCAGGCTTTTGTTTGTTTTCCTGTCGGACAAATCTATTTAGGAGGCAGCCTATCTGAGGCCTGCCGGTGGAAATTGGCTACAAGAATGGCTCTTCACACAGTTATTGACAGTTGTTCAGTCATGTGGTTATTGAGCCAGATGAGAAATTGATAAGCTCAATCTTTCAGCGATGATGGAGCTGACTGGTTTGTATGAGTGCTGTTGTTCTGGGTGATTCATAATACATGGAGATGTTTTCCTCTGGACATGCTAGTCATGTTTCATCCTGCAGTGGTAATAAGCCGTCGAGGAAGCATCCCCGCTCCTCCAATCTGCTGCATCTCTGTACACGGTGCAGCGTACTCTGCATACATGCGCTGAGGGTGTAAGGTGACACTTCTGCTTCTGACAAAGGCTGATATCCCCCTCCTCCCTGTTCATGCTTATGTAATGGCAGAGCGCTTGTCTGTGTTATTTCATTACAGGTGCTCTGATGCCTGAGGCTCGGCTCAGACTACAGGAGTATTAAAATCCATCTGATTTAAAAATCTGGTACCATGAGGAGCCTTAGGACAAACTTCGGATACTCTCCTCTGTCATCTCAAAAATGCACACAGTTGAAATTTCAAAATAACAGTGCAACACATACTAGAGGATATTACAGAGATTATCAGGTGTGCCAGTTTGAGGAACCTTTTGTATGACGACTGAGCAATTAAAAACACAGAAGCAGAGGTTTACAGAGTCTGGGTGAGTTGTGAAGACGTGGCCAGCTTTATTCTTCTGTGAGAACTTCAAACCTCAACAGGGCTATGAAGCTTGTTGTCGCTCAGTGACACCGTCATTGGCTCTGTTGCCTCCCTTCAGTCTTTAGCAGTTTTAGTCCCGCTACCTAAGCTACCATCCAGATCTTTATTCTGAAATAGAGACAGAGTGCAAAGCTTCATGCGCTGTAAACAACGTCCACCAACGAGGAAAACGTTGTGACCAAAATATGTGCAAGTATGATATCTTAGAGCCTTAAATCACGTTATAGCATCATGTTAAAGGACTGTTTTAGGCTACCTTAAAATCGTATTGTTGGTCTTTCTCATTGTTTCCATGCAGGACTAGAACTTTTAACCTCCTATAGGCTAGGTAGGTAACTTATACAGATTAAAACCAAGCCTTAAAGCTAGGGTTGGTAGTCACAGAAAATAGCATGAATTTGAATGTAGCATATCCTCAGGACTCCATCTAACCCCCCAGGTGTGGAAGTGATAGCAAGTTGTTTAGAACTTAACCGGTGTGAAACAATCAGAGAGTAACGTCTTCTTTTTCAGTGCGGCACTTTGTTTATTTTACTTTATCTCTACGGCAATTGACCACCACTTGTCATTTGCTGAGGTAGAAATACTCTGAATTCCCAGCTCCATCTGACAGTCCCTTCGCCTGTTGAGCCTCAGAAAATACCGAGCCATTAAAACATAATCAGACAGTAAATAGATCTGTTTATAATGGAGATGTAATGCATGTTTAGCCTCATTGATGTCAACGAAACACCCAGGCTGCAGCGTCATTCACAGCCCTTTGTATGAGGCAGAGGGAGACAGACACAGGGGGAGACAGACACTACAGCTGTTCTATTGAATCTGGATCGAAAAGTCATGAAGCTGGATCTCTGACTCATCAGTTCTGTGACGCTCAGGTTTCACGGCTCATGTGATGCCAAGCAGCATGTCATCAGCTGGGTGGAGGGGAGAGGAGGACGGGTTGGGGGAGGAGACAGACCCAGACTTTTCTTTTTCTTTTTTTTTTATCCCACCAAATTCTGATGCAATAACAATAACTGAAATGTTCACTACTGAGCAATTTTCCAGTCCAGTAAACGAAGGAATGAGATTGAAATGGAGCTTAAAGGATAGCTGTGAAACATGAGGGGGGGACACACAGGTGAGGGATGGGGAGGGGGGAGAGTGTCAGGATGTTGAGGTGGATGAGTTTAGAGGATGGATGCTGAGAAGAGGAGGTGGGGGAGGGGGAGAAGGTGCAGTCAGTGCTCTTGTTTCCTGGGGGGGATGATGGTAAATGTGATGATAGACAAGGGCAGGACTGATCTTCTTTATGCAACTGCAGCAACTCTTTCATTATTGCTTACTGGTGTTGCTTTGTTGTGGGAGATAAGAAGTGAAGCCTTTACGTGCATGAATAATTAAAAACACAAAGTGTTATCTTTTTTTCTTTATTTTTTTCTCTGAAACAAATAAAAAAAATATGCAAATATCACCTGAGTAAACAGAAATCTTGTCAGTGAGACTAAATGAATAAATCTTAATTACAGAAATCTGCCTTCGTATAAATAATGACACACCATATTTACATATAAAAACACTGGCAAAAAGGCATTCATACTTTTTACTGTTAAACATCCAACACACTTAGGGAATTAACACTTGCCTACATTGGTAAAATATCAATAAGTAATGGATAATGTGTAGTGAAGAGGAGGTTATGCATAGTAGTCCCACAAGGTGAGCAGGAGTCTTATCCTAAGGGGATTTTGATGTGACTAGACTTCATACTTTTTATCACCAGGCTACAATAAAAAAAGATAAACAAGTGGAAAGAACAAATTGATTTAATGGTTAATTGCTTATACAGCTTTAAAAATATGTCCACAGAAAATTGTCATTATTTCCCCATTCTGAAGATGGACTACTTTTTCATGGATTGATATAGTGTAACTTTTGTGATCAGGTTGTCTTAAGCATCGCTTTTGTTAAGAATTAATCACGGTTGTTATCAGGTTTTGATAAGTCAGAGGCATTCCATTCTAAGATTCCTTGAGAATCTATTCTATTGTTATCAGGTTTTGATGAATCAGAGTCATTCTATTCTGTTTCATTCCATTCCATTCTTTCCTTTTTACCACAGTGTCAACAGGCAGAGGCTGAATGTACCACACTATGATGTGTCGTGTGTGATCAGGTTGTTCCTGGCGTTGCAGGTAGTTACGGTTAATGTGGAGTTTTGACAAATCAGGGTCAAGTATTTAACACAGCCTGGTTGTAAATGTGAATTGTAGCATTGACATCAATGATATATTATGAATACTATGAAACTGATGCATGAATCTGTCTAGACTTTGCATCCATGAGCTTTGTTCCCATTCTGGTGATTCTGATTAGAATGGAAATAACATCTCTGGAGGTGGAATGAGAGACGGTGTGAGAGATAGTTTAACAGGGCATGAAATTGGGGAAATACCTCCTAAAAAATCAGCATTCAGGAGGTGTTACTGTAAGCACAGATTTTGCTTGCATCATTTATATGACTCTGCTCCAATGGAGAGGCTGTGATTCAGAGGAGCTCTCCTCCTGTTGGCTGGAGCTGTTACAGGGGTGGGACTTTGCCACAGGCTGGTGGGCAGGAAGGGGCTGGCTTTAGGGGTGTGTGTGTTGGGGGGGGTGGCTGGAAGTGTTAGAGCCAGATAGTTGGAGTAGACACTCTTCTGCTTCCTGCCTGCCTGCCTGCCTGCCTCACTCGCCTGCTTGCTGAAAAAGAGAGAGAGGGAGAGAGAGAGAGAGAGAGAGAGAGAAAGAGAGAGAGAGACATCGAGAGAAAATCCCTGTCTAGGCATGGACCTCCGGCTGCAGCAGTCGGCAGCTCGCGAGGAATGACAACAGCTCACATGGTCATTAACTCCAGTCGCTGAGCCTGAAGGGAGAGCCGCGCTGTAGAGCTCAGTGTCACAGAAGCGCCGGGTGCTTTCTATGATCGGGACAGCAGAGGAGACAGCGGGACACGAGTGAAACGAGGTGGGAGAGAATCGTCATATTGTCTGTTTTTTTTCCCAAACATTTTGTTCTGGAGTTTTGCTGCAGTGTGCTGCATACCAGTCTGGGTGGGGAGGGAGGAAGGAGAGGGAATGTTTTATCAGCCAGAGAGAAAAGGCTGAAAACCAGGAGAGTGGGATAAATGCACAGAAGCCAGCCACTCTTACCGCAGTTTCCAGTACTGTAATGGACTTCCAAAGGGAGAGGCTTGAACGCAGCGGTTTCCCTTACAGCAAATGTCAGGAGCTTTTTTTTGTTTTTGCCACATAGGCTCCGCATTTTTCACTCTCTGGAGAAAAACTTGTCGTGTGGTGTGGCATCTGTCATCTCCCTGCTTTCTTTCCGTGCTCCTTCCAAAGTTTTTAACTCTTGCTGAAGTGCAAATTCTCCAAACAACAAGCGTAAGAAGAGGGTCTTACGTTGTGACACACGGATTTTCACACTTCTGATAAGCCGCACATCATAATTAACCTCTCCAGTTAGACGAGGGCATGTTGACGTGTCCCTTTAGCTGAGGCACTTGGTCAAGCACTGGACAGTGTCGCCTGCTTGGAAAAGGCCAGGGTGGTGTCATACGTCTGGCTGTGGATCAAGGGGAAGTGGGTGTTTTCCAAAAGTGGAACATCAGTTCAGCCCTTCCTGTTGAGAAAATAACGGGATAAGTCTGAGGCGAGTTTTTACTGTCAGACAGAAACCCCCTTTCTCTGAATCCACTCCTGAAAACCGCACCTCGTGTTGGTGTTCAAAGGATTTAGTGGTCTGCAGGTTTTTCAGACATCTTCTACATGAAAGAGGGAGTCTGATCGCTGCGTGACACAAGGTTTGCTGAATCATTCAGCTCTTACGTTCCCGAGTGTTGTAATTTGAAGCTTAAGATTCCCCTTCAATAGACGGGTTTGACTTAATACTCCGATATACAAGAGCTTTAATGTAATGAAGTTCCTCAGCCCGTGATCTGATAAACGCAGCGTCAGAGTGATGAATAAAACAGTCGCTGTAGGTACAGTGCTTCCTCAGTGCTCACATCAGACTTTCAGATTAAGGAAGCCTGGGTATCCTTTTAATCAGCATGTTTATCTGAAGAGAACTGCTCACCTCTGGCTGCCAACTAAACTGTAATTAGATGACGACTTGCCTGAGCGCTGTTGCTAAGCAGGGAGCAGAGAAGACTACTTATTCAGTTAACAAGACAGTTTGAAAGAGCCGGCCCCCTAGAAGTCAGTGATTTGAATCATCAGACCAGAGGATCCAAATCACTGAAATGTAGGAGCCCACATGAGAAAAAAAGACTAAATCTGAAAGTGTTTGTCATTCTTGAGATTCGAATCTTTCACAGAGATGTCCTCACCTCCGAAAAGAGAAAAGAACCGCTCATGAAACCGGATTACTTCCTGATAAAGCAGTGAAACGTTACAAATCAGTGTTCTTTTAATGCTCTTTGGTGCAAACTAGACTTCAGCCATACTGCTGTCCTGATGCTACAGTTGTTGTTAGCTAAGAAGCCCTTTGTGGTTTTATTTGCATCCTCTGTCCGGAGCATAGACTGTATGATTAATGGACGTAGTATCCCTGACGTCACCCATCTCTTCCTGAAGCCAATCGTCGGCGGGAGCCATATTGTTAATGCTGAACTCAAACTAAGTTCTGTTGAGCTAGTGTGAGGTAAAGAGGTGGGCTTTGACACTTGTTTTTTGAACCAGGCTGTAAACATGTTTATTTCTGATGTAAAGATCGTCTTCTTTGAATGGGTGTGTATGTGGTTTCCTGTGTTTCTGCAGCCAGCCTCAAGTGGACGCTTGATGAACTGCAGTTTTTAACACTCCTGCATGGGCTTCATATTTTGTAGTTGGTCATTTTTTGCCTTCATTTGACAGGAGAGCTGAAGAGAGACAAGAAGTGTAGGGAGTAGAGAGTGGGGGAAGACATGCAGGAAATGGCCGCGGCCGGGAGTCGAGCCGGCGACCTCAGCGACGAGGACTGTAGACTCTGTATGTGGGGTGCTTGGACCACTAGGCCACCAGCCCCCCATGGGCTGAACATTGCAACTCGCATATTTTTCATATTTTGTTCATGGAAGTAGAATAAGCTTCAGATATCCTGCCCTCTATTAAAAGAATAGCTAAATAATGCTGTTCCATGTTTAGAATGTTTAATATGGGGGCTGCGAGCCAAGCTGCTATAAAGATATGCTTTTAAAGGGACTAACTGAGGACTTCAGTGTGAGGAAAACAGCCTCAGTTTGATGCAGCTGACAATCCGTTGCAGCCCTTCAGTTGGGGGTTGATATCAATCCCAGATAATAACACTGTGTCTTAAAGCAGATGATGAGAAAGGTTCATCATCTGTTCCATGTTACAGAATAAGCCACTGATCAGGAGAGAAAAGCCTGCTCCTATATCATGAGCAGGGCCATCGGGGTCACTGCGGTTTAGCTAAGGCTATTATGATATGGGGCACACCTATCTGCTGACTCTGTGAAACACCTCTTGTGTTGCCTAGCTTAGTCCTGGTTCCACCTCTGCTGAGCTCACTCACCCGTCCTTTATCGCTAATGATGGTATTGAAGTCAAGGAGCTGTAGCTTATGCCAAAGACAATTTCATAAGCGCGGCAGCGTCTATAGTATTAAATCCTTATTAGGCTGCAGCGTGGAGCCTCGGCCTGATCCACTCTGGAAGATGCAAAGGAACATTTCGCGAGCCAACAAGCCCGGTCTCTCAGGGATGGAGGACATTTTGATAAAACCTGCACTACAAGCCTCACTCCTTTTCCATTACTCACTGGAAACTGCACATTTTCCTATTTCCCCTCTACAATGAGGCACTCTCTCCACAGCCATGAAAAACATTGACCACTTGTTCCTCTTGGCCATGCAAATCACCACAGAAGAGCCGTTTGCAGGCATGAAATGGTAATGAATGTAAATGCTGCCACTCAGGTGCCAGGCGTGTGTGCTCTCCTCTCGCTCTCACTCGTGTTCCTTTTTTATTTTAGCAGCAACACCTGGCTCAAGCCTCGGTAAACGTTGTCACAAGTCTTACAACCAATGAAGAGCAGGTAGCTTATCACCTCTGCTGAGCTAAGATAAACTGCAGCGCACAGACACCAGACTAATGGGTTACATACGTGGTATTCAGAGGTCAAGCCAATGACTTTCACTCGAGACTCCCCCGTCCCACTGACTTTCATTCAATTAAGCAGACTGACCAAGATAATGCCCCCGCCAGCTGGCCTTAGTAAGCGTCAGTAATCCATAAAGTCTAGTACTGTGGTGCTTTTCTTCACATCTCTGCCCCGCTTTATCAGGTCACCCAGTCTGTCCAGTGTTTGCACTGAGGACACGGAGGGGACACGGAGGGGACACGGGCTTCTTTCAGGAACTAAAGATAAGCTCTGTGGTGCTCTTCATGATCAGTGGTCCTAAATAGCTTGAGGCATAGATGTATATTTAAAATTTCATGTTCAGATGTAGCCTCTTGAAGGCCTTGAGGCTGCAGAAACAGACCGTAGTTCAGCTATAAAGGTGTGTTAGAGAGCTTATCTCAAAGGTCAACATACTGCTGCAGACCATCTGTCTTTACCTTTTTTTATATCAGCGACATGTTGCTCAAAAGTGTGACCTCTAAGCCCAAACTGCACACTGAGCCTGGCTGCATCTACAGGTGATGAACTGGCAGAAGCTAAGCTAGCCAGAGGCACACAGTCTTTTTTTTGCGAAGCAGTCTCCTTCTCTGTGTGTTTCAGCTCCACGCTTCTGAAGATGGGATGTTGTTCGACGACAGAGGTGACAGTTTTCTCCCTGGGATGACAGTTTGCTTCCCAGCAGGGGCTCTGGTGTGTTTCAAGAGTGACAGACAGCTCAGCCGCTCTGCTAAGGAGAGGCTAGCATTAGCTAACAGGCTTTGGCAGCATCAGTTTCACACATCCGTCTCTTGAAAGCTACTTTTGGCAAAGCACATGAAATACGCCGCAGCTATAAATGGTTGTGTCCTCGAGCTTTCAGTACATCTTGGTTCTTTGGAGAGTCCTCGGGCTGTTTCTCATGAATATTTCAGAGTCGAGATCATTTCTAATTGTCTACTAAGTATTTAGCCTGTAAATTATTAAATATTTCTTCAACAGATTCGTAGGAATTTCTGGAAAACGTTCCACTTATCTAACAAATGTTTGTCTTTCTACTGAGAAGGCAGATTTGCACAGAACAGCAGGTTTTTCTGAACCCCGACTGATTCAGGATCTTTACGGCTGATAGTACTAAAGAACTTTAAAGTGCAAAAGTTCAACAATTACTGAGCCCGGCTTTTGTATGCAGAATTATGAAGCATTAATTGAACAGACCTTTGAAGCTGTAGCCACTGTAAAGCTCTACTACCCGGATGTAAATGGACACAGATGATACATGTCTAGTTTGTCATTTCGTTTTTAGTCATGCTCGATTTCAGCTGTCATCTTCACTTCAAAGTTCATGTCTTCCCACCGTCTGCTGAGCTGGACTCGCTAATTTACATTCCACATATGTGTACTGTTAAAACCGGATGATGACACACGGTACAAGTGTGACACAAGTCTATTTGTGATGCTCTTAAGAAAATTGTTGCTCCACTGTTCTCTCTCCTCAGACGACTCTGTTAGCCCGTGACAGAGCTGCTGTCAGAGGGCTGAACCCAGACAGGTAAAAATAGAGGAGTGGGGTTGTTGTGTTGCAGAAAACAGACTGAAATAATAGAAAATATTTGACTTGTTGTTCACACAAGTTGCTTTTTAAGTTTTTTTTTTTTTTGCATATCCCAGATAGAAAAGATGCAGCACTGTCAGTCCAGTCCTGCTCCTTGGTATGGGATCAGACACGTCGTCGCCTCTGTGCATATTTATGTTTATGTTGCAGTTCAAGCAGCCACAGGAGGGCCTTTCTGATCTGCAGATCTCAGCATTATGTTCTGACTACCTGGCATGTTGCCTGTTTTGACCGTAGACTGTATCAAACTTGAACATAGTCACAGTGAAGCTACCCAGTCTTACTTTGGTGGAGCTGAATTGTGCTTTTAGCCTTAACCAGTGCAAATTTTTCCATAACTCTTTGATGCCCGTTTTTCCTATGTATTTCAGCAAACGTTGCTACATCAACTCTTCCCGTCCTTCCCTCCACATGTTCTGACAAAGTAGGTTAGCTTGATCGCAGAAGTCTCATGGTTTCTAAAAATACGACGGGTTTAATTGTTAAAGGTCAGATCTGACATGATTCTTACCTGACTTTCTCTTCTGCTGCGATAGGCTCTTTTCCCCCCGGGGAGACGGTGTGAAATTAAATCCTGCCTTGGAGAGTAGAGCATCGGCGTCAGTGCGATTGGATGAGGAAGCTTCTCATCTCATTTCACATGATCAGCACTAAAGTGGGACAATATGATTAGCTAGACAATGGTCTGGATTTGTAGGCTTTGAACTGTTTAGTGTTGGTGGCTTATTTTAAAGGGAGGAATCTTTTCAGCACTTGTTGTCTGAGAGTGAACGACACGTATCTGTGAGCGGGAAGCAGTCCAGATGAGATATATAATCCCTCTAGCGAGCTCCGGGTCTACCTTGGGGTCTCCTCCCAGTGCGAGGAGGCATCCTAACCAGATGCTCGAACCACCTCAACCGGCTCTTGCTGTCTTCTTTTGCTATCTGTTATTTCTTCAAACAGAGACGAGAGTTCACCTTAAACTCGGCCTCACACCTGCAGGACGACTCTTCATGGTTTCTACACAGGAAGGGAGTTTTTAAAGTTATGTCCTCTCCTCCTTTTACAGTAGCACACCCAAGTCTGGACTTGTCCCTGTAAACACCGGTTCAAGCTGATCACCTCATCTTAAAGATATTGTTTTACCTTTTATTCGAGTTTTCTTCCTCTTTTTCCGTTTTTTAGGAACATGTTTACGTAAAGGTAAAGTGTGAATCTTTTAACCAGACCTGCAGGTTTTATAACTCCTCTCCTGCCTCAGTCTGGTGTCCCTGGCCCCCTTCCCACCCCCCCTGGTAGCTGAAAAACATTTCCAGATGTGCCAAGAAAAGAGCTCCCTGCGCAGTAGCTTAGTAATGGATTTCAAACACCGCAAGCTAAAGGTCACTACCTCAGATTGTTGATCCAGCGATCGCCCCCCCTCCTCTCTCCCTGGACAACAAAAACAAGCCTCTACAGGAGAAGACGGGGCGCTCGGACAAACCTCTGTCAATGAGCTGCTATCTAATTTGGACAGGGAGAGCGGTGGACATTGCACGACACTGGAAAGCGTCATAATCGTGTCTGGCACTGGCGTATGCATCTGTCTCGGCCCCTCTGTGGCTGCTGGACGGCCGCCCGGAATAATGCTGCGCTGCGCGGTTTTCTATTGGCTGCAGGGTCCCGCCGTGCACGGCTCTACTGGGCGGGTTTGGACCCCGGGGCTCTTTTTTCTATCTCTTGTCCACTGTCTCATAGCACAGAGGCGTTTGCCATTCACCTCTTTGTGTGCAATATGTCAGAGCGCCGGTGGGCTTGTAGCCACCGTGCACACAGCAGAGATAGGAGGAGTGGCTTCTGAATAACCTCACGACTGCCTCTGACCCTCTGGGGCGGCGTGCACACGAGGGAGTCCCTGAAATTACAGCGTTTTACCTGCATTCATTCAGGCTGTGCATGCTGCAGCGGGCTCCATGGCAGAGTTTCTCCTTGTTTGAAAATTAGACTTCCTTCCAGAATAATTTCAGCCTAAAGTATGACCTTCTCCTCAACTTAACCCAGACGTTTGGGCGCAAAGGTATCAAAATTCTGATCATATAAAAGAGTTGCAGGTTTGATATGTTTAGGTACAGGAAGTCCGAGGTTAGGGTGCAAGAAAAGCTCAAAAATTTAAGATCCAGACGAAGACGGTTGTTGAGTGTGCGACGCAGGACATATCTAATCAATAAGGGATGAGGGTCACACACAAACGTCTCTAACTGCAGCTGTTGGATGAATTTGAATCTTTTCTATCCTCTCTCCACAGAAATAACCTCACGCTGTTTGTTTTGTTCCTCTCTCTCTCTCCTCTCTCGCAGATCACAGTCAGAAAGTGCCTTGTGAGACCGCATCCCTACTTGAAGATCCCTGGGGCTCCTCTTCAGAGATTCTTTCCCCCTCTGCAGTCGTGACGGGACGCAGATCAGCGTGCTCGGTGTGAGGAGGAAGGAATCGTACACAACAAAACCACAAACCCTCTTCACCCCCTGACTGTCCGACCTTGACTGACATCATCACTCAAACGTCGGACATATCGGGGACTCGGATCCAAGTATGCTCCCTCTGCTCCGTCAGAGGTCCGAACCTGAGGTGTACTGATTGATGAACAATTAGCTCCTCTGACTGACAGAGTCCACAGCAGCTGTGCAGTCCCATGCTCCGCTCGGAGACACTTTGTCAGTCCATTACCTCCACGAGGACGCCCCTCATCCGTTGACCTGACGCCGCTTCATGTCCCTTCACTTTTAGTTGTTGTGCGTTTTATTTTTTTAACTGGGACACTCTAAAAAAAGGCCTCCCCCTCCAGAGGATCGCCTCCTCCTTCAACCAAGTGGCTCCACTCCACCCCAGCTGCCGACATGGCTCTGAACATCGCCTCGATACGGGACACGAAATGGCTGACCCTGGAAGTGTGCCGGCAGTTTCAGAGAGGGACTTGTTCACGCAGCGACGAGGAATGCAAATTTGCTCACCCGCCCAAGAGCTGCCAGGTGGATAACGGGAGGGTGATCGCCTGCTTCGACTCGTTAAAGGTAAGGATCCGTTTCTCCGTCCTTTCTTTAATCTGCAAAACACACGAAACACGTTAAGAATCCACACAGGATGTCAGATTAAACCTCTGCAGACCCAAATCACCGCTCTGCGCTCCTGATGCTCAGTGGGTGTTAGTTTCCCACTTAAACTGGCCTCCCTGCTGTGCTGCAGTTAACAGACCAGTCTGACCTATGAAGCTAAAGGCCACACAGGTCTGTTGTCATGTCCACAGTCACCCCATGTGTGTGTGTGTGTGTGTTCATCTAATGTTACCCTTCCTCGTCCATCATCCGCACTTGCGAGCGAACATCTGATCGCCTGAAGTCATTCCAGGGCTTCTATTCCTGGGTGCATGTCAGCTGTCACACACAAACCAACAAACATCACAAACAGGCGGAGCGAGGTGTAATGTTTGGTTCCCACAGATCTGAGCCGAGGTAGCAGCAGAAGGTTCAAACACCAGATTCTCCTTCTCTTCCTTTTGTGAGGGAAAGAAAAGGATCCGAGTGTTGAATCAACCGAATATATTTGACTACATTTGGTTCATGCGACGACTGCTCGAGGCATTTTTTTAACCTGAGCTGTAGTTTTATGTATGTTAGCGTCTAAATGATGAAAGCTGCGTCAAAATACAAGCTATGCAGTCCTTTAACAGGCCGAATCAACTGATAGAAAATTGAACCTCTCAAAGTCTGACTAACTAAAGTTGATAATGCTGTTCAGGATCTTGTTTTTCTAGCATGTATTCAACTTAATCTCACCCATACTGGACTTGTGCATGCTCCAGTTTGCACTAGATTCAACTAAGGTAAGAAATCCAGAGAGGACACGAGTGTTTGGAGAGTTAAATACTTCTTTTCTGATTTTAAACCTTGTAACGACTCACACTAAACATGATGTTTTGAGTCTTGTAGATCTGATGAGAGCGTAGTCCTGCTCCTGGTCTTGATTGATGGACAGCGTAGAGAGCAGTCTGATTCCGACAAACAGCTCTTTCTGCATGCTTTGGTCTGGCTCCTTCTCCTGCTGGGACTCCACTGCAGCCTGAGGCGGTTTATCAGAACTGTAAGCTCGTAACTGACACACCAAGACGTTTAAAAATAGAGCCCTGTTTAAAAATACCATAACTCCCCTTTAAAGCCACGTTGAGTGTTTATTCTCTTTATAAAAGAAGCCCGTAGTTTATGTCTCGACCCCTCGTCTGCCCTCCTTCAATTCGTTATCTTAAATACTTTCTTAATGGCACAGTTTGCCGTTTTTTAATCGTGGCGAATTAGCTCGACACCGAACGCTTTGAAAGTCTCCCCAATTATAACGAGGTCGCCTCGCACAGGCCCCCACATGCCGCACACAAGATTACTGCATCTAAGAGCAGCCCGGTGTTTTCAAGCTGTGAGGGAGAAACGCTCTGACAATGATAAATAGCTGCAGAAACTAGAGCAGAACACTGGAACTATGAGGTCTGCTTTTTAAAGCTGCATTTCATACACGCGGTGATGCGGCGTGTGGAGGGTGCAGATGAAACTTTCTGAGGTTGTGTGAAAGGACAAAAGAGGCAGATAGGATAGAAACATGAGCAGCTCTCGACGTGACTTCCCTCCGCCTGAAAAATTGAATTTACTCAGAGAAAATTGAGGTTTTCAGGGGTCTTTGTTGAATTGTGCTCCATCCACACTTCCACATCCCCCCTCTTACATCCATCTCCATCTTTGCAGTGTGTAAAAGCCCTCTTCCTCACGACTCGTTCAAGGAGGATTAATTATTTGACAGTCTAAAAACAAGCTGTCTTTACGTTCCCATCAGCTGTTTTCTTGGCTCATGTTGAAGCTGGCTGTAATATCGCGTCAAGTGACACTCCTTCCCTGCTGCCAGGTTTTTGCGAGCTGTTACGCCGTTATGGTTTAATGGGCGAACAGCTGACTCCAATCGGGATCGATTTGTTGTCGCAGCATGCGAGGGAACGGCCTGAAGCGGACCCTGTCTGCACATGACATGATGTTCTGTACCCTGAAAGCTCTGGCCAGTCATCCCTGACGGAGGGAAGTAAATGACCGGAGCGCTCAACCTCGTACTGCTGCCACCTTTCATTTAGAGAGCTCTCAATGATGTTTCTTCTAGCTTCAGGCAGCCCACCGGCAATACATGCATCATCTGTGCTTTAATGTGCAGGGTGAAAGAAAGCCCATGCAGCTGCAAAGCTGAGAGGAACTTGAGGTCACAACTTGAGGTGTCTGGCAGTCTTGATGTCCTAGACTGGGTCGTTTAAAGTAATCTAAAGGTATCCAAAAAAGTAGAAGTCTTGTGTATCTGATCCGGAGTGGATCCAGTTGAAGTTAACACATTGACTTGAATAGAAACCAATCAGATCCAGTGCTGTGACGGAGCGGAGACAGATCCGGTGAAATTTGGCCGGAAGTGGTAAACTTTAAAAGTCTGCATCTGGATTAGGTTGAACCAAAAGTGAGCTCTCTCCTTCATTAGATAATAAATCAGTCTCTTCTAGCCTCTCGATTCTCACCGTGCTTCATCTTCACAGCTGTTGTTAGCATCATCTGTCGAACAACTGCGCTTCATCTCCGAGGCTCGTGCTGGATTTGGATGATTAGATTTAATCTGCTGAAATGTCAATCAAGCCCATCGTTGGAAAGACTCGCCTGGTGCCGTTAGTTAGTGCGAAGGAGGGCGAAAAACACTCCTGTGAAAACCTGCAGAGTGGCACGAGTGGGGAAGAAACACTGTAAATATTTGACAGTTTTTGGTCATATATCCTGAATATTGCACAAAAGCATCCTCAAAACAAAGACTGTCTTCATCCCTTGATTTGGATCCATGCATCAATTCAATATCATTCACATAAAGTAGAAACCCGTCTGTGTTATCCCTCAAAAGATATGCATTTATTCTAAAATTCCCATTGCGTTTGTGTCACAACTTCCATCAAAGCACCAGGAGGATGAAGGCATGCCTAAAAAAAAGTCTTGATCATACTTCCTCGTCCCCGTGGGGATAAATTAGCAGGGTGGGACAATCATCAATTTTAGGATGAACAGAGACACGAGATGAAACACTCGGCATCTAAAGGAGAAACTCTTCAGTCGGCTAAATGAATGAATTCCATTTAATTGATTTTTAATTGAAGTAAAAGATTTGTGTTTTTCTGCCCCGTTTTGCTGCACTTTCTCTCTCTCTCCGGTGTCTTCTCACCACACATTGAGAATACAGGATTCTCTGTACTTTTGACTCCATCTCGCCCCCTCTCTCCCAAAGACTCTCCTCGTGACAGCTGAGAGAATGAACGCTTTATTTTGTATTAGGAAATGTGTTTCGCTCCATGGCAGGCTGATTTCCACCCCATTACGCCCGTATCGTCTTGCCGGGTCTTCTCATCTGATAGGGTTATCACTGCCAGGGTTGTGTGCTGCCAGGCGTCACCTGGCCCGTGATCAGAAGGGTCCTTTTCATAAACATGTGAGAGGTACGGCTCGGGAGGGGAGTGGAGTAGGAGGTGTAAGTCTGTTGTTGCACTTGTCAGGCGGGCATGCCAGCTCTGTGGAGAATCTGAGTGTTACGGTTGTTTTTGTTTCTGACTGTGAAGGTAGAAACTCTTCTGGGGTGACAATAGCTCCTTCACGTCAAACTCTGCAGAAGCCAAACATCAGATTTGACGTCTCATTGTCAGACTAAAAGATTTTCTTCTTCGCACTACAGACACATTTGGAAATCCTTACACAATCTGCACGGTCAGATTTCACTTCTCTTGTTTTTTTACCGGGTGTTTGAGTTGCTCAACATTTAAAAACATACTCTTGAATAGTGATGTAAATTGTCGGTGTCTCTTCAAACAGCGACTCCCTGCTTTCATCTTCTGCAGCACAGATTTTGAAAGTTGTTATTAGCTGTAAAAACAATGCAGTGAGACAAACCAGAGAGGTTGCTGTCACTGTGCCTCATGTTTTAGGCTATGTTCACACTACTATGTTGTTGTTTTAAATAATATACTGGGCATTTGTTTGAATAGCTGAAGTATTAGCTTTACTCCTTGACTGCAGGCTGTAGTGTCGGCCTGCATGATGTAAAATAGAGTCTGTGGTTGCCGTACTTGATGCACCAGCTGTTCAAAATAGAAAGAGTAATGCGAGGTGTGTTCATTTGCATGAAAGTAGGAGGCGGGGGATGAGGTTTGCGTCCAATCCAGGTTGACCTCATACCACTTATTGGATGAAACCAAAGTCGGAAAGTCACAAAACAAGACTTAGACCATCACTTTTCGTCATTATGCGACAACAATAATGTCAAAATGATCCAATCAGATATGTCTAAACATCCAGACAGATTTGACCTCAATGAGGATTAGAGTGCACAGTGCAGCTCTGTGCAGGCAAGAGTAGTGATGCTGACAGTTCATCTTCAAAGTAAGATACTAAACAAGAGCAGAATTCACCACACTGCACCTGAGCATCATTGGGGCGATATGCATTGTGAACTCGACCAATAGATGCTCTTTTAGCAGCTGTGATCCATCCTTAGTGAAGTCTCCCCTGATTGTTTAAAGTGGCTTGAAGCACATTTGAAAGCGAGTGTTTCTGGAGCACCCACAGCGTCCACTTCCATAAGTCCAAAAGACCCACTTTTGCATTTTCTGTAAGCATTGTGCTCTGCATGTGAACGATGCTTGGTTTGCTCCCGCTCTCTCAAACACAAACCATGCAGCATCCTGACTCCACTACGCTGCTCTCAGCATTTCTTTACTGTAATGTCTGGGGGATTATTTTTTTGTCCTCCCGCGCTACACTGTGGGCTTTAGAAATCGACTCTCTATGCTACATTTGTCATCTCTCAAAATAGGACACTGCTTCGTCTCTGTCCGACGGAAACTTTATTCACATTTGGTGGGAAGGCAGGATATAACTCACCTTGTCTGGCAGGAAGATACATGAGTGGTATCAGGTATCATTCTTTTCCAGTGAGAGATGGGGTAGAACATTGACAGTGGTGACCTTAAGGAAGGGAACATCTTCTTTTTCAGCCTAGAGTAGGTTAAATCAATCGTGTTTGGAGATATTAACAAAGTTTTAAGCTGGAAAGACATGTTAGTTGTTTAATTTTACAAAACAAGCTCTTTGTGAACATCAGGTGTGAGTGAGGATGCTCACAGCTCGCCTCCCAATCCACCCATACTGGCATGTTGTTCCAAAACTGGCTGCCGCTCATACCAGCATGTCGTTCCAACTGTCACTCCCCCAATCAGACGCGAAACAAGAGCAAGCTGTGATCCATGCTTGCATTTTCTGCGTGTCCCCAGCTGATATTTCCCCATTAATACAGCCGGTGCTCCACATTTTGCAGCAAAGTAAAATCAATCCGTCTGGAGGGAAAGCAGAAATTGCTTCCATTGAGACCGATTGAACACTCCTCCTTACAACTTTACCATCATTCACTCCAGTCGCTGATAAATAATCAATAAAGGCAGCGCTGCGTCTCCTGCGGCGTCACAAATGATTCATCCTGGTTGAAGCCATTTCCTTTAAGCTCCTTGATACTTGTTGCACTGTGGCCATGGAAACCGTGGCAGAGCGGAGGAGGGGGGGGGAGCTGTTGGAAACGGAGCGAGAATACCTACGTTAATGGAGCAAATGCAATCACAGCGGTCATGTGATGATGTCACGTTGGCTCCGACAGTGGCCTTTTGTTGATGCGTGTTTGTCTCTGGAGTGCTGACGGGGTTTTATTCCTCTCCTCTGCAGCGAGAGACTGCTCATGTCAAGAGGTTCATTTTGTGTCTTTGACTGCTTGTCAGAGCACAAATAAGACACAGCACATGTAGTGAAGCAGAAACCTTATTTAACAGATTGTATATACACATGTCAGAGTGTGTTCTTTCCAAACATACAGCTTCCACCATGACTGATGTCATGCTTAGAGTCTCGTGCAGATTCCTACCAGGTGACCTCCACACCCGGCTGAGCATCAGCGCTCTTAAAGGTGCGGGGGGACACTCTCCTGCTTCCTCGCGCTATCACGTTTCATCAAGTTGCGGTTTTCAAAAACAGAAAGTGGTGAAGCAGGAGAAACAATAGAAGCTACTTTCAGGTGTGCCGAGTGTTTTCTAATTTGTGTCACAGGCTCGCCGCGGCCTCCCCTGGGGCCCAGCTGCCCTGGTTTCTCTCACTTGGTAAGAACATCTTAATCCGGACTCTGCTTAAAAAGGTGTTTTATGGAGGGCGTGGGATGGCTTAGGAAGGTAAATAAAGAAAGAAGGGAACATTGTTACGAATATTTTAAAGGTAATTCAAGTGTTTTTATACCTGGACCTTGTTTGTTTAGTCAGATTTTGGGGTTTTGATTACTAAAAGGTAGAAAAAGTTTGGGAATTGCTGAAGTAGATCATGAGAAAGGCTTTAAATGCTGAAGTAATCGTTTTATGTAGGGCTGGGCGATCATTCATAATGATAATTATCATGATCTAATTTTTCTGCGATAGAGGAAATGCTATGACCACTTGTTTGCAGCCATTACAGTCACATGAGATGTGCAGGAGCGATGCTAAAACTCCACGTGAACAGATTTGATGATGACAGGAGTGATTAAACCCAGTAAAAACAGAAGAGACGGGTTCTGACAGGCAGAGCAACATTTGAATCAGAGATTGTTTTAAGCCACTTTAAGTTAATGTGTTACTTCATAACTACCAGTCCAGACATGAGCCAGGCGTGGACTGCCGTTACTATAACTCCCCCTCCTCAGGCTCATTGCATTTGCATGTTTTCAGATCTTTAGGAAGCTCCGGTGAACATGAACTTCGTGCCCGTGCCCCCTGCTCCCCTCTCTTGTTTTAAAAGATGGGCTCGGCTGCATTCCTCAGCGTAATCCTCCCGAACTGGGCCACACCCCGGGCAGAGCAAACATGTGGAGGGGAATGCACGCAGCGCAGCAGGAGTCGGTGTTCCCCCGGGGGTCATTCACACAGACACAATGAGGCACTGACTTGAGCTTAACGTGGGGGCTGCAGTGGACGCGGCATGCTTTGATGAGCCCCTCGGAGACCCCCTCTGCTACCAGGCCTCCTTGTACGCAGGCACATACACACACACCCGCTGTCTTCTCAGTACAAACCATGCCAAATTTCATTTGATCCATGTGATTTCACCCCCTATAACCCACAGCCTCAGTCCTGCTGATCTGAGAAAGCTCCAAAGATAGGAGAGATAAGAGGGAGGGGGAGTCGGATCAGCACGCTGTTTAAAGTCTCATGACACAGGTTCAGGGAGGAAGCTGGCCTTACAGGAAGAATGAGTCTCTTATAATGTTAGAAAAACCTCAGCAGCATTCATGTGACATAGATAAAAGCATCTTAATCACTCTTAACTATCAGTGGGACGCGTGATTAGTCTTAGATTCACTTCAAACTTGTTGAAAAGTGTTGAATCCCCTGTAGTGACTAATAATCCTTTCACTTTGACACTTCATATGTATCCTAACCAGCCATCACTGCTCTACTCTACTTTTAATCAGAGAAGTTGATCAAAGTTCTTGGCATTTTAATTGGGCCACTGCTCTGACCCATATCTGTCAGTGTGGTGAGGGTGGGGTGAGCGAGGTCTGCTGTGATCCCCAAGATTTCACCGTCTCCACACCGCTCCGTCAGTAGAAATGGACAAGGCCAACCTCAGGCGCTCTTAAAATATATATGAAATGTGTAAAATGCAGAGCTACTTTAATCCCCTGCTCCACTGAGAGTGTGTGAAATCACAGCTTATTTATTTCACTATTAGTGTTGGCAGAATATGTGGCTACCTGTGCATTTATTTCCTTCTGGACAAATTAAATCTCAGTATTTGATTCAGTTTGTCTTCCTTAATGACTACTATTCTGCATAGTTCATTGGCACACGTTTAGGCACACCTAAAGGTGTCAATCTTTTACAAATAAAAAGCTTAAACACACGTTTACAACATCTCAAGATGAGTAGTCTTTTTGATTCAGGTGTTTTTGTTGTTTATGTACTCTCTCTAGGTAGAGTGAAGTGCTCAGTGGAAACATAGCTGGTGTTAAGACTCTTTAAGTCGTCTAGTAACAGGTAGTTTTGGTGAATTTTGTAAATATTTATAACCACAAATAGTTATCTTTGTTTTATTTTTTGCACTCTATTCTGCTATGATGTGTTCCATTCCATTCTATTCTATTCTAACGTTTTTACCACAGTGTCAACAGGCAGAGGGGGATGAGTTAGAATCCTATATGTGGATTAAATTAATCTGACGTGTGTGATCAGGTTGTCCCTGATGTTGCTTTTGCTGTTGAGAATGAATCACTGTTGTTATGGAGTTTTGACCAATCAGAATCAAGCCTGGTAACAAAGGTATTTATAGATTATTCTGCTTTAGTCCAAGGGTTACAGTATTTGGACTTCAGTACATGTAGATGACAAATGGATGCATTTTCTAGACTATTAGGGCTTTAAGCAGTCCTGTCTCTCCTGCTTTAGATATGTAGGCAATCTTCTCGCTCTCCTTTGTTTTGCAATCACACAACATTAGTTATATCATGACTGGACTTCTAGTTTTGAAACCACCTCGTCTCCATACAAAGAGAAAACGCACCGTGCTGGTGTCGTCCATGTCAGCTTGAATAGTAGGTGTTGTCACCCGATGAGCCGCCTGCAACATGATGGAGACACTGAAAATCTGCCCATCTGCTGTACACAGTGTCTCACCTGGTCTCAATCCACCCACTACCTCTGAGTCATCCTCCTTTTCCATCCCTCTCTCTCTTCCTCTCCGTGCTGCCCACAGTGCTGCTGATAAAGTACTAGATTCTCTGCAATGTTTCTTTTCTCTCTCTCTGTGAGAAGAAGAAAACCCGAGAACTTAAATCAGCGGTGCAGAATCAATGCCATCCTCACATTTTGTGATTTCCAAAGCCAGCTGGACTCAAACTCCCTGACTGCTGCAGTAGTTGATGCTTCTGTGAGCACCTCTGCAGCAAAGCTGAAGGCAGATCTATGGCGAGTGAGGCAGGAGGCTCACTGTGAGCTTGACCTTTAGTATTGCTCTCATTAATTATTGATATGTACTTTCATCAAGGCTCATCAGAGGCACTCTCAGGTTGTCCTCATCAAATTCCTACACTGAGAGAAGCACTTTTTGCTCATGTTTTCTTTAAAAATTGTATAACATGCTCTAAAAATCAATAACTGGAGTGTTTATTTTCCTGGAAGAGCAGGAGAAACCTGCAGCTCGCCGCAGTATGCTCCTCAGACTGAAGCATATGGTGTTTGCTGTGGCTCGTATTAAACACAGAAATTAATCGTTGCTCAGAAAACGTGTTGACTGCTCCCTCAGGCTGCTTTTTATTCTCCTCTGATTATTAAACGGACAAACGTACAAAGACACAAGCCTTAAATGTGACACAATTCCCACTCAGGCACCCTCAGCTCACACACACACATAAACACACACCTAGGGAGCTACAAACAGCAAGACAGACAGGCCCAGCTGTCTCCCTGGGGTCTGACTTTATAATGAGACAGAGATCTTCTTAATTGGCTCCATCTAATGAGGTAACAGAAATGCAATCTTTAGGGGCCCTGCACCAGAATGGTTCCCTCTGCTTTTTTAGAACGACTGTCGGTCTGTGTCAAACAGGGTGTTGTGAAGCAGGTCAGGCATGACATCCCAATCCCATGTGAGGACATGTCAGCGTCGACATGTGTAAGCCTTTGTGTTGGTATGCTGGGGAGGGAATAAGGTGACATTGTTATGTCTCTTTTTTGCCATATATACATTAAAAATACAACAACTCTTGCAAGATATACGCAGTGATTTATTCATGAGCAGAAACACAGTCATAAAAAATGCAGTAAAAATGTAGAATCTGTGTGAGCTGTCAAGGAAAACCCTCAAACTCCAACAGCAAACATATTATTCAATATGTCGACATGATAGTCAGGATGTGCAAGTGACGTTTACATTGTGCTCATGACGAGTGTATCCCAGCACAGGGACGAGGTGTGGCAGCTTCATGTAACTGGGTTGGTGTCTTTATCTGTGACCGTAGCTTCGTCCGGGGGTTTAGAGCAGGTGTTCCCAGACTTTTCAGCCCACGACCCTCAAAATATTGATGCCAAAGACTCCACTGTCCCTCAAGGTGATGGCTTCATTAAACTGGTCTGCTGAGAATCAGCCTACTTATATGAGCATGTGGCTGTGTTTCCTTTGCCGTTATGAATTAACCTACTGCTACTGATGCTTTTGATAATTAACTGTTCACTAACCCTAAACTTAGGAGTCATTTGGCAAAAAGAAAGGCAGCTGAAGAGAGACAGGAGATGTGGGGAGTAGAGAGAGGGGGAAGACCTGCAGGAAATGATTGCGGCCCCTCAGGGGTTGCGAGACACACTTTAGGACCCCCTGGTTTAGAGTTGCAGGTGAAGGGCTGCATTTGTGATGTAAAATCAGATTTTCATGGAGAACTTTTCTGTTTTTTTCTTCCGTCTAAAGCATAAAAAAAGTAAAAGCATGATCTGTTGGAGTTAATCGTGTTCCTTGACATTTCAAGTCCTGCATCAAAGCCGCTCTGTGTTAATAAAGTGAGGAATAAATCGTCCCTGAGAGTGATTAGCACGGCTTACTCTGTAAAAAGCATGTAAAAGCAACAAAGGAGTGTGCCCTGTGTGAACCCAGTCCCTCTCCTCGAAGGGTTCTTGTTCTGACTCATTTACTATTCAGACCTGATGAGTGGCAGTGAGTGATGGACTGCACGGCTCAGTGGAGTCTGCTATAATTTCGCTTGAAGGGCTCCCTATGCTGTCTGCCATCTTACCTCTACCCCTTAAAACTCTCTCTGCAAGCTTACTTTCTAATTTGCAATCATTTACTTCATTACGTTGAATCAGAGCGATGAGATGGTGAAGGCGAGCCTCTTTGTGGTCGGATAAATCAGAAACAATCCTGCTGCAGCAGTCGATGCAAAGAGGTTACAGCGGACAATTTATTCAACAGCAATCTAACTCCTCTCAGAAACATCAGGCTTAATAAGCGACAGCGCAGAGGCTTCCAATGGTGTAATTTGATGGAGCTCGTCTGGATGACTTTTCTGTTAGTGAATAGAAGACTTACAGCCGTCTGGTTAAAGAGGGAGCGGGCATTGTTGTCAGTGTTTTCATACCAATACACCCTCGTTGATTCAGATGGTTCTGGTTCCTTAGTGACACTTTATTGATGCGTCTTTTGTTCTGATGAGCGCTGAAGAAATCCTCACAACATGTTTTGTTTGTTATTTTTCATTTTGTCAGCTGAAATTACTGTTAAATACGAGCCTTCCACAAATAAATTAGTGCTGACGTACATGTTTGAGATGTAAAAACTTCAGGTACAGAACATAAAATACTTAAAACAGTTCTTTAAATTAGCTTAAAACTAGGCTGTCACATATTTTGTCTTGCAGAAGTTGAATAAGAGCCGATTGTTAGCTTCGCTTTTACACAGATGACACTGTTATTCATTAAAGGCAAATTATCTTTGGATGATTGCCCCAAATCACAACAGAGCAGGTCTAGACCTAGTCTAGACCTACTCTGTTCTATTATTAACAAAGACCCAACATCAAGACAGGATAAGATCCAGTCCCATCTTACAGACAGGACTCAGTTTGATCTCATCTTAATCCACCATGAGCAGAGCACTTTGCAGCATTTAGCAAGTTACAGTGGCAAGGACAAACTTCCTTTAACAGGCAGAAACCTCCAGCAGGACCAGACTCATGTTAGACACACATCTGCTGAGACCGTGTTGGAGAGAGGGATAGAGGGAGATGAAGAGAGAGAGAGATGATAGTGGGGAGACAGACAAAACTTCTCTTATAGCTAACGAAAGCTGGATGATGATGGTCTGCGCTGGATTTAGTTTACAGTGCATGATAACGTTAATGAATATTCTTTAATTAGTTTGATGGAAGTTTTATTTTCATCTTCTTATCAAAAACACCTGCAAATTTGAACCAATTGCCGTATTGACCCTAATATTTGACCCCAAGTACCCCTAACAAAAGTAGTATCCTCTTATAATAAGGGTCTTAACATTTTTTTATGCCTCTATTTGTCAACAACACTGGATGGCACGACTTATCTGTAAAGCACCCTAATAATTGAGTCCAGCCGTCGCTCACAACCCACAGAGACAGGGGGATGAAAGATGGAGAGACACAGTGATTGTCTGGAACAAAGTGGCTCGAAAGTAGGCGAAACTCAAATAGATCGTCTTAAAATGCGCGTCATCCATCCAATTTTAAAAGTAGTGACATTGTTATATAGAGTATTAGCTTTAAATATCCCGTGGAACCCTCAGACATGCATCGTAACGTGTACTATTCTTGTCGGGATCAGTTTAACACCCATTCAGAGCCGGGGTATCACTTGTATCACACCCTCTCCTCTCTGTGGGAGCATGCAGGGTGGCCATACCGTAAAGGTCATCTTCAGGTCACAGCAGCATACCTTTGCCTTTGCGTACGTGTGTGTGTGTGTGTGTGTGTGTGTTGGGCCGGCGAGGGAGGGGGGGCTTGCAAAGTTCATGGACGAAAGTGAGACGACCAATTTCACACCCAGCAGATGCCTGCACCAGTGACCTGCGGCGACAGGTGGAGGACACTAATTGGCAGCGCGCACCGTCACAGAGAAGGCTGAACTCATGTAGGGTGAGGGAATGAAGGAGGGGGGAGGAGAGGGGGAGAGAAGTGGCACCAGTTGGGGTGCAGATTGGCACTGTATTTTCAATTGCAAACCATTAAAACAAGCACGGTAGAGGGAGCGTCACGTTTAACGACTGCACGGCTCAGGAACACACAGAACAGGCGGTTATCTTCTTTCTTTTCATGGTTGATAAATAAACAGATGTTACCTTTTAAAAAGTAATCCCACTCAGATGCTCACTGGCTCTATTTCTGCCTGGAATAAGAGCAGGGTGATGACATGGGTGGATAGTGCGATCAATATGTTTACCTGCATCCAACAATTTTCAGATAAAACTCACCGAGCAGCTCAAAGGCTGTTGAGTCACTGTACTCCGGTGTATTGATCCATACTCTTTTTACTGAAGAGCACGTATTACTTAAACCAAACATCAGCTCTCATTCAGCCCTCTCTTACACGGTTACCCTTGTGAAGACGGTTTTCATCATCTCCCCGTGGGTTTGGAGTCCTCTGAGCCCAGGGGTAAGAGCATCCTCTGAGGCCTCATCACCACAACCAACAAACAACACGACGATCCAGGCGATGCTGCGACGTATTCCCCTTTGGTTTCAGATGAAGCAACATGAAGCCAAAAAAGAGCCTAAACGAAAACAGTTTGGGGATTGCATTTAGAGGAAAAACCTGCTTAGAAGATTTTAACTATGCTTGTTTATACCCTGTGTACCGGTGTGTTGCTGGCTCAGCTGGTGAGCTGACATAGCCGTGCTGGTAGATTATCTAACTCTGCTGATGCAGCTGGTGTACTCGTTTATCACCAGCTTTGTAAGTAGTCGTACAGCCAGCACTTTAACTACATGCTCCTTGAAGTTTTAACCTCCTTGATAAGTCAATATTGAATTTGGCTACCGTTATAAGACAGTGTTTGGACTCACGGTAATTGCGCAGGAACTTTGGGGCCTCACCACTTCACAACCGCAAATGCTCAAATATTTTTTTAGGGTCCCTGTCAGTCATGAGCTCATAAAGCTGTCCAAACTTTTCTCCCCAATGCAGAGTTTTGATCTTATTAAGCTCTGTGTCGTGTGTGGGAGCGACACTGACTGTAACTTGTAGCTAAAATAATGGCACCAATAGTATTGAGATTCATCTGCATCCTCCTGCGTTCAAAATGTGGCTCAGACCGCTATGCCACAGTCGCCCCAACTTCCCTCTCTTTCATGTGCATGCATGAAAAGCCAAGGCAGGGAGAGCATCAGCAAAGACCCAAAGTCTGATCTCATCTTAATCCATCATGAGCAGAGCACTTTGCAGCATTTAGCAAGTTACAGTGGCAAGGACAAACTTCCTTTAACAGGCAGAAACCTCCAGCAGGACCAGACTCATGTTAGACACATCTGCTGAGACCGTGTTGGAGAGAGGGATAGAGGGAGATGCAGAGAGAGAGAGAGATGATAGTGGTGAGGTCTCTGGAACATCCGCAGCAGAGGAACCTACGAGACAAGGGAACTCAGGGACTCCAGAAAGATCCATGGTTAGTAACTTTAAAGGGACAGGTGAGATAGGATCCCAGTGTGTAGAGTATAGCTGCAGTTCCTCAAGTATCAAAAGCCAAGGAATCCCCATTAACGCCCATGTTACAATGCTAATTTTTAGCTCTTTCCTTTATTCGTACACACTACAGAAACTTGCAGTGAATGTTGCAGTAATATCATTTTAAAAAACAGGATTAGAGAGTCCCAAGTCCACCATTTGAAAGTCTATCTTAACATGCATCTTTTTGTTCTCTGTGAGCAAACAACACTCTTGAAAATAGCTTATTATGCAAATGATGCATTGACGTCAATTCGGGGGAACTATTAGTCAATGGTTTATCAGCGATGAAGTTAGTCAGAAACAGTCAGAGTGATTCGTCTCACCATCCAGGGACATAAATATCTGTGAGGCATTACTCCCCGATAAGATTTCTGGAGTACTCGCACGCTTCTACGTTCTCACTGGAGTATCAGAGCCCTTCGGTTCCTCTGTACTTCGAATCACAAGCCCCATACCTCACAACTTTTTTTTTTGTCAGCATCCAGCACTTTAATCTCCAAACTGGAGAGTAAGCAGCCACACAACGTTCCTGCCCCTATCTGCTGAGTGTGTTAGAAAGAGGCTTTGATGAATAGATCTGTTCTCTCCCTTCCATCTCATTATCCGCCTTTATCTGTTTTATGGATTTACACAACTCCTCAACACGCTCTGACACGCGGTCGATAGTGTCAGAGAGGAAAGAAGACGCAGGCTTCTTTATTTTCTCTCATTGTTTGTTAAATTTTCTTCGTTAGCACGTGAGGTGTTATTTTTAGAGCGGCGTAGAGTAGAGGCGGCTTTGATCGAGGTATCTGTTAACAAAAGCGAAATTAGGGAGTTAAAATCAGGCCTAGTGGCTCTCTGCTGTTTCCTCTGGAGAGCGTGGCACACTTCTCCTCAAACTGGGGCATCAACATGTAACCTATTTCTATGAAATGGAGCTTCACTCGTCTGTAGGACGGCTGTCACTTTAATGCAAAGCTGAAGAGATCCATCTTCCCAGCGTGGGGATGTGACAGCTCGTAGAAAGCGGGCTAAAGCCCCGGTCTTTTCGCCGTGACTCACCTATCAACAGACTGAGAGGTGCCATTGTCGTGTCTGATCCTTTCTGCAGGGTGTGTATTCGTAGACCGGTGCGTGTGTGGGAAAGCCAGACGGCGGCCTCACTCACATACACTGTAGGTGTTTATGTGTGTACCTGTCAGCTACATGCCTGCGTTTATGCATGTGTGTTTGTGTGCAGATTAGAGGAGATCTGGAGGGTGGGTTTCATGTCTCAGCAGGTCACAGATGATCAGATTAACTCAAGCCTCCTGCGGGATTAGCAGCAGGGAGCCTGGACTCTGCAGGTGCCTCACACTGCAGTCCATCACCTCGCTGATAATCTTAATTTGCGGTCGGTGCTTTCAAAGTGCTTGTGCCTTTATTTCCTCTCCTCTCATATTGCTCCTTTTGTTGAGCCCTTCAGCTGCCTTGACAAATAATAAAGTGTTTCATAACCTCCATGTACATAACACAGCTCTTAAAGGTGTACTCACTCTATTTTCCAGAGCAGCAGCACAAGGCCAGACTTCAGGGGGTTAAAGTCAAATATCTGCGTGTAGTTCAGGCGCTAAAGCTCATGTTGGGGTTGTAGCTGTCAGCGAAAAGGCTAAAGGCCCGCCTCTTTACTTCACACTAGCACATCTTTTCGACCAACTTGAACTTTGTATTTCCGCCCGCTCAAGCCCGTGGAAGAGGCACGTCATGACGTTAGATTTACGTGACGTCAAACTTTCCCTCACAACAACAACGATGGCGGACAATGGCAGCTTGTCTCCTCGGCCGACCACTGCTTCGCCTCAGAATCCAATAGTCTCTTTTCACAGATAGCACCAAATCTGAATATCGACTTATGTTAGAATTTGAACCAAGCTACCAGATCACTCTCTGCAGAGTCGGTGCTGCACAGAGACACCAGCATGTGATTCTTCAGCTGATGCACAACCCTCACTATTTAAAAATAAACACTGTGGGCCAGAGGAGAGACAGATGACTGATAAAACAGCACCAGTTAAAACCAGACCAACGCCACAAGTTACTTCAGAGACGTGGGTGCAGACACATGATGATCCGGAGAGTCAGGCGTTATTATTACATCTCATGAAGAGGTGGGAGTGTTTACTGTTGGACCGCTCCCCTCCCTCCCTCCCCTCGTGTGTGCATGTGTATCTCTTCTGAGCTCTCCTCCTCGGATAATCTCAGGCGTGTCAGCAGCAGTGCCACTCCTCCATCTGCGGGATTACAGCTGGTGAAACAAAGGCACTTAATTACTGCTGAGACAACAGACTTACGCGGCGGGTATGTGTGTGCTGGACGGGGAGAAAAAGAAAGTGGACCATTGTTTCTAAATTACCTGGTCTCTGTCCTTTGCAGCAAGGGACTCGGCTTGTTTGCATTCACTCACATTAGCGCTAATTATTCGGCGGTGTAATAGCCGGGACAAATATACCTGATCACAACATAATTACAGCTTTGGAGCTCGGGTATGCTCCATTTTCATATTTCAAAAGGTTTTCTAAGGATCTTTAGGAAGTTTCAGAGAGTTTGATTCGGATTAAGGGCCTTAGAAACACATTTTCACTCAGACATGCCTCCAAAAGGTGCATTTCCACCAAGAGTTCCGGGGTCTTTAGTCCTCAGAGTGAACTAAAAGATTCCTGTGCCCACATTGTATTGTGGACAGCGTGCAGAATAAAAACACTGCGGTTAATCTACCAATCAGACACGTTCAACAATGCAGGCCCTGCCCCCCGAAAGTCCTGGGACCTTTGAAAAGTACTTGGGGGAGATTAACTACCCCTGAACTAAATTTAGCCCCTGGTTCCACCGGTCGAAATGCACGTAGTTCAGCGGTAAAGTTGTACCACCTCTTATTTCACTGTGCAGAGTTATAGGGACCTGATTGGGCACCAGAAATCTTGTGCTGTAAATTAAAGCCTTTAAAAGTCTTATATTTGTTTCTTAAAGGTGCAGGAGCCCCATCTAAATCACTTGTTCTTACTCACTGTTAACAACTGATTAATGTTCTCCATCACCAGCCAAAAAAAGCCTTAAGCTTTCATTTCATAATGGATTTTCAGTGTCTCCATTAGTCCAAACGGATCCATTAGAGCCCAAAAAACCAAACAGGATCAGTCAGAGGAAGCGGTCTCCGTGCCAGGATGAAGGGAAGCCCTGTCCATGTGCATCCAGAGCCTCCACACTCTACCCAGTGATGGGATCACTGCTTCCCTCTGCAGCATTGTGACCACCATGGTGTCGGTGCTCTGGGTGTCTCATAGCTCGGGGCTTTCACAGGAGAGGGTTCCTCGTGAACGGTTTCAGGGTGACCCAGAACCAGCTGTGAGTGCTCTCCTGCTCAGTGCAAAAAGAGTTAATAAAGAAAGATCGGGGATGAGTAGAGGAAAACTAACTTTTGTGTCTCGTCTTGAAAATGAGGAGGAGAAGCATAATTTCCTGGAACCAATCATTCCCGGATCAGTTCCAGTAGCGCTTCACGAGCCAAGAAATGATTTTATTTGTTTATTTATAGCCACAAAATCTGTAAACAAAACACCCGCCAAAGGATGAGCATGAGCTTTGCGTATTTCTCCACAATTCAAAATGACAAAGCATCACAGTCAGGATGTAAAAATCCAGCAAACAGCGAGGACGAGACACAGATGGGAGGAAAGAGAAGAGGGAGAGTGGAGAAAAAGCCAACCCCTCCGCCTTAGCTGGTCAGCGGAGATACAACAGGTTCTTCAGCTATGCTCTAAGGGGATTACACATATCACAGGCTTCATGTCAGAAAAATTAGTGTCAGTTCTTCACTGCGGCCCTCCTCTTTTCCCGCTGAGAAGGACAATCGGATAAAGGGGAGGGGGGGGGGGACTTTGTAACAGTTTCTCTGCAGAGTAAAATATACTGTGCTGGCAGATTCCTCCTTAACAAGACCTGATGAGTTGCTTAAGTGAGGGAGTCTGCTTCTTGCTAGCTTGCAGACTTTGTGACATCTGATCGGATGACGAAACCTGTCGAACCAACTAATTTTCCTTGGTTTTAATATCATTTTGTCGTCTCCGATCCATCACAGCACTGTATCTGATGGGTTTCTATTCTAGCCAATGTGTTAACTTCCACTGCATCCGCTCCGTTGCGTTACGGCTGCGTCTCTGATCCGGCAGGTCTGAGTCCTCCGGATCAGATACACAAGACTTCTATTTTTGCCGAAGTCAAAGCACGACGCATGAATCTCAACAGAGCAGATGGAGCGGGACAGGAAGTCAGGCACCAAAACAAAATGAAAACATCCGGTTAATAAAGAATAAAACACTCTGTGTTATCACCAGATCGTATTTCACTTGCCTGACCGCAGCGGATTGGAGATGGACCGGACACGGATCTGGTGGAAGTCCTGGGTAGGCGTTAAAGTTTGGTGCAATGCCAGAGTTAAAGAAACTTTTAATAGAATGAAACAACATTATAGTTTTGTTTTTAAATTTGCAGTTTTGTCCTCTTTGCACGGATCGGGAATCATCATTTTTTCTGACCTCCGTGACATCGCTGTCACGACACAATCCGCCTCGTGCTGACCCCTCAACTCCTGAGCCACGATCTCCCCCCCTGATTGTATTCTCTTGATTGCCAATACTGCCATTCACTGTCTCATTGATCACGTCTCTGAGCGCTGTGCTTGCATCAAAGAGACTTCACGAGGACCCAGAAATGTAAAGCCTGCACAGCTTCTCCGGGCTTAGTGCAGATACGCGTGCACATACATCCAAGATTCCCAAGATTCATCAATATTGTTTCTCAGTTTGAAGTGTTGATGTGGGAAACGGAAAGCAACGTCTTGTTTCAGGCACTGAGGCACTGAACTCTCTATTAGTGGTGAATGTAGCCACAGGGGTGCAGTGTAAGAGGGTTTGCAGTAGCCTCCACGAAGACGTTTACAGCTCCTCTGTCGGCTGCAGTCTATAGGCAGCAGCTCTCTGTCTCCAGCAGCCTCGAGGATAGAGCGCCCATTGAGGGCAAAATGCAAATGTTACAGTGGTGAACGGAGGGGCCCACAACTGAAGCGCTATTCTGCCGAGGGGGTGGAAGACTGGCCCTCTGTGTCTGTGCCACCCACAGACACACAACAGTCATCGCTCTGACCATTCAGACGGCCTGATGGAGGAGGTGGGGGTCGGGGGAAGGATTTGTGCCACTGCTGAAGATGCCAGTGTCAAATCCCAGGCAGAGGATGCCAGTTACACATGGGCCATTTGTGCCAGTGTTCCCTGTAAATGTGTTATATTCTGCGTGGCTAATTATGCTGCTCAGGCTAAGAGCCACTTCTAAAAGAGGCTCTCTTAATGGCTCTTGTTCCAATGTCTTCACCGTCTCACTGTGCAGAAGTATTTATGAAAGGTTCTGCAGTAACAGTGCTTTAAATTCTCTCTTATAAGACTTCTAAAGTCTGACAGCGGAGATCTGGGTCCATGTTTTTACAGTATTTGTTGGTCTAGATTACTCCTTGGCAAATTTTTAAAATTGGTCCAAGAGATTGCTTCAGAATGTGGTGGTGAAACGTGCAATTTTTTTAAAGATTGAACTGGAAAAAAGCCCCTAATGTGCTTTCCTCAAAGCACCAGATTTATTTACAAAAACAGGCATTTTACTTTGAAAGCTACAGGAGTATCTGGTCTACCACTATTTTGAAGCTCTATCCAATCCTACCCTTTAAAACAACAAAGTCACTAAAAAACACTTTAATACTAAGTGACTGGGGAAAGGGGTAGAACAGCAACTCATATTTTCTGCAAGTTAAGATTGTTTTTTTTGCCAGTGGGCAATGTGAAAGCTGCTTTCAGTTTAAGTAAAGACATACATTTGTTTGGTATATTTACCCATAAGAACAAGATATAGAATGTGATGAAGTAGGGCCCAGTGAAGGATAACATCCCCACTGTATCAGCTCTGAATCAGGCTCTCACAGGATCCCTGTCTCACCTGAAAAACCCCTCGTCCCTCTGCGCCTGGATAACACTATTAAACATATTCATTCTGAAAATGTCATGTGCCAGTGGTGGGAAGACATCCGGACTTTGAAAACATTATTAGAGGCTAGTTAAAGAATCACAGGGAGGCGGTTTGAAGTGTATATGGTCGAGGATAAATGTTCCCCCTCTGCTTATCTCTGCCTCCAGTCCCACTCTTTCAGCACCGTGTTTATGTTTGGGCGCGCTCTCTCAGTGTGTCTGGGTATTTTGTGTTCCCATGTCTTTGTTTTTACAGTATTTAAAGTTTCCATTGTTTTCTCTCTCTTTACTGGAGGTTTGCAAACTGAACATTTTGTGCTCGTGTCTGATTTTGGATCCCGATCAGCGCAACGCCAAGAAAAATGAATTCTTTGACTTTTTGTTGCCAAGCATAAAAACACAAATTAACAGTCTGGAGGTGCTATCACAAAGACTTTTATTAAGGATTCATTATTATGGTTTCTTAATCAATCTGTCCGAGAATTCTGGGCAGAAAAAGATCCCCATTCTTCTCTGGTGCTGCCTCGTTTCTTTGAGCACAGATTGCAAATAAACTCATCTCTGATTTGGATGTGACAGACGGCTTTGAGGAATAAAAGTACAGATCCAGCCGATCTGGTCCCAATAATAAGTTAACTCTTTAATCTGAGATTTATTGCATTATAACCTCTGTTAATAACATTGAATTAACAGCCCAGGCTGTATTTGTTTCAATTTGTAAACTCACCATGCCTTTATTTGAAACAGGCTTCTATTTGTGACAGGCTTTTAATTCTTAATTTTCAAATTTTATGTTAGTTTTGATCAACATTTTGGCACAGAGAAGACAGAAAAACAACATTTTGTTGAGTTAAATCAGCAAGAATATCAACCCGTCAACAAACAGCATGCCTCTATTGGATAAGCTGAAGAGAGACAGGAAACGTGGGGTGTGGAGGTGAGGGGATGACATGCAGGACTGCCCTAAAAGCGAAGATTTTCCAACCATATAATAACCATAATCCTGACGTTTCATTGGTACCAATTTATGAATTTATGTCATTTTTAATAAATAAACAACAAACATAGTCTTAGTCTTGTTGTCTTAATACACCAGGAGCAAACAGGAAGTAATGCACATGTTGTCTCGGTTGTATAAGGACAAAAGTTTTATCCTTGACGCATGTGGTGAAGATACAAAAGAGTTGGGATGCAGAAGTCGAGGAAAATGTAAAAGAAAAAGATAGCATCATGCAGAAAAAGAAACAGTAGATTTCCAGCAGTAATTAATGAGCCCTAATTATAAGAACTTAATAGAATTAAAGAAGCCTCATTGGGTGAAGTTAGTGTAATCCTAATCTGTTTATGAAATTAGCTGCATGTATCCCTTCCCCCTGGACGAGCTCTATGAATCACTGTTTTTACATCACTGCTGTATAGAAACTTGAAAATAATGAATGAGGCCGAGCTGGAGTTTGAGGAGCATGCCAACAGTGATGAGTCTTGGACGGAGGATCTGTTTCAAGTGAAAACACCCGATAATTTATCTTTGATCTCTCCGTCATTCTGCGCCTTTCACTGCAACGCAAGCCGATAATTATCCAATCAGCATCAAAGCAGCTATTAGCGTACCCCAAAGCATGGATCATAGCAATTCATACACGCAGGGGCAACGCTGCAGCCTACAATGAGAGGTTGCCATGCGAGCGACCCCGCCGAAAGGTATAATTTCCCCGTGTAGCTATGGCTACACACCGGCGGCTGGCGCGTGAATCACAGAAGTGGTCGTTTGAAAGCTCCTTTTCATAGAGCTCGAAGGCACTGAATGGATTTCTGCTCTCTCCTGCTCTCCTGCGAGTGGGTGGCTTAGACAGAAGGCACAGTGTGTGTATGAGTGTGTCTCTGTGTGGGTGTTTGTGTGTTTGCATGTGTCTGCCACCCTCTCAGATATACACAGGTCTGCAGCCAGATGATGGCATTGTCATCAGACACGCATGCTGCTTTTTTCAGCCGTGTCATCGTGGCGTCGGCGGACCACCTCGCTGCACAGACCGTTCTCTTTTTTTTTTTTTTATATGTGATGCAGTGCCGCCTTCGGATAACATTACCTCATCTTATGTGCTCTGAATCCTCAATTGTGGAAAACTGCAGCCTGAACCCTCCGTCGGTGATCATTAAGATGAATCGCACACTGAAAAATGTGCTGTAATTGCAGCGTGCGATTTTTGGCCTCACTGTGTTTCATTAAAGTCAGAATAACTCCAGCAACAACACACGTCAGGTTTCCACCATTACATTGAGCTAATCACAGAGAAGTGAAGCGGGTTAGAGCTTCTAAACTGTTCAGTCACAATAAATGAACACCTCCCTGAGGTCAGTGAATGCATCATAACACATAGGCGGGGATCTGGATGCTTTTTCAAGGACAGTGTGAGCTTGAAATAAAGAGCTAGACTTCCCGAGCTCGCAGCTGCAGTCTTAATACATCTAGTTTTTAACAATTCCAAAGGATATCAGTGCGTTTATATCCTTTAACCCTTTTTATATTTATTAGCAAATCCACAAAGCTCTTGGACTTCCAGCAGTATTATTCATACTCTAATATACACACCAATGATAGCACTGAATCCTAACAAGCAGCCATGAAAGTCAAAGACTCTTGGTATGGTCTTGTTTCGGAGAGCAAAAGCAGGAGGGACGCGATCGCCCTAAGAGCATCCTGGCTCGCATCAGCCGTAATCTGACAACGATTTCTTTCTTTTAAAGCACCAGGCAGTAAACGAAGAGAGAGATGATGCTGTTAGACGGTCTCTTCTGGAGTTCCTTATACGACTGTAAATCTGTAAACTGAGACAGGAAGAAGAAGAGTGTATATATTTCTTTACATGGAGTAATAACCTCTGCGTCCTGAGGTGCGTTCAGGCCCCAGCAGAGATGGATGAGCTCATCTGGTTGGGTGCAAACACGATGTTTACGGCTTTTCAAGGGGAGTAAATTTACTGCAATAATAAATGTTTGTATAACTGAATGCTGCACTGAACCCTTGCACTGTTTCCAGACAGTGTTACCTCTCCAGACCGAACAGACGCTTCTTAATTTATTTCCTGCTTTAACCTCCAAACCAGACAAAAAGGACGAGTGAAGACAAATCAAACTGATTTATGCACGGCGCAGTGATAGATCTGAATACACCAGGAGACAAAGCTTTTTCAAAGAAAGTTTGACGGGATGAAAGGAGTTGGGTTTTTTTACCCAAGGCCTGCACTTAGTGCGACAGCGCCTGTGCATTACGAAACACTCTCCCACAGAGTGTTAGCAGCATTTAGCTCGTCACTTTAAATCAGGAATAATGATGAGCTGCTGCAGAAAGCATGTGTCACTCACAGGCTGGAGATGAGCTGGATACGGAGCAGAAGTGGAGGTAATGGCTCTGCTGTAAGCCCACGAAGCTGACAAAGTGAGCGGTGAGGGTCTGTGGTGGTGTGTGTGTGTGTCTGTGATCTCTGCAGGGTGCAGGTGCGATGCTGCGCTTCCCTGCAAGCTCAGTTTTGGGATCCGGTCCAGAGCTCAGCACCAGCACCCTCTCTCACACACACACACACACAGAGTCACACCCGCCCACACACACAGGCACTGCTACACCTGCCTACGCATTCTCTCTGCAGATACACAACACACACACCTTCTCCAGTGTCGGTGCATACTGCACGGCTTCAATTAGTCCTGACACCTCTGAGGTTTTTGGTTCAGCGCTAATGTTACTCCTCTGGTGTGGATCTGTCTTAACACAGCTGTGTGTGTTTGTGTGCAGCAGCGCCTGTGCAGGTGTGTGTGGGCGATGCTTGTTTGCGATGGTGTAATTTAGTATGCATATGTGTGGGCAGGTGTGATTTTGTGCATGTGAAAGATGATGCACCATGGTGTGGAGGTCAGTCCTGCCCGGCGCGTGACTCTCATCATAACAAAGCTTCTCAGGGTGTGTGTGTGTGTGTGAACGCCCGCTCTGCTTCCTGACGTTATTAATACAAAGACAGAAATTATAAAGAAGTAATATCCTTTGTGGCATCTTTAAAATCAGTGATTGTAGTAACGCCGGGAGCTTTTTGATGCTCTGCAGGGTCTTTAATATCAGTCAGGAAGAAAAGCAAAGCTTATTGCTTATTTACTCTACCGTTACCTGTGCTGCTCAAACATCACAACAACAAACCCCTGTGTGGCTTTTGAACTGGTCGAGTGTCACATGATGAGCGACAGAAATAATCCATAGTGCGCTTTTATTAATTTGCATCCCAGCCCATGGGATGTGTTCCACTTCTGCGCCTCACTAAGATTAGTAAAAGAATAATGTATTCTATTGATTTCTTGCACATGAGCGTTGGTTCCTCACATCCTGGTGCACCAGCAGCTTCATGTCTAATGAACGTGGGTGTCATTCATGAGAATAATTCCACCTGTTGTGACTTTCCAGGAGAATAATCAAATCAGGGCAACTTTGAGATCACACAGTGATGGAGTTGACTCCTCCAGATTTTATAGCCTTATTGAGGCAGCATTTCCAAATCCCAACAAATGTTATCTGAAGACTCTTTCCAAACACACCAGGTCTAGACCGTACTCTATGTTCTATTATTAACAGACCCAACATCAAGATCTCAGATCTCATCTTAATTCACCATGAGCAGAGCACTTTGCAGCATTTAGAAAGTTACAGTGACAAGAACAAACTTCCTTTAACAGGCAGAAACCTCCAACAGGAGCTGCATCCTACAGGTACAAAACTCTGAGTCACAAACAGCTCTAGATGATGGAGTTAGCTCTGCAGTAATTAAACTAAGTCTTAGTTACTCATCACTATGTGGATGTTACCTCGTGCCGTCATGTTTTCTACTGAGAGGAAATCAGAGGAATGATTCTGCAGATTGTGTTGCATCTGTTTCCTGTCACATGTCAAAGGGTGCCGGACCTCCTCTCACCAGACCGATTCTAATTTAGCTCCACATCCACCCAGACGTGCCGTGTCATGGCAGCCATGTCATATCCTCCTCTTATCTCCCCCTCTGTGCTAATTCACACAACTCCTCTCTGCCCACATCTTTTCCTCCTCTCCTCTCCTCACCTTCACTTTCCTTCCTCCTCAATCCTCTTCTCTGCCCTCCACTCCGTCGCTCCGTCACTCCCTCCTGACCTCCACCCACTCCTCCTCACAACAAGCGCTGCTCTGAGGATCCATATTGGATTATTGTGTTTGCCATTAGCCCCTGGGTTGACGGTGTAATTGCCTTCATCCTCAGGGTCTTTGTAAGCCCGGCCTGGCATACTGCGCATTTGCATTTCCTCGGAGAATGCTGGATGACCTGTCCGTCAAACAGCTGCAGAGTTTAGTTAGTTGGAGTAAACTCTGGAAGGTGACTACCTTTTCAAGTCTGGGTGCAACAGGACGACTATAAAGAAAAGAAGACGGGGTCTATTGGAGTTTGTATTCAAATGTCCCTTTTCAAACAGAACCATGTTTACAGCCTGGTACGTTGAATAAATTGCTCTCTCTATACCTCATTTCTGTTAAGATCAGCTCAGGTGCATCAAAGACTTTGAGCCTGGACTAAGGATGTAGATTTAGAAGTCTGTCTTCAAAGTAAAAGCCTTTGTTTCCCAGTTTGGTAGGGAATCTCACAAAGAAGGAGACTCAACATCCCAGCATGCCTTGCTGTGTTTCACATTTTTATTAATGGGAATTTCCATCATGATGCAGCCAGACCCCTGAGCCCTCATCTCCTCTGAGCCCTCGTCTCCTTCCCATCCTTGCCTTTCCAAAGCCAGAAGTTGCTTGTTGATACGTTGAGCATATTCAGGCTGAGAGTTTTCATAGATTTGGCATTTGGGCTCGATGTAGCTGTTTGGCAGGAGTCTTACGAGGCTTCAGGCCCACCTCAGCCTGTTTCTACATCAATCCAAAGTGACTTGGAGTCAGTGTTTCCAATATGGCAGCCGCCATCATTTGGCTTCCCAGAAACCAACGAGTGACTTCACTGAGACATCCATTCATCCATGTTTCATACAGTCTGCAGCCTCTCTCTTTGAAGAGACATAGTTAGGAGACTGAACTCTCTCTAATCCCTGAATCGGTGCAGCTGGTTTGGAGCAGCTTGTGCGTAGAGAAATAAAATATTTACAGCAACAAATAGACAACAATAAATTATACCGGGAGCTGAGACATGGAATAGGATCCTGACACTAAGCAGACTGAGTAAGCAGACTAAGACACAGCACTGAAAACATTACCACATCATTATAACCAGCTTAATGTCCGCTGTGTGAATATGCTAAATGTTTCCACCCAGCTATCTGCCTCCCCCTGCTCGATAAGCACAAACACAACAAGCGTTTCCTATGTTTCACACTCTCACAGTATGAATATGTATGCAGCCTCCAAGCACTCCATGTTTTGGAGTCTGCTTGGAAATCAGTGCCCACATATTAGCCACGTCCTCGGGCAGACACAACCTGTTCACTCTCAGGTTGATTGTGAGCTGATGGATGATTTCAGTTAATTCTGTGGATCAGAGACTTGAAGTTTTCAGACTGCTAATGACCTCGTTCGTTTGTTTTTTTCTCTCCCTCTCTCTCTCAGGGCCGCTGCACGCGAGAGAACTGCAAATACCTCCACCCGCCCGCTCACCTCAAGACCCAGCTGGAGATCAACGGGAGAAACAACCTGATCCAGCAGAAGACAGCGGCCGCCATGTTGGCTCAACAGATGCAGTTCATGATCCCAGGCACCACCATGCAACCTGTGGTTAGTGGAAGATGAGTGGCAGTGTGACTCATACTGTTAAACCATGGCTTTGTTCTTGTTACAACACCCTAACATAGAAGCTGACTGTGTTTGTCTTTTGGCAACGTCCTGATAACTTCTAATGGTGCTACTTCAAACTTAATCCAAACAAACAGCACTGTGCATAAAAAAACAGAAAGAATCAGACAATTGTATGTTCTTTAAATCAGAATAAAAGCATCATTTGATAAGTAAAATGGCTGTAATTTTAGTTTTGCAACATATATTGCACCGGGTATTGTTCGGTTATTAACAAGGCTATTGCACCGGGTAAAGCGGAGGGTATTGTTTGGTTATTGCAGACGGTAACTTAAGAGATACTCCTCATGATGCTCCATGCTCCTCATTTTAGCGCAGCCAGCATTTCTACATACACGTATCTCTCCTCTCGGATCACTCCGTTCATATTCTTCAGTTTTGTAAGGTCATGGATTTGTTCCCACATTTGTGATTGAGATGCCCTTGAGCAAAGCACCGACCCCGCCTCCTCTCTGAGAGTTGCTCAATAGACAGCAGCACTCTGTGGTTGCATTGGGCGGCTGCCAGGTGTGAACGTGTTTAGCTGCATTGATACGAGGTGTGGTGTAGCTCTAAAAGAACATGCAAGCTAAGCAAAATCTTCCCCGGGATACATAGAGGTTAAAAAAACCCTCCTCTCTTGTTTCTACTTTTTGTCTCCATTTTCTCTGAAAGCGATTCCTCTCTCGTCCCCCGGCTCTCTCTCTCTCTCTCTTTCACCTGTCAAACTCTCTCCCCCGCCTCACCTCTCATCTCTCTCACCCTCCATTAATTTATCTCCAGTGTCTCTTTCCTCTAACTTCTCTCCCTCTATCCTCTTTCTGCCTTTCACTCTCCAGTTCCCGTGGACCCTCCCTCCATCCATCATTTTACATCTTCCATTAAAGTATTTCTTTCATTCCTGTCGTGCATTTTAATTAATAATGTGAAGAAATTGCTGGAACAGGAGAGGAAACGCAGACAGAATATCTTAAAGTTGCTCTGTGTCTGTCTGTCTTTTCTCTCTCTACCTGCAGCAGACGTTTCCGGTCAGCCAGGGCCTGGGCTCCACCGCAGGTCTGAGCTACACACCTTACCTGACTCCCATGTCCCACAGCATGGGCCTGGTGCCCACAGACATCCTGCCCAGCACGCCCGTCATCGTCCCCGGCAGCCCGCCTGTGTCCGTGACTGGCTCCTCCTCCAACCAGAAACTGCTCCGCACGGACAAACTGGAGGTGACGCACCCAATCACAGTCCTCGCTTTTCTAAGACATGACAAAATGACAGCGTTTCTGCAGTGTAGAAATAAGTTGGGCCCAGTAAATTAGTATTATATGTCATTATGTTAAGGGAATAGAGTCAGATCAGGTTGCTGCAGCTAGTTTACATCTGCTTTGTGCAGAGATTTTAGGCTTTAAAACACAGGTCAGACTGTACGCTCTACCTCCCCCTTCTACCCCATTTTCATGAGGAGAGAGAGGAGAAACCGAGTCTGTAGAGTGATATTTGACAGAGGACAGGGAAGGAAGATCCAGGCCCAGAAGTTTAGCGTACGGCTGTTAGATGTAAGCTAAAAGGCTAAATTACACCTCAACGACTCTTTACGGCTCCTTGATTTTCACACATCGCGTCTCTCATCCTCGAGTGAAGGATCATGTTCCCTAGAACAGAAACAATGACGGCTTGTATCAGAAAGATGATTTGGAAACTGGATGTAATTACAGTGATTTAACTTGGAACATGCTCAACACAAACCGGCACTTGCCAGACGGGGACGATTACAACAACTTCAGCCGTCTCCCGCTCCCCCCTGGCATCGACTGTGAATGAGAGAAGCTGTGCGATTGTGAAAGAGTACATAAAGAGGGGATTATTTTTTCAGCACGTTTATAAAGATAAACAATAATCTCCCTAAGACCTGGAGGTGATGCGTAGGTGTGTGCCTGTATGTGTTTTTCTCCCGGAGTGCTATCACTTAGCAACTGAATGAAGTTGGCTCTAATGAAACAGCATCCCTCAGAGACACGGAGCCCACACACAGCCACAGTGTGCATGTGCGAGCGCATGTGTGTGTGTGTGTTTTTAATGTTGCATTTAGCTGTGTGAAAACGCTCTGAGTGCGTCCCAGAGTGCGAGTCAAAAGCAGATCCCCCTGTGATTACATTCAAGCCTCTTAACGGTTAAACACAGACTGTTTCAGTAATTGTTCAATCATCAGCTTTTGGCACACGCTGCAGTTTAGTTTCACGGTGTTAAGGTTCAAAACTTAATTTATCGTCTTTGTTTTAAAAACGCTCGCTGCCTGTCTGCTGCGGCTGAATAAAATCAAACCTCTGAACGCTTCTCCTACACCGACACAGCCCTCATTTATCTGTTTACACCAAGCAGTCAGATATTTAGTCTAAAAGTTGTCTGCAATCCTCTAAATTTGACACTAATGCCCTTATATGGTCGCTAAAATCTTTGTTTTCATTAGATAAGAAGAAGCAGGAAGAGGTTTTTCAACACAGGATGGTACACATGCATGTAAAGCACAAAATTAGCAAACATTTACACAGTTTATTTTAAGTTTTCAGCCATATTTGATCCTTTTTTTTTTACAGATAAACAGATAAAAATAGGCATAAATAAATATTATAATGTTGTGTCTCCTGAAAGTGTGTGTACTCACATGTTTTACGTCTGTGTGTGTATTTCTTTTGTTCTTTCTCCATCCACGTCCATGTGTGCGTCCATTTCTCTGTCCCCTTCATCCTCCGCCTCACTCTCCTGCTCCCAGGTGTGCCGCGAGTTCCAGCGGGGCAACTGCGCGCGCGGCGAGACCGACTGCCGCTTCGCCCACCCGAGCGACAGCCCCATGATCGACACCAGTGACAACACAGTCACCGTCTGCATGGACTACATCAAGAGCCGCTGCTCCCGCGAGAAGTGCAAGTACTTCCACCCGCCCGCCCACCTGCAGGCCAAGATCAAGGCCGCCCAACACCAGGCCAACCAGACGGCTGTGGCCGCGCAAGCCGCCGCCACAGCTGCAGCCATGGTGAGAGCACAGCTACAGCCTACCACGCAGAACACACACGTACTTACTCTTGTACTAACCAATCAAATAAACACCTATATACAGGACACCTTGAACTTTCAGAGGCGAGTTAGCCTTTCATAGCGATGTTCAGGGAGGCTGAGAATTACAGGATATGATAGGAGACTTGAGAAAAGAAGTAAATCCAACATTCATGTGAGCTCAGGGACACAGACTGTAGCTTCTACCAGAGAGCACACACACTTGATTCTGCACCTTAAACTAAACACATAACCCCTGAAAACATGTGACTCAACTTCAAATCCTCGAGTTTAAACGACATGTAAACACACGCTGTTGATGATGACACCTACAGTAACATAAAATGTGGAGCGCTGCTTTATTACCGCACCCAAACATCCTCACCCCTGCCGGTTTATTCCAGCACACTCCGGCGTACAATCCGCCAACGACAGTCGCCCCACAGAGAGGCCAGTGTATACAATAAACAGGCTTTAGTGAGACCTAAACGCATCAGTGTAACGCTGCAAGAACAATCTGTTATTATCTCACTGCAGTCTGCTTTTATTTTCCAATGCCCTTGGTACACACAGAGACAATGTGCTGCCTCACCCCCCTCCTTCCCACCCCTCACCTCCCTCCTTGCTCTCAATGATAAGTGCGCCTCTCTGCAGATCAGTGCAAATTGAATCAGGGATGGATGAGGATGTAGCCTCACTGGTTGGGGGGGTGCACACTCCTCTGCCTTTAGCTGGAAAATTACCCCAACAGGATGAGGCAGGATGAGACAGGCAGACAGCGAGACAGGTTTGGCAGTGTGTCCTGGTTGTCCCCCTTCCTCCCTCCTAAGGCTTCTCTTTTCAATGGCTGCTGCACTCCCACACCTTGCACTGCGCCAGTGTGCAGACTGACTTTTTCTCTCCTCCATGGCATGGGCATGCTTTACGCGTTGCACATACCTCTCTCTCATTGGCTGGCTCCATCGCTGCTTGCTCCCCCCTCTCCTTCCTCCATTTAGTACACAGTGTGGACGAACGATGAGGCGACTTCTTGGATTTTGCACTTTGTAGGAGTGGCATGAAAGCTGGAACACACAGAGGAATCCAAACATACAGCCTGAGACAAGATCCTTTCTGCAAAAAGACTACTTCCATGATGTTATAAAGCTCTACTGCCTGGATGTAAACAAGCACAGATGACAGACAACACTATATAAGGGGGCCTGGTTTGTCAGTATGTTGATATAGTAAATGGAGATAAAGTTAAACTGACATATAACCTCTCCACCAGAGCAATGAGGAACCAGTACAGGCATGAGGACGCTAACTGCTGAAATATGCACTTAAATGCATCAGTGTATTCTTCCACCTTTACCTCGCACCACAGATAGCCACAGATAGCCCCTCCTCTCGTACATGAACCCTCCTTTCAAAACGAGTAGTTAATCTCCCTCCTTACAGTCCTACTCCTCTCAATTCTCTACGTTCTTCTGTTTATCAACTTTATGATCCAATCCCGCGTTTACCATCAGCAGTTACAAGCTTTCACAGAGGTGAGCCGGGTTAACCTCAGGACAATGACTTGTTTAGTCAGCACCTATAATCCAATTCTCTTTCAGCCCTTAGCTTAAAGCTGGAGCGTTTTTATTGAGACACATAAAACCTGTACTGCCGCTGCTGCTGCTGCAAATAGGTAATATTATTACCCATAATTCACTTTTTGAAACCTGGAGAAAATAGGCTTAAGTGTATCGTAGGTAAGGTTACTCATTAACTGATACAGTTACAGTAAGAAGATCCTATTATAGACATGATCCTGTTTTACTGTGCCATATTATGTGTTGCTTGCCATGCTGTGATCTCTGAATGCAGTCATCTTTTGCTTTCTGTGTCCCTTCAAAGGCCATCTTTTATTTTAACTAACCATGTTGACACTGTAGAGCATTAGCGTCCTCTTTAAGAGGGTCCAGGTAGAAAATCCACATACATGAAGAAAGAGGCTCTTGCATGGACCCCTTAAGTGCTGTGCTCATCACATCCATGTCATGTTTAATTTCTCAGCAGTGTCGCCGAATGTAACGAGAGTTTTACTAAAAGCACTCGTCTTATTTTAGATTTTTAAACACTTACATACGAAGGAGGATTGTAGGAATAAACAGAGCTCCACATTCTGTGATTGAATCTTTCTCTGCATTGTGTCACCTCCAAAAGCTCATCGATCAATCTAACAAACCACATACGCTCAGATATCTCAAGTACCAGACTTTGCAGAGAGGGAAATGATTGTTAGACGGGATTTAGCACTCATCCAATAGTCGCTGCAAACATACACAAACATATGCACCTGCAGATTTCAAAGTCACACTGTATGCCTCCTCAAAAGCAACAAAACAGGAAGAAGATTCAATTTTAGTGACATGGAAACACTCCTTATAAACCTGGGATAATTAGGGGTGGGACAAAACAGTTTCTGAAGAGCCAATCAAAGGCTATCACTGTATTGCAAACAGAGTTAAAGAATGTAGAGACGGACAAAGAGGTGGAGCTGAGGCGGGCTGCTAGTCTCCACACAGCCACGCCCCTTTTATAACTCTTAATCGTAACCTCCAAGTGGACACTTGAGGGACTGCAGTTTTTGGCACCACCAAAGTTTGCAGCTTGATCCAATCTTATTGAAGGTTAGCTTGCAACTCCCACTTCTATTATCATACCTGCACATGGTGTGATGTCACCTGTTTGCAAACATCAAAATAAGGAAACAACTCACTTTTAATTACACGGAGACACACCAGTTACTGTAAGTCACTGTAGCTTTAATTTGCAGATACAAATGTTGTCTAGATATAATCTTGCATCCTAATATTACAAACTATTGATATGCACATCAGAAAAAAACAGCACCAATTGCTATATCTGTGAAATACCCGATGTAGGCTGACACATGAATAAGCATGTTTCTTAGTTTAAAGCTCCTGTGAGGAGTTTTTAGCTGGTGATGAAACACACTGAAGTGAATACTCATGACTCTTTATGACCTAAAGAAGCAAACACCATCAGTGAGAGGATTTATTGTTTATATGTAGTTATTTGTTTGCTAGTATCGCGTATCACAGGCTAGGCGTCAGACAAGATTCACTGTGAACTACATGTTAGAGAATCAAAAGAACGAGGGAACACAACTTAAGAAAAACAGCAAGGAGATAGATTTTCTCACTTTGTCCAGAGGGGGCGCCAAATCCCACATAACCTGAAAGTTCCCCACTGGAGCTTTAAAACCTGCCGTGTTGATGCTAATTTCTCAGACTTCTCTCATCCCAGCTTTGTGGTGGGTGTTTTAAACAAACCTCCTCACACTATCAGACAGTTCTCAGTACTCATTGTTTTGTATGTAGGAACATTATATTCAGCTGTATTCACACTACTGCTTCTTCCTCTTTCGTAGATGTTAAAAAAAGTTGATTTACTTGTTCAGAAAAAGTTTCTACTACATGCTTTCCCAGTAGATTTGAAGTACATCATAGATCTTGCTTTTCTTTAACAAAAGGTTAATATAGATGCTTTTTTTTGCTTTTGTACTAATTCAAAAAGTAGCAATGTTTCTTTAAAAGTAAACAAAACAGTTTTTTGTTTATGTGCATGCCTATTGTTTTGTATGTGGTATACTTGCATTTTCAGATTATTTTTTGTTTTTGTTTTTTTCCTTCTCACCTATCCACAATGCAATGCTGTCCCCCATGACGCACCTCTGCTTGCTGTTACCTGTATGTTAATACGCTTGAATCCCATTGGCCCACTGCCATCATGTGCTCGCTGCCTGCTAATTAAAGACTCAGTCGACTGCCAAAGCAATGAAGCGACCCCTCGAGGCAACTGTAGACCTGGTACTTTGACCTTTCACCTTTTGCTTTGCATGTAGCTTCTTTAATTGTACTGTAGCCACTCACAAAAATTTAAGTTGGCTCTTTTGTTTTTGTGAAGACACTTAAAAGTACAAATATTTATCATTTATGATCACCAGTAGCAACTGTTTATTGATTAACTTTACCGTAATGTTAAAATATAACTCTATTTACTGTAATGTGTTTGACTGCCTTGCTATGGTGTAGTTTCTCATTGTCTTTGTGATAGTTACAGCAGTTTTCATGTTTGCCTTTTGGAGCTGTGCATAGACAAATAACAGATTTACAAATATCACTCTTGTGTACGAATGCAGTTAAAATCTACTCTGTTTCTGTTGTGTGTTTTGGGATGGCAGGCATTCCCCCACGGCGTCCTCCAGCCCCTACCAAAGAGACCAGCACTCGAGAAGAGCAACGGAGCCAGCTCCCTGTTCAACCCCAGTGTTTTGCACTACCAGCAGGCGCTGGCCAACGCACAGCTCCAGCAGCCCGCTTTCTTTCCCACAGGTAAGAGCGCCCGATCGATGCGCGGATGCAAATAGAAGCATGAGGGCACACACACACGGACGCGGACACACACTCGCTGAATGTGTTCGGCTCACCTTCTCTCCATCACAGAGTCAGCGTTTTAGAGATGCATGAGCTAAAATTAGATTACCTCTCATCATCACTTACATCTGTGTATTTCTGTTACATCCCACTGACTGCATAAAGAGATGGACGGCACATCTGTACAGAAGTGAAGCCAAAATGAAATCATGATGTGCATTAATTCGTCGCACTGGGGATGATTTTGCAGGAGAGATCAGCTGCACTAACCAAAACTCACATTTACCCTGCCGATGACAACTGAAAGATGCGTCAGGTGCATTTATGCTTGGTGGTCAATCATTCCGTTAAACCCGAGTCTTAGCGACAAAAAAACAACACTTAGTCCTGAATGTTCTGCAGCCAGTCAGTAGGGGGAGCTCTTAATGTTTTGGCTTCACTTTGAGGGAGCTGCCCTGCCGTCCATCATTATATACAGTCTGTTGTTTGTGCTGATATTTGAGTCATTTTCCAACTTGTGCCATTTAAACTTTAATCCAGTGTCTACCCAGAATTAACACGTTACTGTGGCCCGGTTGAAGAGCAGGTGCTGTCTTAAATATGTCATCCAGAACAAGCCCTGTTGTCTCCATCACAAAGGCGCTTTAACTCTGTTTGATGTGTGTTTAATCCATCCTGACAGACATCTATATTAAAAAACAAAAATCACACTATAAAGGCAATTTCGTTCCAATTTCCCCAGATTAATCCAGGTCTCCTCCCTCATTCCCCCCCCTCAGACAGAACGCTGTCTCTCATAGAAACTAACAGCAGCTGAAGCGCCCTCAGGTTGCACGCCAAATGAGTTAACTGCAGCTAATACTGTCGCCTGTAGCCACACTGAGTCATCACTCGCTCGTCTGTCTACCTGCTCTTTTTGTTTCCCTGTGGTGTGAGACGCCCGAAAGCCCATCATCCCTCCCTCCCTCACTCACTCTGCATCTGTGTGTGGGAAGAAGCCCTGGGTTACAGTCGTGCTTGAAAATCATCTTTTAAACAACTTCCAGGAGTTAGATTTTCACACCTGTGCAGACTTAAACAGCAGGGACGGAGACATTTCACATTAGTAGTAATATTCATCTGTGTCTAAATACTCTAATGCAGCAAATCCTGCTCATCATCCGGTCCAGATCTGGATTAAAGCATGTGCACGCCATTGTACTGACTCTGCATGATGCTGCTGTTATACTCTTTAGTTTTGTTCAGATTTTCACATTTAACCCGGTTTAAACATAACGTATATGACGTGGACTGTCGTGTTTCAAAATAATAAACACTTGAATACAAATTACTGACTAGTCAACCAGACAGAGAGGTCTTATGTTATTAAAAGTTAAAATCAGCTGTACAGTGACATATTTTTATATTTTTCTGCAAGTCTCAGCTGAACGAGAGTTACGAAGCTGCTTTCGACTGAATTTTGGGTGCAGATCATGAAAGATGTCTTTGTGCACAGCAAGGAAACTGCTTCCCAGAAAGAGAGCGCTCAAATCCATCAGATGAGTGACATCACAGAGGAGGAACTTATAAGTAGTCCAGTACTCTTTGATTACCTCTTTGCAAATCTTCCCATTAAATTCATCACCCTGCGTGATCCTGATTTGCTTTATATGTGATGTACCCGCCTCGTGTTTATGGTCCATACTTCCTCTCTAATATCAAATTGGAAAAATGAGGAATGGATAATTGCGTTCATGACTGGCTGACACTGTAACAGCAGCATCTGGGCTTTTTTTGTCTTGTCTAACCTTGTTCTCCTCCCTCAATTAACCCGTTTATTTACTCCTCTCTCTCTCTCTCTCCCTCTCTGTCTCCCTCCCTCACCCTCTCTCTCTCTGTCTCTCTCTCTCTGCATGAACACAACAGGGTCAGTCTTGTGCATGACTCCTGCTAGCAGTCTTGGTAGGTCCTGACCTTCCCTTTGCTCTCTCACACACACTGTTTGTATGAAAGCGTGGGGGTGGAGGGGTTTTGAGGGAGGGAAGGGGGGGAGATCTGCAGCCCTTACAGGTGAGACAAAAGGTCATCGCTTCACCTCCTGTGGTGCTGATGAAAGTTTTTGAAATGTGCTTTAGACTGTTTTTGTGTAGCCTGAGATATGATATGATTCACATGTCCATTTTGTATCACCTGAAAGAGTTGTGACTCAGTTCTTGTTTCCCTGCTGACTCTCGCTAATGACTGTTTATAATGAAAGTAGTCGTGTGGTTAAAATACTGATCTGTTCTCAAGTTGTAGGATAGCCACTGTCTGTTTGCTGTGCTGTGATCAGGAAATTTAAATCAGTTTCCCAGAGAAATTATTTTCAGCGAGGACGCTGGAGATCTTTTCTTTGCTCCACAGGGATGGGAATTACAAAAAGTCATGAATACAAGGAATTCATTTTTCCTATTTTGGGCTGATAGGAACAAAACCCCAGAAGAGCTGTAACAGCTGCATCACTTCAGGACAAACATGCCCAATCAAAGAAGATGCTCTTTTTAAAATCAGAAACACTCATTCTCTCAAAGCTGCCGGACTCCATCTACCAAATCTGCAATTTTATTCCATAGAACATAGGAGTTGCAGTTCTACCTCTGCCTTGAAGGGTTAGCTTTTAGGGATTTCACCCAAAAGAACAAACCGATAGAAGCAAAGGTAGACCAGCAACTCCCATGTTCTGCAAGTTAAGCAAACTGTTGATGTAAAAGGAGTCTGGTGGCTTTCCGGTGAGTAATGTTTGACCTTGTTTGTCTGTTTCCTGAGTGGAGCTTTCTGTGATGATGTCAGACACGGGGAATAAAAGATCTGGTTCCAGGAAAAGAGAAGTTGCAGCCGTCACAGCTCGTCTGTGTTTTTAATCTGTTCATCGTTTAGACCCTGAAATATTTACGATTACAGGTCCATGTTTTTGCATATCAGCCTTGTTGTTTTGCATCTTCCTGCTGTTCAGCTTGTTCTGGAAAAACAAATTCCCATCCCTGCTGCCAAAAACGTCACTGAGTCATTGTAATTGGTGTCTTGTGCTCGTCAACTTCTCTGGGAAAAACAGCAAACTGATTTTCCGTATAAATTTCCTTATTTGTGATTGTAATCAGCCTCTCTCCTCTTGTTTTTTTGTTTCTTATTTTTTCTCCCATGCTCTCTTTTTTCTTTCTTTCTTCCTGTCCTCCTTTGCTTTGCATTGTGAATGGTTGCATGCCATCTGCCGGTGTAACCCTAACGATGGCTTGCTGGCTCTCTGTAACATCCGCCACCACTTCTACCACCACCACCACCACCTCCACCACCTCCACCACCATCACCATCATCTACAACAACAACAAACGATGCCGTCGACAACACACACTTACACGCATCACAACGAATGCCATGGTTCCCATAACGCTCCACCTACCTGTCCATTGCTACCACTTCCCTCCCCCCCTCCTCCCTCTCCCCTTCTCCCCACCCTCCAAAACAAAGTCCCAATGATGTACAGTGCTACGCCTGCTACTGTCTCTGCAGCAACAACTCCTGCCACAAGTGTCCCCTACGCAGCAACAGCACCAGCCAATCAGGTTTGCTCCTTTTAAAGCTTTCTTTCATCAGTCCCCGGAGCTCTGAATAAGTGCTGCCATCTAATAGGGAGCTGCAATAACCTGCAGCTGAGCCTGAGCCCCTCCCCGTGCATCCCTCCGCCTGCACTGGGCGCACTCACACCGGCGTTAAAGCCTGTGAGTGGGTGTTGTACAAAGGGGTGGAGAACTCCCAGAAAGCACTTCTTCAGAGCTCCCACATTTGCAAAGTAGTAGTTGTGTTGTGTTGCACTACTTCCTGGTTTTGTTCTGCATGTTTCTGTTTTAAGTTTTATTTTCCACTTCTTCTTGTTGTCGTCAAAAAAGCCTCTCCATCTGCAGCAGGGGGCGTCATTCGTACCGCTTATGTGCTATGCAAACACATCAAGCTACTTATGTCTTAACAGCTGACATGTTGGGTTTTTTTTTCCCCCTCCTCGTTTCACCTCTTTACCTTCACCTGGTTTTGAGATAAGAGGGGGAATAAATCAAGAGAGGAAACGGTTACGGGCCACGCTTGTCAGGGCGAGACAGACGCAAGAGAAATGATCACAGACGCCGTCTAAAAATGGCCCCCTCTGATCGGCGGCTCTCCTGTTGCTGCGTGTCAGCAGGAGCCGGGGAAGCAGGGCCAGCTTTCTGAATGCCGGAGTGACGCACATGTGCACCCGTTTTAAACCTGGAAACTTCAACACAATGCTGGCACGCCGGCCTCCTGCAGCTGGCAATCATTTACCAGTGGTTAAGAGCAGAGGTGCTTTGAGGACACGCAGATGAGAAGTGTTACACAGGTCTATGTGTTGTGTAACGGGAAAACAAAGCAAAGTGGGAGGACGGTCAAGACCCACGTGTATAGATTTCCTGAGATGTGTTCCTTTTTTTGCAAAGAAATGTATGGAGGAGAAACATATCTTTTTTTACCACTCGGGTGTTTTTATCGCCTTGATATCGAGAAGCTAAATCAGTTTATCGGAATCTAAAACAAAACAGCAACCTATTTCCCGTCTGGAGTGAAAATAAAAAGCAGGTGTCATGCTAGAGAATGAAAAAAAAAGCAGCTTCAGTCTGAGAGAAACTCCTCCAAGATTCTCCCCTGATTTAGTTCCCGGGTACCTCGTGCTTTATTGCCCCCTCTCAGGCCAGCCGTGCGTTCACTTCCCGTGAGTCACCGTCTCTTCCTGTAATTGGCATGCAGCAGCAGTAGCAGCAGGAAGCAGAGCTGCTCTTTAAAGATGCATGTGGGACAAGGAGCTGGAGAAACACTGACGTCAGCCCTTCGCTGTCTGTCTCCTGCTGCCCTCCCTCCCTTGCTCGCTCCCTCCTCGCTCTGCTTAAAGATCACGGTTAAGGTCTGATCACCTGACGTCCTGCATACAAACACAAACCTCCTTTTAGTGATTTTTTTAGAGGCACATGTTGTTGACGTCACTGTTTTCCCTTGCAAGTCATGACTCTGCTATTTTGTCCTCTCTTATTTCAGCCGCATAGCAACAGAAGTTCACGAGACATTTACACCTGGTACGCACATGTGTACAAAGAACTCACATGAGGAGATATTTTTTGTAGTCTGAAGGATGTTTTTGTAGTTTTTGCTCCACACAAACGATATGTTGCGTCATACGGTTGAGTTAAAGCAGTTTTTTTGGACTTGCTTTCCTTGCAGTGGTTGTTTCGCATTTGCAGATGAACACAAAAACCCCAGAGGGGGTTTGTAATTATTAAAAACAATATTTTAAACCTTTGCTGCGGCTCTAAGATGATCATAGCGACATCAGTGAGCATGCACGCTGCAGCTTCTTGAGCTAAAAGGTGAAAACAGTGCATGATGAGCGCGTTTATAACCTCCGAATTAAAGGAAGCTGCATAAATAGTGAAGGATACGAATGCAAAGAGGGACATAAAGTTGCAGATGCATTAAATTGTTCCAGCTCCTCGTAGTGTGATGTTGTAGCGCCCTCTGCTGTCCAAATCAGGCGTTACATGTCAGACCTTTCAGTCTGCATGTGCTCATTCTGGCTGCAACAGATCTGAGGATGAGATGAAGCAGAATTAGAGACAGCTGGAGGAAAACTTCTCTCATCACAGTCATCCAGATTAACTCAGCAGGTCACAAAGACGTAATGCAATTAGACGGATAATCTGATATTAATCTGGGAGAGATTAAGATTCTGTAACTCACACTTTCTGCCGTCCTCCTAGAGACAATCTGCCCAAACTCTATCACATGCGAGCAGTCCTTCTCCTCCAGTGTTTTTTTTACCCCACCTGCCGTACCAGACGGGTGGGGTTTACCGCCCTGTCTGGCTGATCCCACCCATCTGCCACTCGGTTATATATTTCCCAACACGGGCTGTTCCTCTCCGCCCGTGCACATCACACTCCCTCTCCCTCCGCGGCGACCTCCTGTGATGTGTGGTGTGACCCGTGGCTTCTGTCCTGTGCTGGCTGTCTGTTGTTTATTAACAAACACCGTGCAGCAGCAGCAGCAGCTTTGTTCAGCGGTGTCCACATGATGGCAGCCTGAAGCTCTTCTACCTGTCCCCCTACACACATCATCAATCTCTCCTTCTCCTTCTTTTTCTTTTCTTTCTTCTCTTTCTTTCTTTGTCATGTGTCGATGAGTCTCGCCTCTTAAAGAGAGAGGTGGTCAGAGCTGGGTCAAATGCTATTTGCTCATAAGAAGAAGTTTTTACTGTCATGTGCATGCAAAACCATCACCAGAACTCAAAAGATAAGGCAGGAAATCACTATTAATTAATGAAAAAGAGCAAAGTCTGTGCCATGTTTGTGCAGAAATCCTTTAATGAAGCTGCAAAATAAGCAGGCTTTGCTTTTATGCTCCAAACCAAACATTGTGATATTGCTGCATTCAGAAACTTTAAGTTATCTCCTAACTTTCTGTCCTTTTTGTGAGTTAGCTGCTAACTGTCAGTGGGTTGCACACTTAAAATGTCCAAAAGACTTCCAAAAGACAAAATAACATGGACCTACCACTCCGTCTTCATCCCTTTCATATAAAGTGCTAAAGCAGGACAAAAGCACAACACGCCTGTGTCAAAGAGGCCGTTTTCTCGCCATTCTGGGCCAGAGTTAAAGGTCTCAGGATGCTAAAACAAAGTACAAACATGTAGTCCAACCACGTCTGAGAGCGAGAGTGTTTCTACTTGTTCCAAATAGCCACACACTCATGAATGTTGTGTGAAAAGCCTCCTCTTGGCTGCAGCCCCACTAGCTTCTCGATCTCTCTCCAAAAGCTCTGCCTTTGTAGTCTCACACCTGCGTTTTCAGTCTGATTTAGCTGTAGTTTGTTTTCTTCCCTCTATAACTGAACAGATGGGCCCTAACTGGGATGCAGACTTAGAGAAAATGGTCTGGTTACACAAAATTCTACAGTTTGCAGGACACAGCCTCGATCTGACCCAGTAAAAGTTATGCTCTGAAACGTTCAGCTTCTGTAGACACTCGTGAAATACCTCAGACCAGATTATCAACAAAGTGAGCTGCAGTGTTGATATTTAAGTAACACTTTCCTCCTGTGTTTACTTCATCTCTCCTTACACAGATACATGTATCCTTTGAAAGATGCAAATGTGTACTTAAAGACGCTCTTGGTATTTTGATTTTTCTGCGTCTGCAAAGAAACAGAAGAGTAAACTTTCAGGACACAAACTCGCACGATGCTTCTGACCAGAGCGCATAAAACTATTTGTTTGAAAACATCCAAAGAGGAGTGAAAATTCTGACTCTTCATATTTTACCTTTAAAGAAGCAAAGAGAGGAAATAGTGTTTGACCCAGATCTTACTGAGACCTGATTCACAAAGCAGCACTTCTACTGTATGTCGTTTAATCTTGTACATGTTTTTATAATTCAACACAGTTAAATTTTCATGCCGTGGTGATGCATATTTTGTGAAGTCTATACACTGAGGTAAATGAAGCTTCTATCTCTGAGACAAACTAATGAACCTCTCCTTTGTTTCCTTCTCTTTGTTTCTCCTTTCTGCAGATCATCCTGAAGTAAGTGTCAGGAAGGGAACAGTGTGTCACGAAGCTGCACTAGGAAACCCAAAACAGTCCCTGTGTAAATACTACCTGACCTCTTCCATTGAGGTCCAGCAACCTGCATGCTAAGAGTGTAACACTTCAATTTAACCATAAGAACTGCAGTGCCGGTGAAACACACACACACACACACACACACACAGAAAAAAGATATATACTATATGTATTGCTAGAAAAACTATTAACATGAAAAAGTCAAAAATATTCTTATGTATAGGACGACATACATAGCGAACACACTATAGAGGTCATTTTAACAACCCAAAGTACCGTGAATCCCCTCTTTCATATTTATTCTGCTGCACAATGTTCATCCTTTGGTTTAGAAACACGACGCCTGATCGGCACTGTATTAAAATATAGTGCTCAAGTGGACAAACAGGAAGTCACAGAAACACCCGTGCACAACCACACTCGGCGCTCACAGGAACCTTTTTGTCTTGCATTTTTTTGCTTCTCTCTCTACAAAAGTTGAATGTCCTTGGGGCAGACAGGCTCATGTTTTCTTAATGTGACTCGCCCCTGAGAGGGGAGGGTACCTCCGTGACCCTCATCTGCCCCTGATGCTGTTAAGATGCCATGATGAAGCTTTTCCTCCCCCTCCTCTCTCCGGAAACACCTTGCCAAAGCTCGGAAGAGGTCGGTGGGATCAACCCGCCAGAAAAAAAAACAAAAAACGCCACATGTCGACGCCCTGATACATTTTTTCCTCCTTTGCCATCGCGAAAGCTGCTCAGAACGAACCCTTTATTTGTTCTACTGAAGATTGTGCACGGATTTTGCATGTAGTCTGGTCTGGGGGAGAAAGTGCCCGGATAGTCATTACCAGAAAAAAGCCTAAAGGCTCAAGTCTGTGCCAAGGGCTTCTTAAAGCTTGAGGTTTCGTTCCAGACATACCAAGCCTTGTGTGTGTGCGTGCATGTGTTCGTATCTGGAGACTGATGGTCTGCCGGCAGACTGGGACTTGAAGCGAGGTCCAGCAGGTGACGACAACACCAGAGGAGGGTTTTTGGGGGGGGGGGGTCTGGGTCTGGGGTAAGGGACTTAAGTGCTAAGACTTATTAAAATGAAAAATATAAAAAAAACGGTGCATTTGACGACGTTCGTCAAGCAAAAGATGACTTGAACTTCGACTGGAGGGCTATCTGTGACCGTCGGTTGTCCTGTCCAACCCTACTATCACCGATAATCCTGTTCCATTTTAGAAAAAACTGTAGAAGTGCCTAAAAAATGCTCATCGACAACACACACACACATCCGCTTAAAAGCCGCCGACTCGGCACACAGGTTGTCGGAAGCCGCGTGGACTTTTTCGGGGACATCACAGAAACATTACTCTTCGTTTTAAAACATCACAAGTGACTTTATCCTAAAAGAAGTTAAAGAAACGACAAATCAAAAATAGCTTTGTAGAATGTTTGGTGACTTTCACGGTGTACCATCGTTTCTTACCACGGGGTTTTTGAGTAGTTTACATGAGGAACGTGAGTGAGAAAAAACAATGTATTGTAAAACTGTGTAATGTATGTGAAGTGTCTCTTATTTTGAGAGTTTATATTCACGGTTCTAGAAATGTATTCAAAGTTATTTAAAAATTTGTGTTGTGTCTATTATCAAGGTATGTTTGAACCCCCCTCCACCACATCCGCCACCTCCACCTCCACCTCCACCCGAACAATCATCACCGCCAAGATCCGAATTTGGACTCCTCTGTTTCCTGACTTTAGCGTGTTAACTCATGAGACTAAATCTTACTTTACAACACTTCTGATGTATTTTCATGGTGCTTGATTAACATGACAATCCACAATCATACCTTCAAAACGAGACTCTGGTTTCACCCACCCTGATCGTCTGCACACGTTATGATTTGTTTGTTAATATTCGTGGACGGTGGTAAAGTTCTATTTTGTTGTAATTTATCTTATGTTACTCTTGGTCAAATTTTAGTCAAAAACAATGTTGTTAACTATTCTATTTTGAAATGAATGTAATTTATTGAGCTGTGCTACATTCTGCACGGTTGGTCATTTCAAGGTCTAACCTGTCAGGTCAGCGAATGAGAAGTCGCACACGTCTCTAGGCGGGGGGCGGGGCTTAAAAGTCAACCCGCCGACCATCGGAAAGCTACTGGATCTCTTGCCTTCTCATGGATAAAACGATCACGGCGTTGCAGTAATGAGCATAGTTATAGAGTTGCTTGTGTTGTTGGGACAAAATGTTTATTGTATAGATGACATTTTACCAAAAAAAGAGAAGAAAATTCAAAAAAGATGTACTTTTCACTCTAGTATGATAGTATTTCATAACAATATTAAGTTGTTGCTGTGGCAGCCAAATGTTGCGATTACTAAAGTTGGGTATTTTTGTAAATGACATTGTTAAGTTTGTTTCATTTTGCTAGAACACTGTACACAAGGTAGATTGTAAAGAACATTTCTTATTCCTCACTGAGATTACGACAACGACCTAATATTTTCATTAGCAAATAACAGCCTCTGTAGTGCTGTGACTGTAACACTTATAGATTTAAAGTCATCAATGTTGCATAGATTATATATAAATATGAATATATATATAAGATCTAAATAATCTATAAATTAATAAGGTGAGATGTACAACTCCTCCCCAGACAAAGGACCTTTAGGTTCCACATTGAGGCATTTTATTGGTATGTATCACTAGAGTTAAGATTGCACTTTTTACATTGTTTCAGATGTGATCAGGTTTTATTTCCCCCGATAGATCGATTAAATCAAAAACGAGAACTCGACTTGTTGCATGAGAATGTTGATAAAGGAGTACACACTCATTCGGTGACCCACAATGCCCTTGTGTACGGCCTCCTCTTGAAATGTAATGTTTTGTTTTCTTTTGAGAAATGTGTCGGCAATGATTGACTGATGGTTCAAAAAAAAAAAAGAAAAGAAGTGAGCACTTTCTGAGCAGTTGGTCGACTGATCAGACTCAGCTTATCCAAAACACTTTGCCTTATCTTGAGTCCATCGTGCTTAAGGTTTTATGTTCGTAGGAGCTCTTTTACCCGAGGCGTCATCTCAAAGCCAGTCTCGGTTTCATTTCAAATATCTTTATATTGAACTTTTTAAGGTTTGTGCACATCAGAAGGCCAAACGATCAGTCATGTTTCTCCACCTCTCCTCTCCTGAATCTTGTAGCGTGCTCTCTTTGGGTAATCCTCAGCTTTAGCCAGGAGATGGCGCTACACTGGAGACTGCAGGTTAGGAAGCATGACTGCCTGTGCCATCATTTTTTCGCAGTGTACCCTAACAACAAAGTAAATTGACAAGAAGACCCTCATTGGATTTATAGTTTCAATGTAATCATTTTTAAATGTATTCTTTTGCATATATTTTGTGCTATTTTATGTTTCTATAGTCAGATGTTTCTTTGGTTCCAGCAGGATAGTGTAAAATCTATTGAAAGAAAGAAATAAAGAAAATCAAATGACTAATGTTGGGCTGGATTTCTTCTTAATGTCGTGTAAAAGTGCGTCTTCTGGGATTATAAAAGAGACTAAACATCCTCTGACTTTTAACGCCTTTGCTCCCTCAGAGACCCCCTTGTGTGTCCACTTTTAGAAACGCCGCCCGCACATAAATAAACAGATTACAGGCTAATGTACCCTGCAGGCTTTTAATGCTGTTGATGCTTACAGCTCTGCAAGAACAAATACACAAACATGTCATTAAAAGAAGGCCTCAGTGTTTGCAGAGTTACGACGTTCACACCACTCAGGATAGAAACGATGATAAGGTCGCAGAGTGGAGCAAACAAACTCCTTCATTTGTTGTGTTCTGTCGTTTCCTGTTACTGCAGTGGAGCATTTTTTGAACTTTGGAAAAAACTTGCATATGAGGGGTTGTTAATACCACTGTAGAGTCATAAGTGTGCTAACCTGGTTTCATATGTGAAGTAGGTAGGGCCATGCAGACAGCAGAGAGACTGGGCGGACCACAACGGGGGTGAGTGTTACACGCAGTGGTGTCAGGTGGTGGTTTTGAAGCTTCATGTGTGACTTTTCAGGTCTTATGTTTTTGTGCCTTCTCTTCAACTCAGCCACGCCCTTAATATTAAAGCATAACTCTTCACCCCCCATACAGTGTGGATGAGCAGGACAATCACTATCATGTAAATTTTTTTGTAGCAGTCTGTAAATGCGTATTCCTGCTGTGTTAATGGGCCTTTCTGAGCTTTTCGGGGACAGCCTCAAGTGGACACTCAAGGAACTGCAGTTTCTTGGCTTCTTCTATCACCACTGGCAGCTGCAGCCTCATTTCTACACCTGAGATTCCACTTTGGCAACAACTTCACTATCAAAAAAAGGTACCACACCCTAAAGCACACTCTGCCATATCCTCTATTTGACTTTTATAGGACTAGAATTAACAAAGGAAACCCTGTGCTGTGTTTGAGAAGACTTGAAACTGAAGATTGAGCCCGTAAACTCATTAGGGAAATGTCCGCAGAGGGTGATAAATTATGTAGAAGTACAGTAATCTCCTCACTTTGCAGCCGCCCCCTGCTGGCAAATAGAAAGAATGCAGCTGCATTTAATACAGAGATGCTACATCCTCAAATTCTCTCATTCTTTGTTACAAAGAAAGTCAGATTTCATTGCAGGCATTTGCTTGTTTAAGTCTTCTTTAAAACATCGATCTGTTCGGTTTTATACTTATGTTTTATCAAAGGTTTTCTTGTACAGAAAGCCGTCCATTTTTCAAAGTGTAAAACTAGCATCCCAATCATGGTTAGGTTTAGCATTTGCTGCATGTCTTCCCCATAGACTGTAAATGGATGTCCGATCGCTCGGCTTGAAGTGAGGCAGCCACAAAAACATGTCCTGTCTCTCCTCAGCTGTCCTATCAATAAAGGCAATAAATACAGAATGAAAATAGGCCAAAATCTAAAGACATTTCAAAGTCAAATCATTGATTTAATTCCGTTTACTTGTACATTTCGGGTGCATTCAAGTTTGGTCAAGAATGTCAGATTTACGGCTTCAAAACAGAACCAGCGAGTGTTTCCACATCGGTAGCAATCTTCCTCCACTTTTTAAAATAATTTCCCCCATATTAGGGCTAAGAAGGGTTGCTTTGTCCCATCCCATTTCTCTGTGGCACTAATCACCCTCCATACATTTCAGGAAACAGCAACATCCAGTGGATGCACCGACTCTAGAGGCGTGGATTCCCAGCACTGAAGCCTTCTTAGGGATAAACAGGCTCTTTGCCTTTAACTCGACTGTACCCCACTGTGCAGAGAAATGTAGTGCTAGCCTTCTGTTTTGCCGGCGCATAAAAAGATGTTTCTAATAATAGCCAATCTTATTTTTACCACACCGACGCCTTATTGCATTATGGATGCCTCTGGAATGGTGTCCCTGCAAGATAGCGTGGGAATATTTCAGTAGAGGCTGTGGCTTTGTATCTCAGGGCTCAATGCTCCAGCATCCTGTCAGTGTGCTCGCCTTTACAGCTGCAGGAGCATCTCCTTTATTGTGATCTGTGCCTGTGTCATGGCTGTAGTGTAGACAGAGTCCTGGGGATGCGTCTCCTCTATCCGCTGCTGTAGACTTTGTTCTCTGCATGCATCCACAGGAGCGCGATGCGGGAGTATAAGGTGGTGGTGCTCGGCAGCGGCGGGGTGGGGAAGTCCGCCCTGACGGTCCAGTTTGTCACCGGGACATTCATAGAGAAGTACGACCCGACCATTGAAGATTTCTACAGGAAGGAGATCGAGGTGGACTCCTCTCCCTCGGTGCTGGAGATCCTGGACACAGCCGGGACCGAGCAGTTCGCTTCAATGAGGGACCTTTACATCAGGAACGGCCAGGGCTTCATCCTGGTCTACAGTCTGGTCAACCAGCAAAGTTTTCAGGACATCAAGCCCATGAGGGACCAGATCATCAGGGTGAAACGGTGAGTCATAGTGCATTTTATTATATGAAGCTCCTTTGTTGTCTAAATGAAGCAGAAGGGGGTCATTAGTTTGGTTTTTGGCCTTTTTGGGCTCCTCTGACACCAAAAGTTGAATGCTTTGTGATAAAGACACTTCTCTTTATTAATTTATAACAAAATAAAATAAGAAATTAAACCTCTATTAATCAGGGATGGGACGATGTATCCAAATGGCATACATATCGTATCACCAGCGCCTAATATCGGTATTTCGATTAGCAAATAATGTCCTACACATCCGATTCGACTTATAACTTTCTCCTTAATGAGCTTTTATTGTGTCATACATTTATTGAGGTTATTACCAAGCGGCACTCTCCGGTCTTAAAATATGAAGCCCATGCGGAAGGGCTAAAAACTGCAGTTCCACGAGCGTCCACTAGAGGCTGGCTGCAGAAACACCAGAAACCACATACACACCCATTCAAAGAAGACGATCTTTACAGCAGAAATGAACATGTTTCAGCATTTCCAATACGGCACCACCATCACAAATACTACGTCCATTTTTCATACCCTCTATGATTATTACATCATGTGTGAGGCTGCCGGAGTTCCCCCTGGAGCCGCCTTCAGGCCCTTTAACTTTCCTAAATCACTCCTAAAACAACACGTCGAAGTGATCAACTCCAAATCAGGCCCAGGATTCCTCCAGCGCCTCCGTGAGAAGCCGCACCCCCTCATATGTTCCTCATAAGGCGCTCCATCTGCGTCTCGCTTCTCGTATATCCACCAGCTGACCTCTCGCCGTATCTCACACGTGACTTACTCTGGACAGCTTTTGATCACCGCTCAACACGTCCGCTGAGCTCGTCTCTCAAGGCTGGGAGGAAAAGTGTGATCTCTCCTTTTAGAAGTGACATCCTGCTGTTTCTGGCTGGGAGCCTCACTTCATTTGTTTAATGATCCTGATGAAGTCCAGAGTTAAAACAAGGCCTGAATAGATTATATGGAGGAGTTTGATGCCACGTCAGAACAAAAGCACATGATGTATGAATAAAGGATGCAGCTGAAGGACTCGAGTTATTAAACATGTACATAGAGGCATCATGAGGCCTGACAATGGTGGTCGCCTTATTGGAGGAGCCGGTTGAAGTGGTTCTGGCATCAGATCAGGGTGCATCCTTCTGGGAGGAGACCCCAGGACAGATCTGGCCTGGGAACAGAATCCCAGAGGAGGGGCGCCTTGTTTAGACTTCTGTGTCTGCAACCCGGTCGAGGATAGTTGGAAGAAGACGGGTGCATGGATGTGAAGGAGGCTTCTTTGGCTTTTGGAGCCATCCTCTAGTGGACACTTGGAGAACTGCAAATTTCTAACCTTCCAGTTGGTATTAAGGGCCATTAAGTCTCTCATTCCTTTAAGGGAGTTTTTAAAATCTAGGCCTTAAGAGGCGGGGCCTTAAGTTTAGAAAAATCTTCTTTTCTTCCCCCTGAGTGGAGTAAAATTAAAACAAGAGCAAAATACGTCTCAAAACTGGTAAATTGAATGCAGTCAGTGAGTTCAGAACCAAACTATGGAGCATATTCAAAGTCTTATGCTAGAATTCTCCGTGTTTAAACATCGAGATCGGATCAAAATATAGGTCAAAAGTAGAAATAGACTTCTCATGAATAAAGAAAAACCTTGTAACCTCTAACTTTGGCAAAGAAAGGAAACCACACTTGATGCATTTCTCGCTGTACAGTAACATTTAGAAAGCAGTAGCACCTTTTATTTATCCAACAGCATATTGTGTAATAACGATCCATAATTGAACCTGTGTAGTTGGTGCAGCTCTCTCACCTCCATCCCCGGAGTGAACTGAATGCTCCCGTCGCTCAGACGTCACGCCGAGCTGCAGAGCGTCACGGCTGACGCGGCACAGCAGGGGCGAGTCAGTGCACGAGGGAACTCCTTTGAAATGAGAATTAAAACCAGGATGGGTTGAAAGCCGGCTCCTCCAGACAGCCGCCACCCAACCAGCTGCCTCCACTGCAGCAGCCACAGCTGTCCTCGAGTGTACAGCTATGAATATTTCATACTGTTATTTTACACTGCCATGGGTCTGAGGCAGGGATTCTTACTGTATGTCCAAAGCTGCAACTGAGTCAAGCGCTCTTAAATCCTCACAGAAACAAAAACCCAGGAATATTTCTTTTTAAACCAGAGCAGAAACTGTTAGCTGATGAACTTGGAGTTAAAAGAGGCCAAAAATTGATGTTTTATGCACCTTTAGCATGAACATTTTCTTCTAGAAATTGAACACAGAGAAGGTCTGGATCGCTGACTTTTCATAATCCTCCCAAAATACCGCCTTGATATATTTTGTGCATGAGTGATCTGGTATCTGACGGATGCCACGCCCGTCTGCTAACCAAAACACACCTCTAACTCGCCTATTGAAACATCAAAGCTGCCTCAGGTGGGTCAAGTCCACATCAGAGCAGATTCTTGACACTCACAGTTATGGAAAGCTCAATGACCTGTACTGCAACCAGTCAGCAGGGGGAGCTCTGAAGCTTTTGGCTTCACTTGGCGTAGCTGTTGTTCTGTCCATGGTTTGGACTGCTAACCCAAATGTTAAGACACATATTTGCATAATTGGGGGCGTGGCTAAGTTGGCTGATGTAGCACAATGAAGATTTTTTGCCAGGAGGCTGAATGCCCGCCTTAACTCCACCTCTTTGTCTGTGTCCATGTTGACCAAAAGTTAGGTTGAGTCCGGATTCCATCATGGCGTCCGCTGTCATTTAGCCATCCAATAAGAACTGATCACTTTTTTCCTCCAGGCCAACAAATCCTTTGTCAAACTTAATGATGTTTAAAGATGGTGTTCAGGCTTCATTTCTTCACCCCTTGAGTCGCTCTTTCTGTGTATTATGATAAACCACAGCGTGCACGACTCATTTAATTGCCTCTCAGAGAACAGTTTATCTAAGGACAGACTTTGTTGATCCTTTAAACACTTGCAGACCTCCACTGGGTGTCCAGTTTTATATATAAAACAAGCAAAAACCCCTCTCCTGGTCTACATTAGCTGTCTCCAGGAGATCTGCCTCCCTCCGCCCAAACTTCTCGCTGAGCCAGCAGCAGCAGCAGCAGCGAGCACCACACGGAGATATAGTATGTGCCCACTCACCAGAACTTAATGGGATTGTGTTGGGTTGGAAGCCAAGAAGACATCAGGCCTCCATTAGGGAGTCATATAAACCAGAATGCTTATGCAGGACTCTCTGTGGGGGAATCATGGGAAATAATCCTATATACTTGGACTGCTCTGCGGGGTGCAGGTGCTGCGAAACCATCGGCCCCTTGCTGTGATAGTACACAAATCAGTTTCATTGTGTTGACGTACATTTATAAGCAGTGAGGGAGGCAGGAAATACACTTAGAGCGGAGTAATAATCAGACATGATGGGAAATACACTTAGAGTTAGACCAGAAGATTGATACCACTCTCATGCCTCAACTGTAAATATTTAATTGATGCTAGTTGCCACTTAGCTTAGATTAGCTTTAAGACTTCAAGCTAGCTGGTTCCTGAACATTTAATGCACAAAACCTGAAATAGTGCAGTGACAGTTTCCAGAGTAGCACCAAGGGTGGGCAACAAGACTTCAAGGTAGGGCTCATTCCACTCCCCTTTGTTTAGAACCTAGGAGCTGCTACAGCAAAAGGTGCTGTTAGTGGAGACAGGCCCTAAGACAGGAGCTTCTGTTGTGAGCATTCAGGGCATATTTAACCTCATAAAGAGGCACCTCCAAAACAAAATATATATTTCATTTGTTTTAAATGTTCTACATAGCCTTAAGAAATCTCCTATAGTGCAACTTCGTTCCTTCAATAGCTTATAGAAGAGAGAAGTATGCCTATAACGTGGTGAAAATACTCCAAACGGAGCGTAGACTTGACCTTAAAGTCACCACAGACTTTTCCTAAGTACCCTTATTCAACCCAATAAAAAGGTGAACTATCCCTTTAATTTGTTTGTCCCAGTAGAGAGGCTATTTGAGGATATCTGTACCAGACACTCTGCCATGATGCAGTTTTGTGCTTCTCGTTCCATATGTGCATAATTGATGCATGTTTAAGCTGGAACACGCTGTCTCTGACATACTTTCCCCTCCGCAGACCCTCCGTGGACCGAGGTGCCTCTCAGACAAACAAAATAAAGCTTGTATTTGTTGCTATCTTTGAAAACAACATCTGGATGTAGCCCTCCTCACAATCTAATAATCTCCTGGCTCGCATGTAAAGGTTTGTGGTTGTGTTTGCCCGAGAGGAGGAAGACGGTTCAAAGCAGCAGAGCTGTGTTTTCACGCTGCACTGATGCTGTGTCTAATAGCAGGAGGTGAGCATCACGCCTGGCTGAGTGGGAGACCAAAACTACGTATCCCAGGGGGCACTTTGGTGCAGGCACAAAGCAACTTCCTGACCTCAGGCTTTTAGTGTTCGCCATCAGGAAGGAGAGATACGTTAAAGCGGCCGGCTCGGTTTAAAATGTGAGTTAAGAAGAGACAGTGAAGTGCTCATTGTTGGTGTTGGGACTGCACTCAGCTTCGTTCGACATCATCTGATTGTTTGCAGCTTTCTAAAGACGAATCTGTGCCTAGATTTGAGACATGCTGGGATTCAAATGGTCCCCCTTGGTGCAGATTTTCCGTAACCTAAGGTTCTGAGAAGTCGCCCTCAAGTCTGTGCAGAATTAACCTAGCTTTCTAAGTAGTTGAAAGTTCATTCCTTGAAATAAAACCTTTAAAATGAACCTTTATCCTCAGAAGACGTTGAAAATCTAGACATTAAAGGGACCTTGTGAAGTCTTTGACCACTAGAGACACTAGTGAGCAACACATTTTATGATTCAGGCTTTTGTTTGTGTCTCATGTTTGCAAGGAAGAAAGTACTTGAGCATAAGTGGGATAAATGAAACATCAGCAGGATGGAGAAGACAATGAAGTTTTCCCACGGTTCCACCCTGATACTCATTAAAGTCCTCCCCTTGAAACAAACAAACAAATAAATAAACTTAAAGCCCACTCTCTTTATTTACTGCACAGAACAACAGAAGCAATAAAGACTAATGAGGACTTGTCTTGTAGCTCCCACACTGCCTATACTGTCAGTGTATCTGCATTATAAAGACACCAGGCTCAAACATTAGAGATGGACATTAAGCTTGGGGTTTGAACATAACAAACACTCCAAAGACTCGTCCCCATCTGCAGTGCAGGCCTCGTCTTCGTCTGTTTATCACAGGAATGTTTGCGGTTATGTTGTTTTGTATTCTTTGTGTTCTCAGGAACATTAGTGACAGCCTTGTTCTCCAGCAGACTCGCCCTTTGGGGGTTAAAAAGTGTAGGCGCTGTATGATCTGTTATGTTTATGTCCACCTCTCCAGCAGATCCGTGCATTAGCCGTTAGCCCGGCTGTCACAGCGCTCAGCCGCTCAGTCTGCTAATTAAGAGCAGATGAGGAGAGCAAAGAGGCGGCTGCACAGTCGGAGATGCATGACTGATCTTTTGTATTTAGCATGTGTTTGTTGGTGCTGTGGGGCTCGTGAACATGCCGGAGTGAAATCACTGCAGCTATTTAGCACAGCAGGTAGCTTTAATAAGGCTGTAGCACCTCTAGGCAAAGTGGAAAATGTTCGTCCCTCTTCTTTTTTTTTGTGAGTTATAAATTCAGATTCTCTGGGCGTGTGTGTGTGGGAGGGTTTGTGTTTCCCAACAGTTGGAATAACACCCTGCAGGGGCAGATGGCAGTGTGTGCTGCAAAGGTCAAATGTGTATCAGCACAACATATTCAAGATGCATTAATGAGGATGCAGCTTCTCTACCTGTGGCTCTCACAAATGGACGTATTGATAATGGCTTCAAAAAGTGGAGCTCAGCACTTTGAAGAGTTTTTACAAATCAATTCAGACTTTAACGTCTGTGATACACAGCGTATGATTTCATAAGCTGTCCACCACCTGCTGTTTTCTGTTCCATAAATCCAACACCACTCCTCTCCCACTGACTTCTCAAAACAAAAAGCTGCATATTCATACAGCTGGTAGTGTCAGCCAAGCAGCCCAAACACTTTCCAACTGTGCTGATAATTCCCGTAAAGCACGGTGCCAGCTCTCAGGCTGGACGAGGAATAAGATAGCAGTGTTTGTTGTTTTCTCCTGCTTTAAATTCAGAGAGTATGTGGAGTAAAAACACTCCAGGCGGAAGATAAACATTGGTAACCCAAGTATAAAAGCCACAATGATCAGGAGGAAGTGCTTTATTAGGCTTGTGGGACTCACAGTTATACGAGTAGCAGCACTGCAGGAAAATATACTCTGAAATAAAGACCCACCCTTCATATTTCTCATGATAGGGGATTGTTTGCATAGTGCAGTTAAAGCTGCAGTGAAGAACAGGCTGAAAACAAGACACTGCATCAAACATAGACGATGAAGATGGCAAAAAGGTGCAGCCACGCCCCTAAATATGCCGAATTACGCCAAACTTCTAACTTTTATACCTTCAAAATTCATGAGTATTAAAAATGCATCCTCCTTACGATGTTCACGAATAAATAAATTAGCTGTACACATATTTATTCATGCTGTAAAAATAAGTCATTTAGATCAGTAAAACCCATACTTAGGTGCATTGTGATATGGCGACCTCTAGTGGTCATTTTAGCGTGAAAACAGCCACAGGAAGTTGTTAAAACAGACTAATCATGCCTGTTTGGGTGGGTAGTGGAGGTTAATGGATGAAATAATGACAGGACTTTCAAACCGGGGAACCAGCGATAGATTCACAGGCGGCCACGGTTCACTGATGTGTGATGGAAGAAGGTGGCCTGGTGGAACACAACAAGTCAAGGTGCTGACATGGTCTCCAAGTTCTCCAGATCTTAATCCAATCATGCAACCAAGTCCTCCTCAAACTTCCAGGACTTAAAGGATCTGCTGCTCACCTCGTCTGCCTGCTGTTTGATGCTGGAAAGGTAGCACACCTCAGATCTCTCTGAGTAGTTTTGTTGAAACAGATTGCTTAGAGCGATAACAATCAACCACAGCAGTGAAGTTCTACATGTTAAAGCTTCACTAAGCTGTTTGTTTGTCACTCAGGTGATCCTCACCGTTTAAACACCTGTCATTCATTTACTCATTCATCCCTCGCTCCTAAAACGGTTTCATACTCCAGTGATTAACCCCGAACGCTGACTGACATTTACTTCAGTAAAGCATGTCATTAGCCACGGGGTAGTTCGGCGTCCTGCTGCGTTGTTCAGTTTCAGTTTCTCCTCATTTGGCAAGGAGGAGGAGGAGAAGGGGGGGTGGTAGTTTGATGCGATCTCCACACCCATCGCACCCCCACCCTGGAGAAACTGGCTCTCCCCCCGTCTTTGTAGTTATATATAGAGTTTCTCCTGCGAGCCTGTCAGATTGTGTTTGTCTGCACGGTGCTCTCCGTGTTCACACTTCACACCCTCTGGACTCTCCAAACACACACAGGCCAATGCAAGATGCTTGTCCTGCTGAGGTCAGCTGCTATGTGTGTATGTGTGTGTGTGTGTGTGTGTGTTGAGCAGTGCAGTGGCTGCAGGAGGAAATGTCAAGCTGTGGGGGAAGTCTTTGGCATTTCAAGTGAGTTTCCTCCACTTGACAGCAGAAATATATCTGGAATTTCTCCCGTCTTTTTCCCTCTCCTCCTGAAGCTTGTACGATCTCTGCAGGTCTGCCAGGTGTTCAAGAGTCCTCCATCACTTCCTCAAACACTCCTCCGCCCTCCTCCTGCACGTCTGCCAGCTCTTTTCCACGCCTCAGCTCTTCTCCAGGCCGAGCAGCGCTGCAGCAGGCCACCAATTTGTAGATAAGAGCCTATTTCTCAATAGCACCAGCAGATCAATAAGCCGGGCTGGGGATGCACTTAGGGATGACTGATGGTGGAGGCCATTACACGTTCTGTACCATTACCTGTTGTGAGAATATATACGCTCTGTAATTGACGTTCTGTAGTTATTTAATCAGAGAAAACATGAGGGCTTCTCACCAAGATGAAATATATAACACCTGAACAAAATCTGCAGTGTGAGAACATGTTCTTGAGACTTTGTGAAAAGCAACTCATGGTCCAAAGTCCCACTCATTAGTGTAAATGTACCACCTTAACACTCTAAAGCTCAACTACCTGGATGTAAACAAACACAGGTGATGATGTCGTCTAGTTGCGCGAACTCCAGCTGCTACAACTACTACTATCTGTCTCCCCACTATCATCTCTCTCTCTCTTCATCTCCCTCTATCCCTCTCTCCAACAACGTCTCAGCAGATGTGTGTCTAACATGAGTCTGGTCCTGCTGGAGGTTTCTGCCTGTTAAAGGAAGTTTGTCCTTGCCACTGTAACTTGCTAAATGCTGCAAAGTGCTCTGCTCATGGTGGATTAAGATGAGATCAGACTGAGTCCTGTCTGTAAAATGGGACTGGATCTAATCCTGTTTTGATGTTGGGTCTTTGTTGATAATAGAACATGTTTTGTAACAGTCTTCAGATAATGTTTGTTGTGATTTGGCGTTTTATAAATAAATATTGACTGATAATATTTTGACTGTTAGGAATTCAGTCCCTTCAGAGTGTCCCTAGTTGACATCACACGGCCCAGAAAGCTCCAGAGGATGATCTTTGATCTCCAAAATGAACAATTCATCAAATACATAAAACGAAAATGTATCTTCTGAGATTCTCAGATTGAAAAATAGAAAATGTCGACATCCAAAACTGTTTTCCACCAGATATCCATGTGGTTAGTGCTCACTGGGTTGCAAGAATGACAGACCTTTAACCATTAACAACCAAAGTAGCTCTTTGCTTGCATTAGTGCATCACTGAGTGTTTACTAACCCCAAGCTTCTTAGCTCCACCCTTTCATCCACATAACGTCACTACTAGCTCCAAAAACAGGATGTCAGTGATTAAAAACGGCAAACATGAGGGCTCAAAAGCATGTGTTGGAAACCAGTGCAAACATCTATAGTCTTTGAATTAATCCAGAAATGCACCAAAGCTGAACAAACAGTGAACTAAACAAAAAAGAGAAGACACTCAGAGCCAGATTTAGTCATCATGAGTAGTCATGTGAAGCACATCTGCAGGGAATGTCCTTAAACTGCATCACATGTTCCTCAAAGTGGATTTGTGGACCCTGACGAATGGTTCCGCTTTATTCCCAGCTTTTATTTTGGAGGATTAGAGTGAAATGATCCTTTAAATGTATCAAATTGAATGTTTGAATACTTCTTCTCGCTGTTAAAGTCTTCATCTCAGGTGAAGTTTCAAACACAGGAGCTAAAGCTAAGAAGGAAATAGTAATTTCTGCTGCTCATGTCCCCCCATGCAAGAGCAGCACATTAGCTTCATTCAATTATTCAATAACCTATACCATTACTCTCCTCAGCCTGGTTTCCTTGTATTGATGGCTCAGAGGGAGGAGGACTGAAGGATCATGAGCCGCACGCTGGAGAAGAAAGCTTTTGATCCGTTAAGACGTGATGGAAACGACGCAAAGTGGAGGGCTAACGATTTTAAACAAAAATGTGGAGCCATTAAACGACGGGCCGCACGCCACACAAACATAATGTATCCAGGAGTAAGCAGCGAGGAAAAGAGGTGATGACTGTTTTCTCATGGAGCCGCCCTCTGACATTAGACACCCGCGGAGAGACGGAGGCCTCCTGGGAAGCTGTGGTTCCCTCCTCTTTTGGTCCCATTGTGCATTGTTTTAAACTCTTATTGTTGTAGCCTCTAACAAATACAGTATGTAGGCCAACAATGCACGCACACACATGCTGTCGCTGAATTAATTCTCCCTCTTCCTCCCTTAGGAAGTTCCTAGAGTATCAAACAAACACACACAACAGGAGGAGAGGAGGGTTGGATATTCACACGTGCAGCATCTGATATTCCTTCCTTGTCTTCCAGGTATCAGCAGGTGCCGGTGGTGCTGGTGGGGAACAAGGTGGATCTGGAGGACGAGCGGGAGGTGTCCCCGAGCGAGGGCCAAGCGCTGGCCGAGGATTGGGGCTGCCCCTTCATGGAGACGTCGGCCAAAAGCAAGACGATGGTGGACGAGCTGTTTGCTGAGATCGTGCGGCAGATGGACTTCTGCCCCCTGCCGGACCGGAGGGAGGCGTGCTGCCCCGCCTGCAGCGTGCAGTAGCAGTCGGTGCTTATATCAAGGAGGGTGGTGTTTGAAAGGGAGGGGAGTTTAATTCTAGTTAGATAGACTGAAGATGGAAAGAGGAAAATCCACTCTGAGACTATTTCTACCTTAATTTGTAGGAAGCAGAGATAAGAGGATTTTTCAGCACTGGGGTTTTTCCTTAAGAGAAAAAAAAAAACAACACTCCCAATTTCATCACCAACTTCTGGACTAACAGGAGCAAATTGTTCAGGTTTCCCAAAGGCAGCACGGTGCCAAACCCATCTTTAAAAGCCATCAACAAAGAGGATCATAGTGCTAAATGCATTTGGGAAACCAGCCATAGATCCGAGCAGGGATGGCAGAGTGCTGAACAGTCTTATCGGTCCTGTTTTAGGTCTTCTGTTTGTCTCTTTGCACTTTTAGGACTCGTGCAAGACCAATCACGTAGTATCAGAATGGATGTCAGGTAACACCACTGTGAAGGAGTCAAACCAGGAGTGAACGTCGCAGCAGGCCCGCCTAACTACGAATGAATGAAAAAGATGTACGAATGTTTCAAAAAGGAAACCGCACCTTTGGGGAAATTCATCCAAGAAAATCCCAAATGATGACAAAACTGTGGACGCAGCGTGCATGAAGTCGTACCGTCACACCGACATGGAGTACAATCAGTGTCACCCAAAGAGACAACGAATCAATCAGTCGTTAAAAAAACGTACGTGCGGACACTCGTCTTTACACTTTACAGATGATTCAAATGCCTTGTTACATTGTATGACGTGAACATCAGTCTCAGTGTGTAGTTCATTTATCTTAAATCACACCAGATATGTTAGTGGTGCAACGTCAGAATCACTTATTTTCAACAAAAATAAATCTTTATGCACAAATGTGTCGTGTTTTTATTCATGTGGGATCATTGTGTTCATTCATAAGATAATCTATTACAGTCTATATTTATAGAGTTTACTGTTCTGTTGATGCAGTGTCAAAAACAGTGAAATGGGTTTCAATATCTGATGATTTAATTCTATGTGCAAGAAAGTGTCATGTTTGAATCTTTCTGCTTCAGGTCTTTATGAAAACACCCTCTCAGTTCTGTGATTTAGCAGTAATCTGGCTCCATCTCATCCTGCGTCGAGATGATTTATGATGTTTTGGTTCTGCGGCTTTAGTTTCCTGGCCCAAAGTCCTGCCACTCCCGCTGCTGCTGCTGCCACTGCCATTAGTGCCAACACTTACTCCTGGTTCTGGTCCTGAAGAATGCAACAAGCATTTGTCAAATTCAGAGAGCCATTAGAGTCCATTAGGGGATGAAATTGGGGACATGTGAGACTTTTGAGCCAAGATACTAACTTTGGATCACTTCCAATCAACATAAGAGGACAGTCTTTCAACGCCTTGGAGACAGAGACCGAGGTAGTTTAGAAACACATTTGTAGAGTGGTGCCATCATTATCTATGGAGCCACTGAAGACCCAGAAAGTACATTCTTTTACACAGCGCATGCACATGATGTGAAAAATATAAATATCTCATGCACTCAAGCTGTCATCTTATGTGCACAATGATAAGATGATTATTTTACATTTTGTACACTAGGCCTTTGTACTCCAATGTTTAGAGAATAATGTTGAATGGGGTTGTTTTTAAGCAAAGTTTATTTATGTACAACAGTAATAGTTCACAGTGATGACATATACTGATCAATAGAATCCCCCAACACCCCAACCCAAATGAATAATATTTACAGAGAATTAAGAGCATAATGCAACAAAACTTACCAAACAAGTTATTATTGCTTTATTTCTTTTACATAAGCCTCATTGAAATTGCTTCCAACAGTGCCATCTGCTGTCTCAAACTCAGCCCTCCCGGAACCTTCTAATGCAGGGACTTCGGTTCCGACTCGGGCCCGAACAATCAACGCACACAACAGAGGCATGGCGTCCTTCAGCAAGAGGCACAAGTGACAGACATGTACCTTTCCGCACTTCAGTGTTTATATAAGTCGTAATCTTTTAACGTATTTGTGGAAATATAGATAGAAATGGCGACGAGGAGCGTGTGTCGAGTTCTCCAGCGACGTAAGTAACTGACTTTGACGTTGTAGCATTAGCATGTAAGCTAGCTTGGTAAGGTTGAAGGAGGTGTAGTAGCTTCATGTTTATGTCGAGTTAGAGTGAAAAACAGAAATATATAATACAATATGACTTTGAGTAGCAGGAGGAGTACACGACTGTCCGATAGATGAGTTTAATATCACACGTGTTTATTTTAATACGTTTACAAGCTCGTATAAAACAAGCACTGGTGTTTACATCAGGAGGGATTCCTTCTTAGTAAAACACTTGTTTTAATGACACCCTCAAATGTCTGACTCAGTTTTAAAGTTTTCTTCTGTCTTAAAAAATAGTGAAAATATTTTCATTTTTTTAGACTCTTAAAAAACTGATAAACAGTGATGATATTCATTAAATGATATTATAGTTTTTGACTGGTTATGAAACAGGCTGAAGAAATAACAGATATTTATTAATAGTGATAGTGATGCCTCTTAGTGACTTTTAAAATGCAAATACACTATTATTGATATAGTTTAATATTTTTATGAGGTCATTTTTAAAGCTGCAAGGGGTTAGGTGACAGATTAGCACTGAAAAAACAGCATTCATGTGCCTTTTGTAAAGCGGTTAATCACAGTGAGGGATTTATTTGACTGTTAAAGAAAGCAGGATGAGTTTTCTAAATATGCTGTCTTGGCATGTACAGGAAAGTCTTAAATATGTCCACAGCGGGGCGCCAAAACAACTCAAATGAAAAGTTCCTCACTGTAGCTTTAAGGCCTGATTGCATTATTTATCTAAGGGAAGCTATTTCTAAAAGTGTGAGGGGTATAAAGGTACAATAAGTGAGAGGAGAGTCCTTTTTATGTATCTTGTTTCTCAGTATCCCATCCCTCCTTTTCTCCCTCCTCAGGTTTTGCGTCCGCAGCAGCAGCCGTGCGTCCACCAGCCGCCGAAGTCCGCAGCCAGCGTAACGCCGTCTTCTCCCGAGAGCAGGCCCGGCAGAGAGCTCTGTACCCCCGTGTAGAGAAGATAGAGGTGACCATGCTGGGCCCGGGGCTGGACGGCACTCTGCTCGTCATGAACAGAGGGATGTCCACGCCGTTCAGCTGTGCAAGACGTGAGTAGAGGGAGAACACATGGATGTAGTCAGTGTGGCTGTAGAAGGATAATAACTCTGACGTTCTCCTTTGTGTTCCCCTCAGATCTGACAGAACATCATGTGACCAACTCTGTGATGGCGCTGGTGGACGGCGAACCCTGGCCTCTCCATCAGCCGCTCACCGAGTCCTGCTCCCTAACTCTGCTCACGTTCAAAGACAGTGACCCGACGCTCGTCAACCAGGTAATTTAACAAATCAAATCAGCTGTATTCTGCAGGATGTTCTGGATGTTCAGTGTGTGTTCCTTCCCTCTCAGGCATACTGGCAATCCTGCGCTGCCTTGCTGGGTCAGGTTCTTGAGACGGCGTTCAAGGACGACTTCACCGTGGAGCTGCTCAGCCCGCCAGAGGTGCCAGGTGGGCGAGAATCTAATTACACCTCCTAATTTATGAGTTTATGTTTGGATAATAAATCATAGAGGGCACTAAACCTCTCTGTTGTTGTTTCCTTTCAGTTACTTCAGGAGCTTTCTGCTGTGACGCTGTGCTCGACCCTCAGCTGGACTCGTGGACTCCCTCTGAGGTCTGTATTTTAACCCTGTGCACTCATCAGGGTCTGTGTCCACTTACAGCATTTGTTGCATTTACAGCGCCTTGTAGGATCTCTTAAAATAATAAAGTTTCCTCCTCGTGCCTGCAGGATGTGCATTTAAACCACTAGGGGTCAGCAAAACCAGCTGCTATTGAGTTTATCTTTAAAGGGAAATGCCACCCAAATAACATCTCTGTAGTATCAGATAGTTACCTTGTCTGAGCCCACAGAAAGGACAGTGTAAAGATGTGTCCTTCACAAACACAGAGGACACAAGCAGTTTCATTTAATTTAATTATTGTGTTTTATTCCTCTGTGAAAAGCATTTAATATCCTCTGACTGTGAAGCTTTACAACCTTTCTGGTTCTGTCTTCAAATATGTTTTTGTGTGTTAAAAAGAGACAAAGCTTGTATTTAGAGGTGTGCTCACTCCTATTATAACGTCCTGGCCCTGTAAGTGTTTATTTTTCAGCTCATCTTTTTCTGTATCTGATCTTCTCTGAGTCTGAAAGTGTTGTTTCTTTTTCCCTCCAGGAGTCGTTGCGGTCTCTGACCCGAGGAGCCCTGCAGCTGATCCACCAGGACCTGGCCTGGGAGCCCCTGGTGGTGACTCCCTCTGTGGCGCTGGAGGTCTTCTCACACAGCAGGTAGTCTCACCTCTCTTCTCCTTCTCTCCTCTCTGTATGAGTGCGTCTTTGTTTCTCTCCATGCACTCCCCCCTCAGAGAGCGATAATAGATGCAGGATTGTTGTCAAGCTCTTGTTCTGTGTGTCTCAGGTGTAAACAGGAGCAGGTGGATCAGAAGGCAGCAGACAGTCCCAGAGGCTCAGTGATGCTCTACAGGTGAGATTCTATCCTCACTTTGTTTATTCAAATCTTTATATTTCAAACATCTCACTTAAAACCTTTTAATTATGTATCGTTCTCCTTCTCTGTAGATGTGGGGACCACGTCCTGCTGAGTGGGGGCCCCTTAGTGGCCAGAACAGGCCTGTGCTCTCAGTACGAGGTGACGGCCGTCCACAGCTTGGGGCAGGGACCCTGGGGCCTCCACCGCCGAGTTCAGGGCCTCTCCCTGCCTCTGCAGATGCAGGTGAGGATGTGTGTGTGGAGTCAGAGAAGAGTCAATGCTGACACTCTCACCTTGTTAAGATATTTTAAATGATTGTAACCTGTTAGTGTAAAGCAGCCTGAAATGAAGTTAAAAGCATTACAAGACATGTGATATGGAGTGACATTAAAACATAAAAAGCATTAAAGTATCATCAGTTTGCATACATGCATGAGGAATCTTGACCCTGAAGACGCTGACTGCAGAGCCTCAGAGACAAACCATGGTTTAATCATCTGAAAACTTTCCTATACTTTAATTTCTGTGTCATAAAAAGCGTCACATTTAAATCTAAGTATAACTTTCAAAGATTATCTGTTTGCGTTTTACTCTCAGGGTATAACAGGCATCAGTGTCATGAAGATGTATATTATTTTTAACCTGCTGTCAGACATTTTTGAAGATGGCTGCAGTTTTAAATCCTGGATGCAATTTCAGACAATTCAGAAAAAATGATTTCTTTTTATTATTTTTTATTTATTCATTTTTAGTTATTTCTTTAGGCTTTTCTGCCTTTGTAATGATTTATAAAGTGTCTTTTAGTGTTTAAAAGCACTACATAAGTAAGAGGAGAGGAGGGTATTTTCTTGCTTTTTATTAGATATGACAGCAGCAGAGAGAGGAAGCAGGGGATTACATGCGGCTCAGGATGGAGGGTGGGAGTTGAACCAGCGACTATCTCTCGTCTGTGTTTATTACTCATACTCTTAAACGTCCAGCCGAATTGTACGATTCAGATACCAATGTTTTTTGCGTTACTTCTTCGTGTCTGATTTTTAAAATGAACGGTGAGATTTGATGTGTTTCACCACAAAAACAAATCAGAGTTTGTCCTCTCCTCTCTGAATCAGCAGTTTGTGTACCGACTCGGCAGCTTTGAATCGATGCTTTAAAGACGCAGATCACAGCTACTGACATCAGTGCAGACGGGCTGATGTGTGTTAACAGGATATCAGCTGATGCATCCCTAAAACAAAGCGATTAAGTCAGCGGTAGATCTGCAGCTAGATGGAAATGTTTCTGCATGGAGGCTTTGAAAGGAAAGATGTGACATCTTGTTTCAAGCGTCTCTGGAGAAGTTCTCTCTTTAAAGTTATCACACAGAATCTGAGCGTTTCAGCAGAAACAAACACTTTCAGGTGACTCAGTTTGTTTTCCTTGTACACCGAGTTGCAGCTTGTCATTTAAAGCCCAGTAATGTAAACATCCCTCTTTAGTTTCCCCTGAAGGTGATAGAGCCGTTGATACCCGGACAGATAATGTGTGATATGTATTTGTTCTTCAAAGAGCCTCTCCTGTAAAGTAGCACAGCTCAGTTAAAGCTCTTCATCGCCGTCTCCATGTGCCTGTTAGTCACGTTGTCTTCCTCTCTGCAGGCTCACCACACAGTCTGGAGGAAGCTGAGGCAGCGGGCAGAGAAACTGGTAAGACCAACAAGTATGTGTGCGTTCCAACCTCTCGCAGTCGTCCAACAGCGGCGACATCAAAGCCGCAGCTCGGGGCCAGCTCAGGGAAAGAGAGCTCTCTGTGTTTTGGGGGCAGCAGCGGCGGTCTGGTCTACACGCTGGATGCCGCAGCCAGCTCACTCTCTGGCTGCGGCATCACTTCAGATTCCTCCGAGTAGCCAGAGGATAAGATTTAACACGGCTATTTTTGTTGCTTTGCATTTTTATGTTGATGCTAAACTGAGCGCGAGGAGAGTCAGCGTGAAGAAAGCTCATCCTCATCATGAAGGACAAACTTCTGTTTTCTGAGCTCACATCAAAGACGCTGAAGATCCAAGCTGGAGTATTTTTAAATCTCTCCAGGTTCATTGAAGATGTTGTGCATCATGACACTTGCAAAGTTGAATCTTTTCCCCTCTGAGCATAACAAGTTTGAGTGCTGCGCTGAATGAGAAGCATGAATCCTTCAAATTAAAACTAGGCTGCGAGTTAATTTTGGATGGAGCCCGTTAGTTTGCAGCTTCTCCAGCTTTCTCTGCGCATCACTTGATTGCATAATGATGAAAAAAGTTGCACTCATTAATAGACAGGCTCAATTTGGCAGCTGATGACATACTGTGCTCTGTGGCCTACATTTATTCCCGCAGATTGAGTTATTCAGGGATTAAAAAACACAGACAAAAGTCTGGACGTCTTTTGAAGAGGACGACGTTTGCATCACGTCTGTCGTAGGTTTTACAAGCTCTCAATTGGCATTCAGGACGTCAGGTTTGTGATCTTAGAGGACACTGCTTCATGATATCACCTGATGCTTATAGAGGGAGGCGTCCTGTCCTCTCTGTCCTGTGTATTAACAGAGCATCACCGCCACTAATCAACGCAGGAGCTATAAACTGCAGCAGGACATCTCTGAAGGGCTTTTTACTGCTGGGTGCTGGAGAAGAAAGCTAATGCACGGCTCACTCTGAGAGATTTGATCCATTTATGGATGTTTTTATTGTCCTAAAAGCTGCTTCAGATGTTTCCTCCTCATGTGAGAGAGAGAAATCAAACCAAATGATTAAAATTTAAACCCCAATCAGTTCGAGTCGCATTCAAATCCGTCCGCTGGAGTGTTTCAGCTGTGTCATCGTGCACAGACACAACACTCTGTAGACTGAAAGTATCCTCAGAGGGCGTCTCCTCCTCGAAACAAACAAACAAACCAACACGTTAATTAAAACACTGAATAAAGCATACGAGGAATCAGCGTCTCTCTGGTGCTTTTTAACGAGGGGTTCAGGTGCTGCACGTCAACTTAAAGTCCCCTTCTTCCTCCAGTTAATCTAAATATTTGATCCAGACGTCCGATGGCTGGAATCCGCCAATTAAATGGTCCGACTTGAACTCTAAAGACAGTCGTCTGATTGAAGTTAGGGGGTGGGATCAGCACGTGCAAGCGGCCAAATGCAGCAGAATGAAACGTGGCTGCAGCAGGTGAAAGGTGGTATTATCAGGTGGTCTGGTTTCACTTTTGTAGGTCGTATGGATACATCCGTGTTTCATCATCACTTGCAAACTACTTATTTTTGAATTTGATGGTTTCAAAAGCACCAAAGCATGAGGAAAACAAAGTTGATAAAGCTTCTGCGAGCAAAGGAGATAGAGGGAGAGAGAGAAGGGGCAGGAGTGGTCAATCAAGAAACGGATGAGCGCTCGTAAAGCAGATAAATAAGATGTTGTTATCTGAAAGTTTCACATGAAGCGAGCATGAAGGAGTTTGATTTGGTTGCTTTGCTGCTGAAATTGCACTTCTTTCAACGTACTGTTCGTCTCTCTGCTCGGCCCTCCATCACAAGTCAGCCGCACTGATGTTCTAAAGTCCCTTCACTTTATATTTTGACTCCTATTTTATGATCCTGCAGACAAAAGCACAGATTTAAAAACCACAAGTATCTCCCGTGAGTGAGAAAAACAAACGAGACGTAACCGCGTCATTTAGAAAGATTGAAACCTTCGTGTCTTTGCGTCCACCGTCTGTTTACGCTGCTGCACAGAAACTCTCAGCGAGGCGTGGGCGAGCGTTTTGTGAGCCGGCTGCAGGCGGCAGGGAAGCATCTCCCCCGTCTGCCTCCAGCTGGCGCTCCAAACACGGCCTCCCACGCTCCAAACAGATGCCCCCACACCCCTCAGACTCCTCTGTACCATGATGTGTCCTCTTCATGATATTGGACTCACAGCTTTTTCTTGTTTGCACAGGTCGAGGTGCCAAAGACTGAAGAAGCGAGTCCACCCTCTCCTCCTGACTCGACCCCAGCTCCAACCGGCCACTGAAGTCCTCTGTGTAACCCTCCACACACACATGCACACTCTGACATGTACCAGGATGAATCAATAAATCTGTAAAAATATGACACAAACACTCACTTATCTCTTTTCTTTTTAAGAGCGTGCTTTCATTGACACCTTTTAGTACTTTTTAGCGTCTCTTTGTTTTGTAAGAGAACATTATCTCTCCTCTGAGGCTGCCGAGGTTAATAACTGTTCATCTGAATGTGGGCGTGTAGGAGTGAGAGTGAAAATGGAAACTTGTACATGCTCCCCTGTGTGTCAGCAGTTTTCTTAACAACAAAAGCAGAGTGTGTGTCCGCGTGTGTGTGTCTGCGTGTGTGTGTGTGTCTGCGTGTGTGTGCTGGCTGAAGGTCAGGCAGCGGTGCAGCTGTTGTGTCTGTCACTCGTCAAACAGGTGGCCCCCTCGATCCTCAGAGTGTGTTTCGGAGGAGTGTGAGAAAGTGTGAGGATCGGAGGCCACGAGGCGGGTTTCTTTTGACTTTCTCTTCCTCAGGATTCTCGGCGTTTTCACACATTAGACACAAACTCCTCGCCACCGCCGCCGGAGAGTGCCCTTTTCTCATCCGACAAAGCCCCTGACCCTGTCATCACTGCTGAGATGCTGTGGAGCTAAAAATGTATGCGGCGTCCTTTAATAGAAGACATGACGATGTGTTTCTAATACAACTTCTCTCCCGTTAATCTAAAATGTGAGCGTCAGAAATGTTAAATGCTTCTTTCTTACGTCTTTTTATTGTAATCATTAAAGCACCAGTAAGGATTTTTTAGCCTGTGATGAAAGAGACTGAAATTGATACTGATGTCTCTTTATGACCTTAAGAAACAAAGTAGACCATTGTTTACATTTTCCAGTACATATATTCACAATCACTGCTGTTGTTGTCACTCAAAAGAAAGCTGGATGACATTTATGATCAGAAAATATTGAATTTGCATGATCTGGACAAGATAACAATGTAATGTTTTGTCCACAGGGGCCACCAAAGTCAACACAAGCCAAAAGTTACTAACAGCAGCTTTAAGGTGAGGTCTTACTTCTTGATGAGAGAGCTGTAACATCACTCCCTTTACACCAGTTTCCTGTCTGATCTCATCTTAATCCACCATGAGCAGAGCACTTTGCAGCATTTAGCAAGTCACAGTGGCAAGGACAAACTTCCTTTAACAGGCAGAAACCTCCAGCAGGACCAGACTTATGTTTTTAATCAGGTGGTTACAGACGCCTGATCATGTTTATTAATCCCAAGAAAAAGTGTGCTTAACTTTCCCCCCTTTCCCCCCTTTCCCCTCCCCACGTCTACATCCCAAATCCCAGTTTGACATCTGACTCTTTTTACGGTATCTGTGCCCTCAGGAGTAACAGAAAGCCGGCGTTACACAAACACAGGACTTAATGTTCAGACTATCCACGAGGTATTTTTAGATTCTTCTTCTTCTCAATAACAACAAACTTCTCCAGGCGTTTAATCACAGCCAACTGTATCACTGCCATCCAGAGACAGACTGAACAAACCCTCGGGGGGCAGAGAAGTTCGTCGCGGTGCAGCTGTTCTTCCTACTCCCACCACCAGCACAGAAACCCCCACACCAGCGCACACACACCCTGACAATGTGCGAGACACACCCAGGGACATATGTCTCGGACTTAGAGCCAGTCACACCAGCAGACCGAGTGAGATGTTTGAGTCGGTGCCCTGAATTCCTGGAGATGTTTAGGAACGCCTGCTACTCAAACATGATTAAATTTGAATAGCTACTAAAACACTTTGGAATAATACATCCCTGAAAATGAATTTGTAATGGCTTCTTGTTCTCTAACCGATTTAAATCAGTAAAAGTGTTTATCAGGCGGTGTCATAATATCCAGCACTCAGTCTTCACTTTCATATTCAATCATAATTCACTGGAGCATCATTGACCTGCAGGTCTCTGGTTAATGAAGCGGTCTGTTTTATTTAATCTAAACGATCAACAAGCTTTCCTCCCGTCAAACTTAAAGCAACCATTCCCTGAAACGATTCACGTTTTCAACTACGACCCCAAACCTCTGCAGAAATGTTGGTAATCGTTTCAATGTTGGCTCATGTGTCCCAGAAGCCAAAATTCATCTTCATCCGAAATAACATTAGAGAACAATGTTAAAGTTATTCAGGCCTTCGTTACAGGTGTTCAAATTCACATAACAGCCCTTAATTTAACTTTATGTAACATTTAAAAGTTTCTGTTTCTGTCAACAACTCATTTAGAAGACAGAACCTGCTTTTAAAAAAGGAAGATTATGTTAATTATATTATAAATTGGTAGAAAAGGCAATAAGATTAAAAAATATCTGATGTATATATAATTAAAAGCGTAAATCAGGCTCTAATTCAGCTTTTCTTTCCTGTTTTTCATATAAAGTGTGAGGAAGGTGAGCAGGCCTGCAATGACATAAATGGTGATATACCTCACACACTTTAGGGTTTTGTTAATGCAGTTGTCTTATTTAGTTGTCTTTTAATGCAGAAATAAATCGAAACCATTCATTTTAGTGATAAAATAAAAGCATAAACCAAATAACATACCGTCTCCTCATTTGAAGAAAGGAAACTAAAGTGGCAGAAATAACAAACGACACAGGAGGAATGTAAAAACCAAACAACAAACAGCATCTCCTCACAGCTGGATCAAACCACACGCCACCCCATTTACTAAAAATAGAATAAAACAGCAAAAATCTTCAAAAGCACTCACACAGATTTGTTTTGAAAGAGTGGGTGTATCAGGGAGGTAGAGTAATGGTAATATATGTTGTGAAGAGTTAGATTTTCCTTCCAGGGTGTTGAAGAATCTTTAACACGCCGAGTTAATAATCGCCGTGTTTGTTGTATCTGGAGAAGCATCAGGCGCCGCAAACATCCACAATCTTATTTTGGCCCTGAGAGAGTGTCAGACCTTCATCTCATAAGCCTTTAATTCCTTTTGGGCCGCACCTCTCTCTGATTCTGCTTTCAGCGCAGCATCTTGATCCAAAAGGTAGAAACTATTTCTGGCACCTTTTTAAATCAAAATAGTCGAATCACTTCTGCCTTGAAGAGATCTGCCTGTCAGAGTGCAGCGACTGCTTTACCTTAAAAAACCTGCAGACATCTCAAAGCAGCCGCTCTTTATCTGTCTGTACATCTGTAGTTCAATCTTGATGTTTCACTCTCTGATTCTGCAGCTTGTCTTGTGTTAATGTTAAAGTAGAAGTGTGAAGTTTTAAAGGTCTTTAACTCATGAAGAAATTGTTGTTAATGAATCGTTTTACTTCCAGATGTTCTGCAGCATTCTCCAGAAGGTAAGGTGTCATTTCATCCAAATCACTTTGGGGATTTCTTTTGGGTGATACTTGCAAGCCTCATTACACCTCTCATAAATGTTAATAATCATGCATTAAAGACTAAAAGCAACGTGCATACAGAATGATAATCTGTGCACATGATGTAATATGACAGAGAAAATGGCACCAGCACATTCAGAGTATTGGCCAGTGGTACAAAGCTGAGGTAGTATTGGAGCGGCTCCCAGCACAGGTGTGAATGTGCAACAGAGAGTGTTGCTGTGAGTGAGAGAGTGAGCTCAGCCAGATATAAATGAGTCTTTGCAATCCTGGTTTAAAGCTTAAATGTTACAGACCTTGTATCGGCCGTCATACGTGATATTTACAGAGTTTTAAAGCCTTAAAGGTGCATTATGAACCTGTGTATACTCAAAGAGGTTGCTTTTTTATTAGATCAATGTAAAAAATTAAAGCAAGGGATGTTTTTGTATAAGAAACAAAATAAGTGAATAAATGAAAAAACAACCAATAATAATTAATGATAATAATTTAAAATAAAAGATAAATAATAGTGAAAATACAATAAAACAAATAGGTTAATATTTAAAATAACACCAAAAACAAACTGAGAATTAAAAACAAATAAACACCAAGTGTGTCTACATCTACAGAATATGTTCTTCTTTGCATATAGGTGTCCTGCTACAGAAAGGATTTAAAGCCTCAAAGGATCAAGATAATGAAAGAAGCACAAACTTCAAATGTAGAAAAAAAACATGCAAAATAATGCACCAGGCTTTTATTTGGGGCATGTTGTATTCCATCCTTCATGTGATGCCAAACTAGAACAGACTGCAAACCTTTCTGGTAACATTAAGTCCATATATCCAGGATGTAGACAGAATAAAACGTACATTGAAGCTTCTTAAATAGAATAAATGAGAAGCACATTTTTAAATCTTCCTCCTCTGATTAAAACAATACATCCCCTCTGATTTACTCTGTCAAACACATGAGTCTTATTCTGAAAGGTCAGCTGTTTCGCAGTACTAGGACTTATCTTTTATTATTTGAACTTATAATAAAAAAAAAGAGAGCGAGAGAAACAGATGAAGTCTTCCTCCTCTGATTGTTTCGCCTTCATGCCTCTCTCACTAATGCTCTTAAGAACATGGATTAACGTCTTTCTCACGTGCCGCACAAATAAATGTGAACTCGGGTTTATAATGAAAATAAAAAGCCTTCAGGGTCACACAGGGTCCTGGTCGCTCGTGCAGAGGTATGATGGTGGGTGCCACACCTTGATGCCATACCCAGTTGCCTCCTCCTCGTTATGTGAACAGTTGGCAGTGCAGTGCGCGTCTTGGACACGGCGCTGCGCTCTCGGCGCTCTGCTCGTCTGTAAAGAACACCCCGCCCTCCCTCCACCTCCATCTCCACCTCAACCAGCGTTTACACCACACCACAGGAGGAGACAGGACGTTCAATCCGCGTCTATCGTAGTAACGGGAGCACCCTGATCCCAGACGGACCTCATCCAGGACAGCCGCGTCTCTCGCAGTGATCTCTCCCGGAGGCGCGTCCCACTCTCCCGCTCGCTTTGCCAAAACCTCCGCGACGGTCCGGTCCGCTCGCTCCCCCCCCCAACCCCCTTGGAGATCAGTTCATTCCCTGGAAGCTGGATGAATTATTGGAGAGTTGCGAACAAGTGCGAGAAGACAGCTGAGGTTCGGGATCTGCCTCCTCGCTCCGTCCAGGGAAGAGAAGCCGGAGTTGTGGACGAACATGGAGGGGACGTCCCTGTATCTTCCCATTGTCATTTTACTGATGCAATGTAAGTCTCATGGCAACTATTCATTCAGAACGACCAACTGTTTAGTGTTTGTGTTTCTCTTCTGCCTGCACGAGATAAAGCTTTGGAAATAGTAGGCCAAGCAGCTTTAGAGTATTTTATTTGATCTTCTTACTTTTTTATTTCGATTGATTTGTTTTATAGAAGCTGTTCCTGCATGTCCTGGGATAACTTCTCTGCCAAAAAAATCAAATTATATAGAGCTGTGTGAGTGGAGGGGGACTTTTTCTGTAAGACCTGGTCACACTAAATTCATTTCCAAGAAGTTAAGTCATATTTTTCCTCTTTGGTGTAAATGTTAAATAATTTAAAATCATGCATTTCCTTTTATAGTTTTCATCTAAGGCGAATACGCTCTGATTTTACTGCAGAAATCCACATTTTGCATGATATCTGTTGTTGTTCCACTGTCCCCGGTTTAGTCAGAGCCCCTCTGTGAGGCTGGGCAAAGGTGACGCTGCAGCCAGGCTGGGTTCCTCCAACTTGGCCCTAAAGTTGCCCTTGGCTGGGTGCCACCTCTGGGTGTGGGCGGCATGCTGGTGGCGGGTGGGCACACATTTTGGCAGGAACGGTGGCGTTACTGTGCATGAGATATGCATTTGGACTTCCACCAGGCATTACATACTGTTTGTCCTGATAACTAGGTGTTTTCCTCGCTGGGACGTTTGGATCAGAACAGAACAAAAGAAGTGGAAATGAGCATTTATGGAGCTTTATTATCTGATGATCCTGCGTGGAAACCTGTTTGACATGCAGGGAAAGAAAAGCAGTTTGCACGCTGTGGGGAGGAATGACAGTTTGAGATGGATGTGATGAGACAGTGAGAGTGAGTGACGCACGGTTTACTCCGTGTTGTCTGCATTTTGCCACCTGTCAGCCCGCCAGGTCACGAGTTCACAGAGGTGTGTGTGTCCCGTCCTGCTGTGCACAACCTGACAGGAATCACTCATCATGTGGCACGCAGAGAGATGGCAACAGTTTAGCTGAGCCGCATCAAGTCCACCTCGGCTCTAATGAACCCAGTGGAGAGTATTGTTGGAGAAATACAGGAGGAAATGTTTTGGGTGGGTCTCTGTGGGCGATGGACCCAACATCCCCCATCTCAACCTTATACACACACACACACACACACACACACACACACACACACATGCACACACTCACACCGGCCTGACTGAGACAGCTGTTGCTCACAGTCATACAGAGAGGCTTTGTTCAATGGAGAACACACACACACACACACACACACACACACACACACACACACACACAGATATAGTCCTCCTCCTGTTTCTCTCTGCACCCCCACAGCCTTGAAACGTGCACACCGTCCACACTCACCTTATCTATATCACACAGCCAGACAGGATACGTCCTACGGGTCCATCTCCCTTCCTCTCTCATTTGTTCCCTGTTAATTTGAATAAGTGCCTTAATTATTACTGCGCCATGCTTTTGACCTCACCACAGCCCTGGCAACACCCACCCCGGTCTCCGTAACACTCTGTGCGGACCACGTAATGAGGGGAAAGCTGCGTGCCAAGGAGCGAGCGTGCCATCTTTCTATTTTTGCTCCAGCAAGAGGGTGGCTGTCCCTCTGTGAGTTTGAGCTGTCGCACTGTTTGGTTGATGTTAATGCCACACACAAATTATGTGCATCTGTGTGTATGTGTGTGTGCATGAGCTTGATTGTGTTTGACGCCTTTGTTTGGATGTTTTTTTGCTTCCGAGCCAAAAAAAGCCCTCATCGCAGACGCTTTTTAATTACAGCGGCCATATCTGATGCCATATTGGAGGAACATCAGAGACCTGCTGCTTCAAAGCACATGAAAAACTTTATTTTGAAAGAGCCTATATGAGCAGCTTCCTGACTCTCATTTCAGTTTTAATTACGGCTCGATAAAATGATCTTTCCCAGAGAAGAAAGTCTTGTCAAAGGAAAGCTTACGACACGATTAGGCCGCCAGTTTTACTACTCACCCACAGCTGCTCGGCTCCCTAGCAGTCCAAGTCTGGCATACCTTTCAGCTGGCCTTACTCCTGATATGTGACGCAGCTAATTCTCAAGGCTCTCAGGTCAATCCAGGCGCTGCTATCTGTAGCTGATTCTCAGCCCTAATCACTTAACTCTACCAGTGTCTGACCAGGTCTGGCAGAAAGTAATGCACCTTGTTCCACTCATGATTGGTCCTCCAAAGTCAAGTGTGCCGTATTAAGCTGCAATCACTTCTTCTCAGCTGGAGAGAGAGTGAAACTGGCACAAGTAATAAGGCTATGTTTAGTCTTGGTTTGGAACCAATGAGCTGAATTTAGTCGCTGGAAACGCTCGGGTCAACAGAAGTTTACGTCCCAGTTGATGATGTGCAAGCGAGGAAGAGATGTTTGGATGCTTCTAGTTTTTATTTATTGTCAGAGTTGAGTATTTTTAAGAGTTGGCTGCTTGGAGAGTGAATAATCGTCATTTTGGTTTTTGTTCACCCCGTTTTCACGTGTCCTTAAGATGGTTCCATTCCCCAAAATGGAAAGTTATTCTTCTGACTGCACCATAGATGGTCTGATGAAGGTGTAAGGTTCTTTTTATAGCCCATAACTAGTCTAGTTAACGTATTGTCCACCATCAGTTTGTCCGCTGTGTTTGTACGTTAAATTGGCCGATGTGGCTCAGTGGTAGAGTGGATCGTCTCTCAATCAGAGTCCGCAAGTGGCTGACCAATCACAGGGCTTCTGGTCTATGATATTGGCTGATACCCTCAGAGACTAAATCCTCAGATGACGTTCATTGATTTCTCTGTAGCAGTCAGCTTGGTCGGCTTGTTTTACTCTTCATTAGAGGTAGAATAAATGTCACGTTTATGTTATTTAACGTTAAAAACATGTCCCTAGAAATCTGAGACTACATGGTCCTAGATCTCTCCGTCTTGTTTCCTCTTTCATGTAAGTACAGGTGATTTGTCTCTGCATGCTCGTTCTTCTTGCATTACAAACCCACATGCCAACAGTAGTTAGATGAGCCTATCAGCTTAACGATCTACTCCGCATAATGAATTGACCAGATTTGGGAGATGTACTGATCAGCAAGGTGAGGAGCTCAGATATGTGGAGGCAGCTTGGAGTCGAGCTGCTGCTTCTTTGTCTTGAGAAGTGGAAGCTGAGGCATTTGGGCATCTGTGGAAAGCAATGTCAGGAAGTTTTGGGGTTTTCAGGTGTGTCTAACCGAGAGGAGACCCGAGGGTAGAGGCAGGAGTCACTGTAGGGAATATGTCATCTGGCCTGGGAGCACGTGGGACCTCCCAGGAGGGTCTGGAAAACATGGCTGGGGAGAGGTGCGTCTGGAATACTTTGTTCAGCACTCTGATAAAAACCCAGCCTGGAGATTTGGAGGGAAATGGACGGATCTTTCGCACCACTTTCGTCCTTCTTGGAATATATTTGCATTCTCCTTCTCGTGCATATTTAATTGGTGCTAAAAGCTGTTTATGCATGTTTTAAATCTGTGGAGATACGGCCAAAAGAACTCTTGTGCTTCATGTGAGCAACAACAGGAGTGACATCTGGAGCAGCATGGGTAAACTCTGCGTGCTCGCTGAGATTCATCTCTAAACGTGTAGAGCATTTTTCACTGACTTCAAGGACAACATGGCCTTTTTATTTAGGAAGCTACACCGTGTTAACAATATCCACCATGCAGTTGTGAAATGATCTGAACAAGCCATGTGTTCATTGTCTGCCTGAACGCCTCTGTGGTTAATTGAGGCCATTGAAGATGACAGAACTGTAGTACCAGAGCTCGCAGTGATGCTCGACACTCGGGCAGTGGGAGCTCGCATTGCAAAGCCTCTTTGCTCTTTTTTGGTTGTGTGTGCGTGCATGTGTGTCAGTCAGGGCAGCAGTGAAGTGCAGGCGTGTTGTCAACCCTGCTTCATCTCTCTTTTCTCAGAGACACCCTTCAAGGTGGCGGCAGGCCTTGTCTCACACTATGTGACAAGAGCTTCTCCCATTCACAGTCCCACTGTCTGAGAGGATCTCCCTTTCCTTCAATCCCGCTCTCTCTTTTATTCATGCTTCTGCGGGTCTCTGGCTCCCCACACCGCTCCACCAACCAGCCAACCTCCACCCGGTCCCCTCCTCCTCCTCCTCACTCTCCTCGACTCCACTTCATTTGTATTCTATTCTTAGGGCTGCTCATCTCTCCTTTGTCGTGCCTCCTCGTCCTTTTTTTAATCTCATTGTATCTCCCTCCCTCGTCTTGTTCATCCTTCAGTGACACAATGCTCCTCAGAGGGTGTCAAGGTGCGCAAGCCAAGGCTACGATGATAATCCTGTTACAGTGCAGCAAGTCAACACATGGCTAAGTGAGGGGCGAAGGCGAAAGCGTCTGCAGGGAGAGCGTGCAGTTTTAATTAGCTCAAAAGTTTGACCAAGTGAGGCTGGACTGAAATGAGCCAACTTAAGGAAAGCTTTTAAAACTTGAGTGTTCGTTTTGCTGCATTTTGCAGACGCCATTATTTTTGTATAGGATGTTGTTTATTTAAAAGCTTGTTTAAAAATAGCTGTTGTCGTGGAAATTAAAAAGAGGGAAACCTTGGCCTCTGCATGGATGGAAACTTCGTACTCGCCTTGTGCCTCCGCCCATCATGGCCACCTTCCTGTGTTTTATTTCGACTTCCTGTCCTTTTGTCTCGCCTGGCCTTCTATTCATCCCTTCCTCAACAGGAGGAACGACTCATAGCAATCATAACAATGAGCCCGAGCAGGAATTCACTGACAAACAGGAAGCTGGACAGCTGTCTAATTTAAGTTTACATGTTTGAATGTTTGCCGTTGTGCGATCTTAATCTCATGTGGGTCCTTTTGCTGGAACAATGACAGGAAAAGTAAACGTATGTGCTGCTGGGGCGTGTTTGTGAAGCCTTTGGTTTTAAGGATATGTGGAGGTGAAATCTGAGTGACACTTAAACAAATTTGAAGTTTTTTAGAAGTTTTTCATTGCCCTTAATGTTCAGAGTAAAGTCCCCCTGAGGCCTGTTCTATATTTATTATGTAATTTTCAAAAAAGCAAAGCCTTCAGTCTTAAATCCTTTTTCCCTACTTGCAGACTTCTGGGAAATGTTTTCAGGCTTTCATGCACCAGCAAAGACTGTTTGCTGTTCTCGCTGTGTGCATGTTTCCAGGAGGGTTCATATGCAGGAGGAGGTGTAAAGACACAATATATTTAAAAAAAATATAGCGCTGATATTACAGCCTGATATGAAACACAGTTTTCATATATATAATGCTCCAGTGTTCTAATGGTACATTGTGTTTGCTAATCGCGTTAGAAAGCTAATGGATGATTAGAAACACCTTGAAAACCCTTGTGCAGTTACGTTAGCACAGCTGAAAACAGGATGCTGGCCTTCTAGGCAGAGGTTTTTTTTTTGGATCACACAGAAGAACATTAGTGAGATGCAGGACAAGTGTTGGGGACAAGAGATGTTGGGAAATGTAAGGGATCTTCTCAAAAACAGATTGGCCAAACTTAAAGCTTGAAAACATGACAAACCAGTTAAAAATCGTATGTTAAAGCCGTCTGAACATCTAGATATTTGTGCTCCATGCTTCCAAATATTCTCCCTGGAAGTCTTTACTCAGCTGGAGCATGTTCCTGCATCAGCTCACCTTCCCTCACATTTAACCGGTATTTAACAACAGGATGACCCGACTAATCCTCCTCATAAACCAATCAGCGCACAGGAAAGGCAGCTCCTGCTTCCTCTTCCTGTTTGGCTGAAGGGTATCAGTGACACACCAACAAAGATGGTCTCCCTCTTTCTAATGCCTTCCCACACACAGGGTTAATCTGGACGAGCCACTAGTGAGCTGCCTGGTGACCTTGTAGTAACCTGCGCTTAAATAAACATACGGCGGGCTGCTTCTTAACCTGGCAGGATTACCGCGGAGGAGTAATCCTTCCCTTACCTCAGATGTCCTGTGAAAAGACTCCTGGCTGCTGCGTGAGCCTCAGACAGTAGAGCAAGAGGGACCAAAGGCAGCCATTAAATATTCTCCTCTTGTAGTTGGCGGGCAATGTGGAGCACTTTACCCAATTCACCTTGCCCCCTAATGGATGACAAGCGATATTGCTTCCTGAACTGCTCTCACCCCTCTCTCTTTCTTTATCTCCCCACCTCCTCCACCAGGTTCCCCCTCTTCTCCCGTTACAGTCACGACCAACAAACACAAGGTGGAGGTCCGCGAATTCTCAGGTGAGCCTGGAAAAGCAGCTCTTCTTCATTCCCACCTCCTCCTCCAGTCTGGAGAGTTATTGCTTCATCACGTTCCTCAGAATAAACCATAAAGCTATAAATAGACCACGCAGTTAAATGTGCCACTGATTGAAGGCTCCTGCCGTAAATATCTCCCTGGTTTTGCTCTCCTCCTTCTCAGATGCGGTGCTCTCCTGCACGTTCCGCACAGAGCGAGACCAGAACCCGCGCATCGAGTGGAAGAAGAAGGGGAAAGATGTTTCCTTTGTCTACTTTGATGGACACTTCAAAGGTGAGAAAGCGGCTTGTTGCTGTTTATCCCTCGGGTGGCAAACGGGGCGTTTGATTTCATCAGCTTGCAGAACAAGCTGTAAGGGGGTTTGCAAATACTGTAGGGGAGAAAAACACAACCTGAACAGCATCCTGGCTGAAGCCACAACATCCCAGCATGATGCAACTGAGACATGAAGAGAAACAGACTCTTTCATGGAGAGGAAATCACAGCAGGATCACGGCTGGAAGAAAAGATGCTCTGAAAGTGGGCCTGAGCTTAGATCACCTCGTTTTAGGGAGATTTTTACTTTATCGTTTGTGTTTCTTTGAGTCTAGTTCATCAGTTTCCTTACCTTGGATTGTTAACTTCTAGGCAAATAAAACATAACATGTTTTCTTTGTATTTTAGGATGAGGAAAATATCCACAAGTCGGCCTTCTCAGATCTGTCCAGGTTTTGAAACACCTCTGAACGCACCGTCACCGACTAACAGCTGCAGATTTAAGTTTAAAAGGTTGCTGAAGGATTTCTAAGAAGAGCAAGCCTTGTAAAGTTCATGAAACTTAGCCACCATAATCGACTCTCACGCTTGCCGACTACATACTAGCTTTACAGGAACAACTTGGTGTAACTTAAGTTCAGCAATTTAGCCATCACTCTCTGGTTTGTTTTATTTTGAGGGCTAGATCAAGCAGCAACTTCAAATCCGATGCAGGAGAGCTGAGCAGCTCACTTTGGTATCCACATATACTGTACTCTAGCTTGATTCAGCTTTTACAGTATGGCGTCCACCAATGATAGCCTTCACATACCAATGTCTGGCATCACTGAGGCTACGTCCATGTATTATAGTGTATAAGCCAGACCCTGTGGGATTAGCTAATGAGGAGTATTAACTTAGTGCATCAGCCTGTTAATATACCAGGTAGCCAGCTAAGCTAATAAGCAAGCCAAAGTGAGTGTTGTGAGTGCAGCTCCAATCAGCAGTCGTTCCCTGCTTCGGATGAACCAGCCATATTTAGACAGATCTTCCTGCCTCGACAGCGAGACAGTCACCTTTCCCCTACTGTCCATCCTGTTGTTTAGCAAACTAAATTAGATAAAAACTCTTAGGCAGGACATGTTTATCACTTTCTTGTAAGATTTCTGGCTCATGGCCTCAGAAGGGAGCAACCAGGTGCATTCTTTGCATATCTCTATTTCCCAATCCAAACTCCATGTCCTTGCTCAAACTGCCCATGAACTCCTCACTGCTGCGTTGTGTGTGTGGTTAAATCACACAAGTCCTTCGAATTAGAAGCGTGAACTACGGCTCTTCAGTCTTTAAACGGACCTCTGAGAGGAAACTGGACCACCGTGACGCCGAGAGGAGTTCCAGATTCTGACGTTGTTCTCACAGTGAACATTTCCATTTCATACAATTTTAAAAATAGCAGTAATAGCAGCTTCTTTTCATTGTCATGAAATCTTGACTGTAATATATTTTTAGTTGGCAGTGATAGAAATAATAGATTAAAACATGCACACAGCGGCTCCAGCCCACAGCTAGGGAAGGCATCGCTGTCTGTTTTTGCTTTATTTGGAATCATGCAGAAAAACAATGATTATACAGTCATTATTGATAAGATGACTTCCAGAGTGAGCATCTTTGCTGTATGAATATGTTACAGAACAAAAAATAGGACACTGTGGTTTGTTCAATTCAAAAAGGGAAGCAAAAGGAGTTTTACGTATGCACAGGTGTCCACAAAAAGGTGTTTTCCAAAGCCTGACATTAAAGATGGCTTGCTTCAGTCAGTTTGTCAGAAGTCCAGGAAGACTTTTCATCTTTGTTCCTCTCTGTCCTCTCTCCCAGGTCCCTTTGAGGGCCGCGCTTCCATTGAGGGGGCCACAGTCACGCTAAAAAAGGTGACCCAGGAAGACGCTGGGGAGTACCGGTGTGAGATCAGCGCTCCTCTTGACCATGTCAACCTGGGCGAGACCAATGTCACGCTCAAAGTCCTGGGTGAGACTCAAAGAGAGAGGATGATTGTGGCTTGTTTTCCTTATTTCATTAAAATCTATTTATCCCTAACTCGTTCTGTCCTCCAGTTCCCCCACAAACCCCGTCCTGTGAAATCCCCAGTGGAGCGGTGACAGGCTCAGTGGTGCAGTTGCGCTGTAGGGACCATCAGAGCATCCCACCTGCCACTTACTCCTGGTACAAGGACAGCCAGGCAATCAGCCCGCCACGACACCCCAACGCCACCTACCTAATCAACGCACACACAGGGATACTGGTGAGTCTGCATATATGGGTGAAAGGGCAGGAGGGACTGTGTGCTTGAAGGATCTCGTCCTACAGAGGGGGAGGTTATGTCTTTCTATCCTAAGATGGTTTTCTTCTTCCCTCTCCGTCTCCTCTGCAGGAGTTCAAATCTGTAGCCAAAGAGGACACCGGTCTATACAGCTGCCGGGCTGCCAACGGAGTGGGACCAGCAAAGACGTGCGAGGGGAAGCATATGACGATAGGTGTGTATGTGTTTGCGTCTGTGTGTTTGTGTGTGTGTTTCTACACTCCTTCCTGCCTCTTCGCCCACACCTTTCAGCACTGGAGAAAATCAGGAGTGCAGTGGAGAGGAAAAGCCCACTAAACTTGTTTCACCCTGCTCCTCAGATCCGACACACCTTTACGATCTGACGTCAGAGGAAGGGCTACTTAGGGGAGAAATGATGTGAAATAAAACTCGTCTGTGTTGTCACCAAAGCTTGTTAATAAATGATTGAACGTACTCTAGTTCATGTGGGAATTGTAGTATTTTTAAACCAAGGGCCTGTTATCATATGCGGTCTAAATGACTCACAGATCCAAAAATGTCTGGAACTGCTCCAGTTGGATCCCGTCAGCTTGCAACCCTAAGATTGGCTGAAATGTAGTCCTTGGCTTGAGATGTGCCAGAGTACGTCAACAAAACATCTTGTGTCTGCGGTGACAGTTTCTAAACTGACAACATTACTAAAAGTCTGCCTGCAGATAGAGACCTGCACATCCCTTTTATGACCTCTAACCGAAACCATCATGCAAAAAAACAACAGGACATTTACCTTACGGAGTGTAGAAGTCGCTTATCTACTGCTGCACATTTGTGTTTTCACTGGTTAGTTTGGATCTAATAAATTGGAGCACAAATGCACTGATTTGAGGCAGTGGAAGACGAGCAACTCCTGTGTTCATGGGAAAAATGATTGGTTTTGGTCAATGGTGTCTGGTGATTTAAGGGTTTCTAACTCTTTGGGTAATCTCTTAGACATTTAGTTTTTCAATCTGAAATTGAAGACAGTGGTAGACCATCAACTCCTGTATTACACTACAGCTGGTTTGATCTGGAGTCTGGTGATAGGACAATAAGCTTGTTGGGATGGTAACATGAATTTATTAGTTTCAATGGTTGGTTCAGATTCATTATATTTATATAACAAATAGAGACGAGAGCAGAACTCCTGTGTTCTGCAAAGGAAATAATAATCAAAAATATGCAATGTAGAAGAAATTATTGTAAGCAACAGGGAGTAGAGTAGCATTTAAATGTGATGTTTACATTTGGAAACTAGGTGTTATTTCCGCCTTCGTATGAAAACTAATTTTTCATCCTCCTTCTTGTCTCCTCCAGAGGATGTCAACGTCTCGGCCGTGGTGGCAGCGGTCGTGGTCGTCTGCCTCGTCATCATCATCTGCGGCTGCGGGGGATTCCTCTTACACCGTAACGGGTTCTTCAGCCGTAAGTTCCTCTCTTAAGTTCACTGAGTTGTATTTATAATCTGTTAGCATGAACGGTGCATCAATTAGCTTTGATTCTCTCCCAAAAAGTTGACATTGACTCTGTTTCTCTTGCACGGTTGTCCCGGCTCATCCATCAGCAGGACACAGAGGAAGGTAAGAGCTCTGTGATTGCATTAACATTGATGTGGACAAACAAGCTAATAACCTAAACACTGAGGATTGTGGGAGGACAGGAGGAAGCAGAGGGGGGGAGGGGGGTTGTTGTTGCACTTAGACTGCGTGTCTGTTTGCTGAGTCAGGACTGTACGGAGTGACAGCTGTGGCTGTGTGTGTCTATATGTGTGTTTTTGAGCTACAGCAGCGCCTGTGTTTCTGCTCATTCAGTGATTGGCGCCAACAGATGTAGAATCCACTGGGAAAGGCTCGTTTTTCCTTTTTTTAAATCAATGCCCTCTTCCTGGCAGATGTACATCTGTTGGAATTATGTCAAAGAGTAGCAGGAGAGATGATCTAAAAATACAGAGCATTAAAGGAGGGGGAATAATCTTTGCAATGTAATTATGGAATAATTACTGCCTGTTAATCAGCAAGGAGGAAAATATTGGCAGAATGAAAAATTGTGAGCAATTAAACTGATTGGATGGGTAATTTGAAATGGATTTGTTAGATATTCTAAAGCTTGAAGGATGAGGCTGCAAGTGTCGTGCCTTCACACACAATTTGCCCCGTCCTGCAAACACACCAGAGTGGGCGTACGGCTGTTTTGATGCTCGACTGACCGTCGAGACATAAATGCATGTCCTGGTGTGACTGGCCTTATTCGCTTGACTTTATGTTATTTGATTACTGGCTTGTTACTGTGCAGAGTTTGATGGAGAGTCACTGCAGAGCTCTCCTTGAAGCTGATGCGAAAGCTCTTTGTCTAGGTTAAAGTCTGATGCTTATCCCACTGAGCTAACTGGAGCTGTCAGTGTCAACTCCCTATTTATAGAACACCACACAAAGACTCAAAGACAATGTGACATGATATCTGATGCACCAATAGTAGGAACAACTTACCAGCGATGGAGTGCATGTCGTGGTTTCGGCTCAGGCTTTAAGAGAAAAACGTCCAGGCTCCAGAGTTCTCACTGCTGAGGTTTGTTGTGCAGAGAGTCGGATCATTTTGGTCTTATGTAACCGAAAAACATGAACTTAGTTTGGTCAGAGCGTCCTTGAACATCACACTTATAACCAGATAAAAACTTCAATAATAAAAAATATATTAAAAAATGATAAAGAATAAGGGTCTTGAACCTGAGCTTTGGAGAACACATCCCTACCTTATATAAAATGTGTTAAAAATTAAAATATTACATTTAATGACGGTTGATTGAACCCTGAAGGGAGAGGCGGGTCGTGTAGGATCTAGTCATTGGTTACTGGGGCGTTCGACTGCTGCATGTGATTGGCTCACCACTTGACCTGCTTGCAGCCTGGCGTTTGGTTGAGCTCTGCTGCATCATGATTGGCTGCATGTTTGAAAGCATTCAATGCTAATATATTGAGTCGTGTATGAAGGTGTGCTTAAACTCAGAGTTCTATGAAGCTGTTAATTCAGAAGCTTCAGATGTTTGTTTTTCTCTCCTGACACTTCAACGTTTGATTGGTGTCGGGGGTGATTTGCATTCAGTCTGATGCTTCTTCATGAATATTCAGACTTCTACCTTTTGCAAATGCTATCTTGTTTATATTCTGACATCACTGCAGAGACATTTGAGAGTCCTGTATGTGCATAGGGAACGTCTCCGCTCACTCTGCTCCCAGTGTTACTCATGAATACATACACCGGGTCCTTCTTGTGTCTCTTCCTGACTTTGTGGAGGTCATGACGGCCTGGAGTAACACAAACCTACCGGGTGTAGAGTGAGCTTGAGAGCCTTCCTGATGATCAGCCTCATGAAATATCAAACTTCATAACATCACAGTCAGGTATATTCTCCAAGTACTTCAGTTTAAGAGCACAACTTCTCAATTTTGAACCCTAATTTGTAATGCTTGCCCTAAAAATCCTGCCCCTGCACACACAGCGAGCTCCCTGCGTGCACTAAATTGTGCGCTGCTCAGATATAAGCATAACATGTAAAGATTTCCTGTGCTCCAGTTTCCACACTCCTGGCACTCCGGCTTCTCTTTCGGGGCTTGTGAGATGTCTGCTTCAGTTGTACACTTTGAGCAGGGACCACTTCACTGCATGTGCAGGGCGTAGTGAAATGTGTAAGTCGTGCCCTGAAGCTGTAGGCCACAGTCTCACAAAACGTACACCCTTTGAAATAACGACGCCGGGGTCTATTTTTAAGCACATCTTTATCAATGATTTAATATTCCATACTCATAACCTCCGACTCCAGACGAGCATGGTGTGCAGTGCTCGGGCGAAATGACCTCCTTCTTGTTGGATCTTGTTAAAGCCGACACACTGACCCTCCCACAGGTCATTTTGGATCTCCCAGTGTCACGGTGCATCCCACATCAGCAGCCAAACCCTGCACAGAACTGAGGACACGTGAGTGTGACCGTTAGGCAGACAGACATGGAGGAAATGTAAAGAAACTAAACTTTGAATCCTGTTCATCCTTAAAAGACTGATTTTTAGCCGTTTCTTCTGTGCTCAGTCGATGCAGTCGTCTGGGAGGAGTTTCTCTCACCAGAGGAGATTTCCATATGTGAAGCTAAGCTAAGCTCGACAAAATCTAAACACTGTTAACTTCATAGAAGTCGGATATTTTTCAGGACTTGTGTTTTTGGTTTCTCGTGCTCGTAAGAAGACTGTCAGGTTCAGCTGCCCTTACACAGTCCTCGATCCAGCTCCATGCTCAGTCACTGCCGGGTCACAGTCAGACTTTCTTTTACCCATTGGGATGTTTGCCATGTATGATGTGCATTATTTATGCAGAGCAAGTTATGACTCAGGATACAGCTGTCCGCCCCGAGTGTCTTTCCTTCTGTGACTATGTCAAACTGTCCGATGCGCTTACCATGTCTTTGTCTTTCAGGTCCAATGTCAACTACATCCCTCCGCCCCAAGAAGTGAGTGACTTTTTTAATGTTCCTTATCCTCCTCTGTCTCTGTGGATCTTCCCTCTGACCTCACATGTGGGGCTCTGACTGTAAACACGAGCAAGGGGGATTTCTCAAACGCAGACTCCCTCTTTTTATACCGAAGTATATCAACTTTTGGATTTGCTCCAGGAGGCTGCTTAAGCAGGCAGCTGTGGGACAATGTAATGGCTTGGAGGTAATCTTTGAGGGCAAATGGGCCCAATTGAAGTGCTTGTTTTTGCATCTGACAGGCTCAGACTGGAATTAGAACTTTGTGACAACAATACAGAGAGGATTGAAACAGAAATAGGATTCTTTTCTGTCAGGGTTAGGACCTTTCTCCAACTTGAAACAGCTTTTAGCATCACTCTCTTCAAAGCCAACAGATTCCATTTGCAAAATGAATGATTATACCTTCAACATCAAGAGGTCTGCTGCCTCACTCTGCTAGTTTGTTTGCGTTAATGTCTGATTTAAAGGGTAAATTCTGGATCCAGATGAGTGTGGTTTTAAAGAAAGCGATATAACATCTGTTTCTGGTTATTAAAAAGGTATTTCTCTTTAGGGATTCTTTCTGTAATGATGTCACACAGTTTTAATATCCATCTGAGCCTGTCAGGAGCAGAAAAAAGCACTTTAGGTGGGCATACTTAGCCAGCAGGGATTACGTTGAAGCCGGTCTTGCAGCTGCAGCGACCTACTGGACCAAATCCAAAATTATTAGAAGCTATTAGTCCAGATGAACCCAAGAGATGTGTAAAATACTTTGCACTCACATTCAAATGTTGCTGAAGATTGAATGTATTCATTCTCCTCCTGTTGTTGTTTTTGCTTTTCAAAGGTCTGTTTATTTGAATTTTTTACATTATATACAAACTTAAATAATGTAGGCAAGTGGTGTTTTTCTTGTGAAAGAAAAATAATAATAAACAGGTGAATAAATAATAATAATAATCATAATGATTATAAATAATTTAAAATGATTATCTAATATTTGAAATAGAGAATAAATAAATAGAGAAGAGAAAAAAATTACAATAAATACAAAAAATTATTAGGTTAATATTATAAAATAAATAAATATGGAAAGTAACAACAACAAACGCTCGTTGGGTTTTTAACAGCTGTAAAGAGGAGACAAAAGAAAAGACACTGTGCTCACAAACACTCAGTAGTTTCATGTGTAATGAAAATATGAAATCATGCTGATTATTCTTCCCTCTCTGTCTCCCTCAGTCCCAGGATTTCAAACACACCCAGTCATTCATGCTCTGAGAAGCTGGCCATCCTGTGAGAACACATCACCCTCATGAAAAGGTGCCAACACTGGATACTCTGCTTTCCTTCTCCTCTTTTGGACTCTGAACGAGCTTCCGATCTTCCAAGATTTGCTGAAATCAATCTTCCTCTCTTTTTTGGGATCAGTTCTGACGAGCAAAAGTCGCAAGGCTTCTTTTTTACTCTCCTGCTTTGCCGTGTGTTTGTCATTTTCTGCTCTTGCGGGATTAACTTTGGTTTGACGGCCCTCTGCTTCCCCCTGGCGGTCAGATGTCCAAACTCCAGTTGATCATTTGAGGGAGCAGTAGAGCCGTTACAGACTTTGTTTTCCCCCTCTGCAGGCTAATCCTCGTACTACCTTTGTTTTTTTTTTTGTTTACCAAAGACTGAATGTTTCATTTAAGGGATTTATTTGCTTTGAAATCATCACAAGAGTTCTTAAAGCCATGTTTTCAATCTCAAACATAAATGCAGTTTACCTCAGCTTCTGCCACATGCCAATGTTTTGTCTTCTGTAACACTGAGGCCCCAGCTTCTCACGGTGCCACACAGGATCCTCTTTGATCTTAGTAATAACCTGGAGCAGACCAAGACAACAGGAAGCCAATTCTATACTGAGACCAACCCCCTTCATCCTAATGTGCCTGCATGGTCTTTTTATATTATACAGTATAAATATATACCTTGTGCCTTTTTAAGTTGTCTGTCATATTTATCTATGAATCGATCACAGTTTTTTGTAAAGAACTTGCCTTACTTTTTTCTGTCTTTATATTTTTGTGCCACTGTTTGTCATTGTTTTTCAAAACGGAGTGTCTGTTTTTCGACGGTGTGCGAATGGATTGTTCAGAGTTTTATTTGAATGGTGTATCAGTAATAAAAGTTTTTCTATTCAAGCACCACTTACTGTAATTATCGGTCGGTATCGAGTACACTCGGTTATATTCATCCAACGGCTCAAACTTTACTCTATAAAACTCAAAAGTAAGGAACACATTAATGCACCAACACAAAAATGTTCTCATGGACAACTGTACAAAACTTCTGACATGTTTACACTCATGTATGTAAGTAGTTATATTTGGTTAAAAGAACTACGTGCTATAGCATGCCTTTATATTTGGTGGAAAAGACATGCTATATTATGCCTTACTTGTTTAACTTGAATCTAAACACCTCTTCTGCTGCTTGATTTGTATTCACAGCGAGACAAAGGGAGGGAGTGGAGTCCTTCAGCAGGACCAGACTCATGTTTTTATAGGGTCCAGTCTGTGTTTTATGCTTTATTTACATATTAAATGTAATTTCACTTTGACCTGACGTGCTTGGGTGATCATCAAATTGAAAACAGTGTCCCCTCCCCTGTGTGTTGGATCCAATCTAAAAAATTATACAAACAAACTTTGAGACTGTCACACAATACTTGAAAGAAATTGATAAGTCAGGCAAGGGAGAGGGGATTTTCTACCAAGAGGAAGAGGAGGAGGAGGTGGAGCAGCTGTTTTTGTTACTAGTATCTCAGATATTGAAATCAACACATAGAGCTACTTTTGAATAAATGTGTCAAAGTGTGGGGCGCTGGTGGCCTTAGGCTATAGTCCTCGTCCCCACGTTTCCTGTCTATCCTAGCTGTCCTGTCAATAAAGGTGAAAAAGCCCCCTCAAATGTGTCAACGTGGGCGTGGGAGTGTTTGTTGTGTAGAATAAATGTTTGCAGTCCATTCAGAATCCCAGATAAGCCCGAGTTTGAACCCAGAGGTCAACATTTCCTATTTTTCACCAAGAAGGATCCAGGTACACAAACTTCAAGTGTCTGTCTGTCTCGGTGCTAAATGGAGCTCTTATTGTTGTGGTTTAAGAGTAACACACTATCTGTCACGTGTGATGGAAGAACCAGGTTAACTTCATCAACTTTGTTATAAAAAAAATTCTTAAAAACACACATTATTAAAGCTAATTAATAATAGTTGTTTCTTTCCATCCAGTAGGGGGCGCTGAAGCTGCGCCCGCCGGCGAAAGACATCCCAGACGTCACTTCCGTTTCCGGTCAATGCAATTCAGGTGAGCTCGAGCTACGCTTCCCGCGAGGACGCTCCACGGCAGGTGTCTGCCGGTTCTTATCGATTTATTTCACGAACAGAGCTAAAAGAAGATCCACGGAGAAGAGGAAAAGAAGAAAGGACGTCGGACCAACATTCGAGCGGAGTGAAGAGTGTCGAGAAGAACGAGGTGAGTCACATTATCACCGAACACGCGCTCCATGCTTCGCTAACGCTAATGCTAACACCTGTACTCTAGCTTGTTATGCTAACACTGACTCTGAGGCTCACCCTGCTGACACAGGTGTTCATACTTTGAGTTACTGTAAACAGTTTGATGCTTTTTCACGGTGTGTGTGTTTCTTAAGGGACTGGTTAGTGGTTTATTAGAGTAATCTACTTATTTTTAATCACAGTTGTGCGCTTCCCGTGAGCTCTACACAGTCCTTATGGGAAACGGCTTCTTTAAAGGCCCTGTGAGGGCTCGCTTCAGAAACAGCCTTTATTTTGACTGTTTTTCATGGAAATAATCACATTGACTGATAAAGGTGACTGTTAAAGGTGACATATCATGCAAAATTGACTTTTTAATGGTTCTTTACCTGAAATATGTGTCCCTGGCATGTCTACAAACCCCCCGAGAATGAAAAAAATCCATTCTGCCCCTGTTTTGATTTCTACACCTTTCTGTAAATGTGTGTGAAACGAGCCGTTTCAGACTTCCGTGTTTTTGTTACGTAACAACAATATCCGGTCTGTCACGGAGTCAGAGCTCGGAGCTTGTTCAGCCCATAGACTGTATAAAATAATACTGAATCCCTCCCCCGTTTTTCATTACCTGCACAAATGTGTGCTAACAAGGCGCTTAGGAGGGAGGCATGCTAGTTGTAGGCTGTCTTAATAACACAAAGGTCGGTTTTACTCCCCACGTCTGCAGATTTGAAGATATAGTGGATGATTTTTATTTGTCATGGATAAGTGCTAGCGCTAGTTAGCATAGCCACATAGCTATATGTTCGTAGCTGTAGCTGTGTACCAAGACACACGTCGACATACTGAAAAATAAAACAACAAGAAACACTAAAACTGTGACCAATCCTTCATAAAAGGTCCTGCTGCCTTTCTGGCAGAGGTCGGTTTTACTCCCCACGTCTGCAGATTTGAAGATCTAGTGGATGATTTTTATTTATCATGGATAAGTGCTAGCGCTAGTTAGCATAGCCACATAGCTACATGTTCGTAGCTGTGTACCAAGACACACGTCTACATACTGATAAATAAAACAACAAGAAACACTAAATCTGTGACCAATCCTTCAGAAAGGTCCTGCTACAGGCGCCTCTCCGTCAGGATCAGATTCAGAGGGTTGAAGTAACGTGATCCCTGAGCAGCCGTGTATATTCAGCCAACATGTAAACATTAGATCAACGTGCTGGAGAGCCGAGGCACATCCACTTCCGGAGGGGGCGTGGTCAGAGGGAAAACAGAGTGTTCTGATGAGGAATGAAGAAGAGGACTTTTCAGGCATGCCAAAATCTGATTTCAAAGTGTTTTTTTGAGCATAAACTTTAAAGACATGTTTTGGGGACCTCTTAGACCAATATATATTGATGAAGAAGCGTGATATGTCCCCTTTAAAAGACAAGAGGATGAGGTTTTTGTTGAAAACACTACTTTTTGCATGTATAGGACAAGAGATAGGTATTGCATTGTTCACAAGGGGCGCCAGAATCGAAAACAAAAAGTTCCTCACAGCAGCTTTAAGGGGTTCTGTTGTAATGTAGGAAAGCCCTTTAAATGTCCTCAAAGTCAAAATAAATGACAGCTGTATCATTGTGTTTCTGTTTTGTTACTGCCATATATCTTTGGACTAATTCAAAGAGCAGAGAGTTAATCAGCGGCTCCAGTAAGTCTGGCTCTGTGCATTTCCTCCTGCCTGTGTGTACAGAGTTGATGCATCATACTCCTTGGTTGTGTTTTGTAGTGGACTCTGGACCAGGAGGATAGAAGAGCAGTGTGAGAAGATGGATGGGGGATGCTCACTGCTACAGGAAGGCGTACCCCTACCTGGTGGTGTTCAAAGTGAGTATCACAGAGTCTATAACGTGTGTTTGCTCTCTCCTGATTTGAAAATGTTTCCTAACCTGTCCGCTTCCACTCAGGTGTCCTGGAACAGTGTTAAGGCATCCTGGCGACGCATGGCCTCACCGCATTCCAGCACTACTGGCCTGAAGCTGCTCTGGAGGTACAACACGGGGTTCAGATCAAACTACATAATACGGATTACAGAGGTTGTAGTCTCCTTTGTTTGCAAACACGAGAGGAGCTGAGTGTCAGAAACAACAAGATGTGTTTCATCAAGTAGAAGTGGCCACATACAGTTTACACACTTCAATCTGACTAGGACAATAATTAGTGAGGAGATTATTGCACAAACAACCCAACAACACTAAACTCTGAAGAATATTAAGAATGTATTCAATTCAGTGTGTTGCCTTGATTCACACACACAAAGTGAAGGATGTAAATGTGCAGCACAAAGTCCTGTGAAGGTGGGTTCTGTCCCCTCACTCTTCACCATGCAGCTCATTTCATCCCGTCGATAGACCTGCGTTGTGGCGAAATCTCCAAACATTGCTGTTTGTTACTCCTCCCTGAGTCCTCTACGTTTAAATATCATCTCCTGGATGTAATCTGATTTATGTCTCTGCTCCCTCAGGACTCGTGGCGGCATCGTGGAAGCTGGTCCGGCCTACTGGAAGAAGTGACCAAACTGCAGAGGAGACCTCACCAAGTCCACATAACAAAAGACATGAATCCATTCTGTGGATCTTGATTGTTTTTATTATGTCAGCCTGAAATAATCACAAGTTCTAATGGCTTTATGTCTCTCATGTTAAGGTGTGAAGAAGTGAGGACTTGACGCTCAGCAGGACCTACGTGGGCTTGCTCCATTGCACCTCATGAGTCGTCTTCTCTGCGCTGAAGCAAGATAAAAGAAGTAAATAAAATCATTAAAAGTATATTAAAGAGGTTTTCAAAATAAGAGGACAAAATTAGTAAAGAGAAAAGGATAAATTAGGAACATTAAAATATTATATGGAAAAAAAAATATGTTGATAAATTAGACATTGATAATCAAATAAAATGTAAGACAATTAATAGTTGGATGAAAACTAATAATAATAATAAATTAGAAAATCAATAATCAAATAAAATAATCACATACCAATTAATTAGTTGAAAACAAATAATAAATTAAACAATACAATGATAATAAATTAAACACTACATAATCAAATATAATCACATGCCAATTAATTAATAGGATAAAACCTAATATTAATAATGAAAGTAAACAATAAATGATTAAATACAATTTAAGACAATTAGGTCGATAAAAACTAAAAATAAATTAAACAATAAATCACATATCAATTAATTAGTTGGATATAACAAAGAAATAATAATAAATATATGTTTAATAATAAATTAAACAATACATAGTCAAATAAGATATAATCACATATCAATTAATTAGTTGTATAAAACCTAATAATAATAAAAGTAAACAATAAGTAATTAAAGTAAAATTTAAACAAATAATAAGGTTGATGAAAACTAATACAAATGAATTAAATAATACATACAATTTAATGCAATTAATTAGTTTGATAAAAACTAAAAATTAATTAAACAATACATAATCAAATATATTAATCAAACATATTTAAGACAATTAGTTGTTAAAAAAATTAATAATTAAATTAAACAATAAATAAAATAATCACATACCAATTAATTAGTTTGATAAAACCTAATAATAATAAAATTAAACAATAGATAATCAAATAAAATAATCAAATACACTTAAGACAATTAATTAGTTGTTAAAAACTAACAATAATAAATTAAAGAATAAATAATCAAATATAATAAATTGAACAATAAATAAAATAAAATAATCACATACCAATTAATTAGTTTGATAAATCCTAATAATAATACAATCAAACAATAGAAAATCAAATACACTTAACACAATTAATTAGTTGTTTAAAAACTAACAATAATAAATTAAAGAATAAATCTTAAAATATAATGAATTAAGCAATGAATCAAATCACATACCAATTAAGTAGTTGGATAAAACCTAATAATTATAATAAAATAGCAGTAAAAGTGGTTAGAAAGGGTTGGGGTGTGTTTTGTTTTGTGTCCCTCCTCCCTCTCTCTCCAGGTGCTTCCTGATGAGGTCTACCTGGAACTAGTCTGTGGAAACCTAACGGTGACAACACAAGCAGACTAGCAGCATGAAGGTCAGTTGCACTTAGGTTTCCCTAGCTTCCCTTCTAGCTGCCTAAAAGTTAAATGTTAAACGTAAAAGTAATGAAAGAAAATATTCAACATAAAAGTAAGTAAAAGTAACAAAAAAGTAAAGTAGTAAAAGTAGCAAAAGTAGTAATAAAAGTAACAAAAGTAAAGTAGTAATAAAAGTAACAAAAAAAAGTATAGTAATAAAAGTAACAAAAGTAAAGTAATAAAAGTAAAGTAGTAATAAAAGTAAAGTAGTAATTAAAGTAATAAAAGTTACCAAAAAAAAGTAAAGTAGTAATAAAAGTAACAAAAGTAAAGTCATAAAAGTAACAAAGTAAAGTCATAAAAGTAACAAAAGTAAAGTAATAAAAGTAACAAAACAAAGTAAAGTAGTGGTAAAAGTAACAAAAGTAAAGTAATAAAACTAAAGTAGTAATTAAAGTAACAAAAGTAAAGTAATAAAAGTAAAGTAGTAATCAAAGTAACAAAAGTAAAGTAGTAACAAAAGTAACAAAAAAAAGTATAGTAATAAAAGTAACGAAAGTAAAGTAATAAAAGTAAAGTAGTAATAAAAGTAACAAAAGAAAAGTAGTAATAAAAGTAAAGTAGTAATTAAAGTAATAAAAGTTACCAAAAAAAAGTAAAGTAGTAATAAAAGTAACAAAAGTAAAGTCATAAAAGTAACAAAAGTAATGTCATAAAAGTAACAAAAGTAAAGTAATAAAATTAAGTAGTAATAAAGGTAATAAAAGTTACAAAAAAAAGTAAAGTAGTAATAAAAGTAACAAAAGTAAAGTAATAAAAGTAACAAAACAAAGTAAAGTAGTGGTAAAAGTAACAAAAGTAAAGTAATAAAAGTAAAGTAGTAATAAAAGTAACAAAAAAAAGTTTAGTAATAAAAGTAACAAAAGTAAAGTAATAAAAGTAAAGTAATAAAAGTAGTCAAGTAGTAATAAAAGTAACAAAAGTAAAGTAGTAATAAAAGTAACAAAAAAAAGTTTAGTAATAAAAGTAACAAAAGTAAAGTAATAAAAGTAACAAAAGTAAAGTAATAAAGTAACAAAAGTAAAG